>NC_056747.1:1147769261-1147866761 GCF_019279795.1 Protopterus annectens | reverse complement strand
AGTGTGGATAAGAAGCATCTGCCTGGCTCCAACTGAACTTTGTCCATACCACAATTTCAGTATCCTGCATCAATTTGCTAACTGACTTTTTCAAGGAAGCTACAGACCTACATTTTCCAGAAATTAGTACTAATCCTAATTCTCCTAGCTTTAGGCAAAATTTTCAGAGAGGGATAACCTAGCAGAACGTCTCACTTCTAGGCTAGGCATTCTGATAATTCCATGTATATAATTATATTTTGTTAATCATCATCTTATTATAGAAATTTCCCCATGCCTGAAATCTTCTTTACATACATCAAAAAAATAAAAGAAATGGCTTGCCTTATTATTTACTAGCATACACATAATGCAATTTAATTCTTGCGAATTATTTTAATCTTTTACTATGGAATTTACCTTGTTACCCTCTAACATCAATAGGCTAATTAAAAAAATTGTCTTATATGCTATGTCACCAAAATACACGCATAACTCAATGAAAAGAGTCAAAATGCAGTCTAGATCCAATCATATGCTAGGAATAAAGAACAGTAAAAATAATAATAACATTTATACAGATATTGGAGAAATTCAAGATACATTCAGACTCTATTACCTATCCTTAAAGCAAGAAACAAAGCAAAATGATTCAAATATATATATAAATTTTGATCAATCATTCTTAGAAAATATATCACTTCAACTGAAGAATAATTTGCTTAGACAAATCACTGCAAAGGAAGTCTTAAATAAAATATTTGCACTTAAACGTAATAAGGCTCCAGAAAAGAATGGAATAACCACTGAATTTTATAAGATAGTCTCCGAAAATATCAATTACTTATTACATAAAATTCTCCTAGAAATTCAACTAAAAGAAATAATTCACCCCATTCTGGAAATATTTCTTGATCACCTCAATACTAAAAGAAATAAAATCCCTCCTCTTATAGACCTATTTCACTCATAAATACAGATTACAAAACTTTTATGTCTATTTTAATAGATACATTTAAAGAGTCTTTATCCAAAAAGTCAACACAAATCAGACTGGCCTTATATACAGAAGACAAACAAGTGATACTGTTAAAAGAGTATTGATATTTACAGATGTCATAAACAATAGAAAAGAAGAATTTTTTTTCTTTAACATGGATTTTGAAAAGCCTTTAAGTCTCTACATTGAAATTATTTAATTGTAATATTAAAATTGCTTGATTTTACTTCACAATTAATTTCTTTTTTTAAATTATATGTGTGTGTATATATATATATATATATATATATATATATATATATACAGACACACACACATGTATATACACACACACATGTATATACACACACACACACACACACACACACACACACACACACACACACACACACACACACACACACACACACACCACATATATCAAGCTGGGACAATTTACCACTAGGTACAAAACAAGGTTACCCCTTATCACCTAATTTATTTGTTTTAGCTATTGACATTTTGGCTATCTCAATATGATCTAATCCTAAAATAAAAGGTGTAGAAATTTCTAAAGATTATAATTCCAAAATTATGATATAATGCTAACATTGTTAAATCCTTAAGGAGCACTAAAAGAGCTAGACTTTATCATTAAACAAAACCAGAAATTCTTAGGTTGACATTTTAATAACTTGATATCAGAATTTTTATATATAAACAAAAAGTAAAAATACAAAAAAAAATAATAATAAAAAAACACTACTGGCAAAGAATCATCATCTTTACCTTATTTAGGTATTATCATAAAGAAAACCCTAGAAGAAAATAAAACCTCAACTTATGGGAAAAAATAAAAAAAACATATCAAACCTTATCACTAAATGGAATAAACTAATATTTTTGAGGATAGGTAACAGCTAATTAAAATAATTATGTCCCCCAAAGGTTTATAAATAATTCAAGCTCCAGCTCTTCTTCCAAATAAAATTTATACAAAAAATAATAAATTTCTGTTACATTTTTTTATTTCCAAAAAAAGATAGTTTTACACCATATTAGAGCACATAACTCAGGAGGAATACATTTTCCAGGTACGGAAACTTATGCAAAAGCAGCAATATTTAAAATCATACTTTATTGGTTAGATTCTCCTTTACAATCCAATTATGTTAACATTATTTAAAAAATATTTAAAAACATAATTTTTGGAAACATTGATTTGAAATTATGGTTTTACACATGTAGTCCCTTCAGGATGACAAGATTGATTGACAACATTTATAAACAAAAACTTGACACTTGGGGAAGTAAAAACTTTCTCTGTAGGCATCATTGTCTTGAAGGTACAGATGTAAAAACAATACAGTAATGATTTCTCAATATAGTCCATATCCATAAGATTGGATTTATCTACAAAGTATCAGACTTTATGCATTGGATAAATTCCATTTTCTGTCACACTTTCAGCATAAATTCCAAATGTACTTCAACTTTCAATGAAGCCATACATAATACATTTTTAATGAATATTTATTTATTTTACATTTGTTTACCGGGGAGGTCCAACTGGACAAAGCTGTCCATTTTCAGTGGAGGCCCAGGGAGAAAACAAACTTGTATAAAATATTACAATATTTAATACTATTTGATAACTTTTTGAACTAAATCACGAGGTCACAGTAGCTATATATCTGAAGATAATAAGCTTCAAATACTGAAATCTGTAAAAAAATGTCTCTTGGATCCTCTACTGGTGTATTTTTACATGGAAATTGTTATATAGGGCCTTTTAACACCTAACAAAATAACAAACTTTAGTAAGGATAACTACATTGAATGTTGGATATGTAAACAAATTTGAAATGCAGATTGAGCTCATATATTTTATGACTCTCCTACAATGTATATCTGTTGAAATAGAGTTATAGATTTCCTCAAAGCTTTATAGTCTGATACCTTCTCTTTAACAAATAATGTTATTATTATTATTTAATATATTAGAGAATAATGAAATTAATAATGATAATTCTTATCTAATGTGAACAGTATTGGCTATGGCAGGAAAAATATAACAAGAACATGGAAACAAAAAACTTCACTACCACAATATGAAGAATTTTATCAGCTCTTCAAGAGACAGTCATCAAAGACATCATCATAAAGAAAAGTAGAATATCTCCAAAGACCATCACAAAGAAGCCGTAGACAAAAATATCTCTCATTGATATTTATCAGCAAATTACACTTTTTGATATAGAATTGCTACAAGATTAAACTTACAATAATTTGCTTAAAATGTTTATCCAATAATTTACTTGGTATGAATTGAAGTATTTCTTAAGTAACTTGACCTTTATTTTAGGCATGGTGCATATAATGTAAATAGTTTTAAGATTACAATGTTTTGGTTTCTTTTAATTTTTTTACTTACATGTAATAATAAGTATATCATTAAATTGCTATATATGTAACATTTGTTGTAAAATTGTAATAAAACATTTTGAGTGAATTGTCTTTGATGTTGGTTGCATTTTTTAACCAAGACAGCTTTGCTGCAATGAATATGCCATAGCGGTGATCTAAGTTGAAAAACTGTATTGCTGCTGCTGAGGTGGTATGCACTGCCTAAACACATGTTTGGCAAACAAAAATTAACATTTCTTAATACATTCCCCACCTGTATCCAAAACATTTCTAAAAGTAACATTTTTGGTTAAATAAATAAAATTAAAACGGGATATATTACATTGCAGATATATGGCATGTTAGCTGTGCAGTACTAATCTGGAAAACATACCATAGTTAGTATACATTTCCATAGTAGTGTTGTTTATATTTACTGTGAATTAAAAATTAGGCTGTGGTGATCAAAACTATTTTTTTTTATTTCCTTGTTTGTTTTGTACTGAATGCATTGCCATATGTCGTTAATGTAACCACTTGTGGTTGTTAAAAAATGTGCTTTCAGCATATTTTTCAGGATTTCAGAATAAAACACTTCATAACTTTTCAATGGTTTCAATAACCTCTATTGGCCAGAGAACAGTTTCTGTTTCAAAATTATGAAATACTATGCTTTTTGAAATTAGCGTATGCAGTAACTGAAGTCACACTATCAGTGGAAACAATGAAAGACTGTTCTGTAATGTGTAGAGCTTCTGACTGCTTTGACTTACCCTAGAATCCAATAAGGTCTGTGTAGGCTTTGTGTAGAGCCTACACAAAATATATACCCATATACACGGTCACGGTTCCCCCTCAGCAGCTCATCATACATATTAATTAGTCCAAAAACCACCATGGATGCACCACCGTGGAAAGAATATATCCATAAAGTGAATCCAACTGTATTAAAATGAGTTCAACTTTATTAAAACGATAAAGCCAGGTGTGCACATTCAGGAAAAAATAAGTATTCAAAGAGTGAACACATTCAGGATAAGAGCTTTCGGCAGCAGCCTTCTTCAGATCCTGTTTCCTTCCTGGTAGATTTTCCAATTGAAAATGTAATCCACCTATCACAGGTTTCTCTAAGAACCAACGCCTTCATTTTCATCCATTCGAGAGAAAACCAATCAGATAAACATAAGGAAACCCACCTTCCAGTCTATCCAATTAACGGTGTTTACCATTGCTTCTACCTTTAAGTACAGGTTTCAGTGGCACCATCCCATTTAAACCAGGACTACAGTCTGCCCTTAAGTTTATTATCCAATTAACCTCTGTTATTTCAATTTTGTTACAGATATCCCCTCCTCTTTTACCTTCAAATAATATTTGTAAAGCTTTAAACTTGAAGGAATGTAAAGCGTATTGTATTAGATGGTTAGCCAATGCATTTGTTTTGATCCAATCATGAATATCATGTAAATGCTGTAGAATTTTTTCTTTAAACATGCAATCTGTTTTGCTTACATAGTAGGCTGTACATATCTGACAGGTAGCTATATACACAAGATGTTTTGTGTTGCAGTTGGCTTGTTTTTTGAAATAGTGTTTTTTATTAGTAGTAGGATGACAAAAGAGATTTGAACCATCAATGTGCCTTGTATCTGCCACAGTTAGTGGTGCCTTCTTTGCTGTCAGGTGCCTGTTGCTCTAATGGAAAATCATCTTTTCCACAGAAAAGTCTCTTGATGTTTTTCTTATTTTTAAAAATAAATGTAGGTGTTTCTCCTACTAAAATTCATATTTTATCATCTTCAATGAGTACTGGCCAAAATTTCTGAATTACTTCACACACTTGCGAAATATATGTGGAGAAGGTCAACATGCATCCTAGTGTTTGAGGGTAGTTAGACATAGCATTCTTTGAACTTCTCTGATCTGTTTTATAAGAAAATAGGGCCTACCTTACCCTTTTCTAATAGCCTGTATGGATAAAGCATCCATCTGTGTGTGTCACTTGGTCCTCAAAGATGTTGTTGAAAACATGCCTGGGATGCATGCTATTTTTATGCAGATAGTGATTTCTCCAACTGTCATTGTGAAATAATCTCCCTTCTAGGGTTTCCAAACGTTATCTCTGTGCTGATGTAGTATCTTTACCCCAGTAATTTCCACCCCAACATATGAGAAAGGGGATGGAATCTACATTGATGCCTTATATCTTGTTGAGTAGTTGTATGGGATTGGCTGATTATACTGCAAATCAGTTATGTAGGCTGCATGCAGCATCTCTGAACAACAGATTGGTTCAGAGCCAATCACCTGCTAATGACAACTATCTTAAAAGGCAAACTCCTAACTAGGGAAACCATTGTGCATGACAGCTAGTTTGTAAGGTTAAGTCATTAACACAGTACTTATGTAGCTGTATCTTTCAACAGAGGAGTATTGTACTCCATCAGATATGTAACCATTTTGTTTCCAACCTGATGCATGTGTTTTAATATACTTAGGGTGAGTGGGGTTATGTCAGTAAGCCTTTCATAGAACTGTACTGTGTTACACCTACAGAGGATGTAGAGTACAGCAAGGGTATAATGCTGGTTGTTAACTATGTACACAGGTCTCCTGGATACTTCCTTTTTTAGCAGTTGTAATAGCACACTGCTATTTGGTTGGCACTGTTGTTTATACATATGTTATTGGGAGAGGTTCTTGTTATGGGGCACACTACAATGGACTCTTGTGTTGGGTGTGTGATCATACATGAGTATCTGTCATGGCACAAACAGGAGTAGGTCACTATTGCTACTGTCTTACTTGTGTCCACACCATTTATATGTTTGGCACTGTTGAATATGTGATGTGTAATCAAGCAGGGAATACTGGTGGCCTTCTTTTATTACTGTATCTCTACATACTATACCCCCACATATGTGATCCTGACATGTGTTTTCATTTATTTGTATTTCAGGAGATATCATGCATGCAAGATGCTGGGCACCTTTCAATGAGGCAGAAAACAGCCTCATTATTGATGCCTTGCAACAACACTGCCAAGTCCTGCTGTCCAGAGGGAGGGCAAATAGGCAAGAGTGTGCAGCCTTGTCAGATGAACTGGTGCATAACATTAATGCAGTGCATCACCAGAATTGCATATATGAGTAGGTGTGACACCATGCCATGGATATAATTCATGATATGATTCACTCGGCACGTAGATCTACAGCAGACGTGGCCAGGGATCGTCAGGTCACTGGTGGTGGGCCTGCAGCAGAACAACCTCTGTCAGCGACAGAAGAATTCCTGGTGAACCTCACAATACAGGACAGCTCCCAGCCATCACCCAATATTTCATGGATGTGGGTGCTACCATTTCCATTCAAGAAGAGCATCCAGGTATGCTTAGTTGGATCAGCATTGGAATACTGTAGCATTCAACATGTCAGGGTGTAAATAGTTTTACATGGGTGTCAGGCGTTTTATGGGGGAAGAAGGTTAGCTGCAGTTTTAAGCTCATGCACAACATACCTTTTAACATAACAGCTACTGTAAATGTGAGCTTTTTGGATGTATTATCCCTGTTATACTGCAACATGTGGTGGTGTTGCCATTACCTCACTCTCAAATTTTTTCAGGCCCATCAAGATTAGGAAGACATTGTGCTCCTGGTGCTGGTAAGCACAAAACTGTTTTGTCAGAGATGTAGATATAATTCAATGTATTTGTTAAAGTGTCATCCCAGGCCTACTGGCTGGATTGATGTCTGCATGATGTCCAACTATACAGATATTTTTGACTTTACACAGTTTAGACTCTTAACTATGCCTTGTAGGTGTGACCACATTGATTGATTTGACAGTATTGTCAGGACATTACAGATTGCCATAACTGTCAACTGTGCAGAGTTCTGCAGAATGTCAACAGTGTACATGATTTATGTTTTTCTCATGAGATTCATGTTTAAAGAACTTTTATTTCCAAATAATTACAGATTTGGGTTAGAAAATAATACCCTCATGTCCTACTATATGAGGTTGGGATTATACAAGTCTGTAATAGTGACAACATTGCATATAGATTAACATATATTGCAACATAGTACTGCAGAACATAGTAGTGCAGGTATTAATGTAATGTTTTTCCTTTTTTATCACAGCTGACCAGGGAGGTTGGTCTTTGTCCCCTTCACAACATGATATCAGTGTCTCTTCAGACTTTGAAGATGGTGGCCAAAGTGAGGCACAGCTGGGGGTTGCAGGGACTGAATCTGACACAGAGGTTTACATCCCGTATCCTCCATCATTATCACCGTACACAGCCAGACACAGACATTGGACAATCAGAGGGTGGGGACATTGAACAGGGAAGTGTGGCTATTGTGGCTGCAGTGATTATTGACACTGGCCATAGCCAAACAATTGGCAAAGTTCCACACAGGCAGATTGATGGGGTGCTCATAGGAGGCCTACTGTCCCTCCACCACCTGTTGCAGTTGTCTCATCATGTGTCACTCTGCATATGTTTAGGGCCATCATGGAGGCACAGGCATGATCAGAAAGGAACTACCAATGAATGCTCAGGGTTATGGATGCGGCACAATATGACATCCGTGACTGCCTCCACCATGTTACTGATACACTGAATGATTTTCTGACACAGTGGAAAGACATTGGTCTGAGACAGATAGCACACTATTTGTCTTGGAATGCACATTGCCTGTGATGGAACATCTGGTTGGAGGTGAGCATCAGCCTCATGGATGTAGGTCAGCAACTACATCTGTGGAGAGTCAACATGGCAGTGCACAATCATGCTCCCGTAGTGGCAGTACATCCAATGGTCCAGAGAGGAGTGTGTTGTCCACACGAAGACATGACAGACCATGTGCTTGTGGTCCTGGGCATTCCCATGGAAGACACATTCCCCTAAGACAGCAGTGACCCTCAGGTAGTAGCCCAGTATCTGACCTTGGGCATGGAGGTGCCAGTGCAACTCCTGGCAGAGCCAGATCTCATGTTCAGGGGTGAAGTGAACTGTCAGCTCTATCATGCACAGCTTACAGCTGTCCAACATACAGACACGTAGGGCTAACACTGAGCTTGGCTGTGTTCATGCAGACATTCACATACCACTGTCACATTCAGGTCACCTACAGACACACATGCCACATTTCCATTGTCATTCTGGTCTGCTTCCCTTCCTGACTAATTCATACACTTGCTAGCCTATTGGGTCAGCCTAGGCCTACTGCACCCCCACACACCACCCTGTGCAAGTGATGATACCTGTACTACATCCCTGTCATCTTTCTCATGGATGCAGGGGAATAAAGCTATGTGTCTGATGTACAGTGTGACTATCTACATTAATATGAATTTGTTTCCTCTATTTTTGCTTTTGACATGCTACTTGTACTTGTCAGTTATAGATATTCTAAGCTCCCATTTATAATGAGCATACCATAATAATTTGTGTACATTACGATGGATGCTATTGTAATGGCTATGTAGTCACACAATGAAAGGTGTCTCATGGAAATGTTTATATTTCACTTTCAGGAGTTTGTAGGACACATCTATGAGTACACATCAACAATCAAGCCATTAATGTCAGAGCACAGGATTGAATGTCAGCACAGAAGAAAAATGTCATCAGAAAGATAAAACAGTATAGGTCCACAGTAGGGTCTGACATTGCTCTGTATGGTAGGCATACACCTCTCCTCCAAATCATGTAGGAGACAGAATACACAGATAGGGTCATGATGCTGTCTGCATAGGACATGTTATGTACACCATGTAGTGGTTTAGTGAGGAACCTCTGCGGATGTTACAGTTGTCGGTTATGCCTGGTTAGTTATATACCAAAGGCAGCATTGCACTTAATGATAGGTCTGAAGGATGCTGAATACAGTGGGACAATGACTTCCTTGGATTTACATGCCATACCTTTGTTCATAGCTTGCACAACATGGAATGATTTCCCCAATATTACAGACATGTGACTTTCAAAGGCTAGGTCACTATCTAAGTGTCCATAAGTCCCTAACTACTGAGTCAACTGTTGGAGGTGTGCTGTCAATAAAATAGTTACCAGGGGTGGATGACTTCCCAAAGGATAGTGCTAGCACCCCTGCAACATTAGGCTGCAACTCTTACCACACTTTTCGGCCACCAAACCAGGATTGAAACACCAAAGGTGGAGGAGTGTCCATATTCACCAAGGATATTCACACCACTAGGTTAGCTGGCCAACACAATGCGTCTGAAATTCTCCAGGTGCAACTAACACTAGGTAAGACCGCAATCCAAACTGTAGCTTGCTACAGATCCCCCACCATGCCCCAAGATTCTCACTGCACCTTTCTAAACATACTGGAAAATATTAATATACAACCAAACACCCTAATAATGGGTGATTTGAACTACCCTGCCATTAACTGGGAAAACTACTCGTGTACCAGCACCTTTGCCCAATGGTTCTTGGAATTCATAAATTCCAATGCCCTGGATTAACTAATCCGTAGTCCCACCAGGGGCTCCAATATCCTAGACTTGGTCATTACCAACATGGGAAATCAATGCTCCACACCTATGGTCACCCCCTCATTGGTCAGATCAGACCATAAGCTAGTCACCCTTAATATCCACCCCCCCACCCCCCCAGTAAAGAAACCTCCATAAAAAAAACATCTCCAAAGCCAACTTCATGCTACTCAAGTCAGAAGTTACAAACTCCATGACACCCATGCAAACGGGAACTGAAAGTTCAGCTGCTGAGTCCTACACTAAGGCATTGTACAAGCACATCCACTCATGCATGAATCATGCCATTCCAAATAGAACCAAGATGCTCTCCTCCAAAAAAAGGAAGCCAATCTGGTGGTCCCCTGCCATAAACAAACTTTACAACAAAAGGAAGAAACTGTTGCAAAAAAAGAGGAAAATCCCAGGATGCAAAAAACTCCCTTACCAGCCTCAGTAAGAAGCTGAGATCCCTCATAAAATCCTCCAAAGCTAGTTACGAAAATAAAATTGCCAAAGATTCCAAAGACAACCACAAGGCATTCTATAGCTATGTCAAGAATCTAAATAGCAATGCTGAGATCTGCTCTGAGCTACAACAGAATGGCATTACATATACTGATCCCAAGGATATTGCCAATATCCTGGCAGATCGATTCAGTGCCAACTTCACCCCCTCTCACCCCCTAAATGGCCCATCTCAATACTGGAAGATTGCCAAATTCCGGTAATAATGGCCACACAGGTAAAAAAGCACTCTACAAAGCTAGGAATACAGCATCCATGGGACCAGATGACATCCCAGGCTGTGTACTATATGAACTACAAAATGAACTGGCACCTCACCTAAGTGCCATGTTTAATCATACCCTTACCTCAGGCTTCATGCCCACTGAGTGGTGCACAGCTACAGTTATCCCACTCCACAAGGGGGATCCACCTTGGATCCTGGGAACTACCACCCCATCAGTCTGACAAGCCTGATCTACAAGGCCATGGAACGTATTATCATGGAACTTAAAAACAAAGACATTGGCAACCTTAAAACTCTGGACCCCACCCAGTTTGGGTTTGTGAAGGGCCAATCTTGTCTCCTGAACCTGATTAACTTCTTTGAATCAGTCTCCAGAGCCGTGGATGAGGGTAAAGCAGTCCACACAGCCTATCTGGACCTCGCCAAGGCCTTTGACACCATCCCCCACTCTGGAATCATAAATAAACTTACTAAGCTGGGCATTAATCCCTACGTCACTCGATGGGTTGCCAACTGGCTTATTGACAGAACCCACACTGTAAAAGTAGCTGACTCCAAATCCAGCTCCAGACAAGTGACAAGTGGAGTAACTCAGGGTTCAGTCCTGGGACCTCTCTTGTTTGGCATCTACTTCTCTGAAGTACAGGCTAACACTACGGGACTCTGGCTAACAAAGTTTGCAGATGACTGCAAACTGGGAGCCATTATTGAATCCCCAAATGATGTTGATACTCTGCAAAAGGGCCTTACAGAAACAGATGCTTGATGCCAGAGCCATGGGTTCAAGCTCAATGCCAAGAAATGTATAGTTATCCCCTTTGGGAAAAAACATGTACCCATGAATTACCACATATGTTGCAGTACACTAAACACCGAAAGTGTGATAAGAGACTTAGGGATATAGGTGGACAGTGGTCTCACCTTCAATAACCACATCGCCACAACAGTAAGGAAATCCTTCTATGTGGCACACCTCATCACTAAGGGCTTTTCATCCAGAAAAAAGGAGGTCATTGTCCCACTGTACTCATCCCTCATTAAACCCATTATAGAATACAATGCCCCATTTGGTATGTACCTCTCAAGATATCTGCAACAACTGGAAAGGATGCAGAAATACCTCACTAAAAGAATCACAGGCCTAAAGCAGATGCCCTGTGCTGACCACCTTAAAAAACTCCAGCTATACTCTGTCACATGTCGTCTACTCTGAGGTGATCTCTGCTTAACATACAAGGCCATGTCAAACCCAGAGCTGTTGGACATGCTATACTTAAAGAAATCCCAATCCCTCAGAGCCACATGCTCCAGGGATCTAAACCTTGTCATCACAATAAACAAAACATGCTGGAGGGATAGGTTCCTGACCCAGAGACTCCCCAGACTCTGAAACAGACTGCCCATACATGTCAAGCAGAGCACCTCTTTGGCCCTCTTCAAAAGAAACCTTGATGATTGGATGGGAGAAAGGAAATCCACCACAGGGATCACGTCAGTCGTCCTGCTAGACAGGGGTCCAGGGAAGTAAACAGTGTGGGAAGAAATAGCCAGGGAATTGTTATGGCCAGGCTTGTGTAGGCCCTAGGGCTGATAGCCTAGTACCAACCTATGAACCTATGAACCTATAACCTAGCCCCCCTCTATTACTTTACTTGAGTCATTAAAAAACCTTCAAATATACCTTAAAGCACCACTTTCTTGAAAACCAAACATGCCTATGTGGTTCAAAGCTAATTCCACCTTAGAATTAATCCTAGGCCTCTGTTGTATAACTGGACTGTATTCTTAACTAACAGCCTTAACTAGTTAACTTTCATTCTCTACACTTCTATAATGATTTGTACTTTAAAATAATTAACTTAATCTCCAGCCTCTCTCTTATCAGAGCATAAAGATGAATAGATTGCTACTAAGTGCATATCCACTGCCTACACTTAACCTGACTGTATAGTTTTACTTACTGTTTCCTTATTGCTACTACTGAAATTGTATAAAAATCATACTCTAATGTAAATTGTATCTATCTGTTATATGTTTTACTGTAAATGAAACTTTAAATTGTATCTATCTGTTAAATGTTTTAGTATGTATGGTGCTTTTCTCCCTGGGCTTCCACTGAAAATGGGTTTCTGACCCAGTGGACTTTCCCAGTCAACAAATGTCAATACAAAATAAATAATAAAGATAAAAAAAATTGTGTTAGTCCATGGCTCTGACAACAACTGTATGTCTGTGTCAGCCTCTCCTGGATAGCATTTGTGTCTGTGTGGGATTCAATGACAGCTTCTAATTTGCAGTCATCAGCAAATTTAGTCAGCCAGAGACCAGTGACAGTAGTCGTGACTGCAGAGAAGTAAATGTCTAAAAGGAGCAGTCCAAGGAATAATTTATGAGGGAGTCCACTGGTGACTGGGCTCACTGTAGAGGTGGACTCCCCAATGCTAACTTCCTGGATCCTGGCTCTCAGCCACTTGGCTATCCACTAGCTGACGTACTAGTTTGTACCTAACCTCTTGAGTTTGTCAACAATGCTTGATGTGGTTATTGTGTCAAATGCCTTGTCAGGCTATGGTAGGTGGAGTGAATAATTTTTACGTCATCCATTGCTTTGGTTACCTTCTCAAATAGGTCCACCAATTAGGGTAGGCATGTTCTGCCCTTGACAAAACCAAAGTGGGTTGGGTTCAGTGTTTGTAGGTGTACTACATTTTTATTGATCATTTCCATGATAATTTTTTTATGGGTTTATATATGAGACATTTGAGACTTCTGAGTCTGTAGATGGCCCACCTTTATACAGCGGGATGACTGTTGCTATTCTCCATTCATGAAGCACCATGCCTGTTTGGTAGCTACAGTGAAATACTAATTGCAGAGGCCCTGAAACTTCATGTTTCATGCTATATAGAGGGCATGCTGGGATATTGTGTGGGCTTATTGATGCAGTGTACTTCATCTTAGAGAGAGAATTATGGACCTGATCCCACCTGATAGTAGGGGTACTTATATTTGATGATATTTCCTGAGGGAAGATGGTATTTTCAGGAAACCAGTATAAACATTTACATGAAGCTAGACAGCAAGGGAAGGAAGAGGAAACTATGGAAACTCTGATGCATTCAATGTTGAGGAGTGATAGGCCAGTGAGTTCTCATATGACAGAGCAACGGATGACACAGGATGAAGCTGAAGAGAATGTGCCACAGGAAGATGCTATAGAACTTTATATAGAATGCCCACAGGAAATGGAAAAGAAAAAATGTGCCTCAGTTTAGAAGAAAATGTGCCAAGAGAAGAGTTGCTTGATTTAACAGAGACAGACATATTACAATTGATGAAAGAAATAGACTGCAGAAGGTCAATAAAATCCAAAAAGTCAGAAGCTTGATAAAATAAATTAATACAGTAATTAGGACTGTCCGTAGAGATCCATGCAATATAACAGAAGTAAACAGAATATATTACTGTGCAGCTAAATGAATAACTGATACCACAAGAACACAGGGTAGTAAGGGAAAGGAAGGGGAAAAATTGAATACAATCATAGAAATATTGAATACAGAAAACTATAAAGCAATTAAGCAAGACGTGTCACTGTTAGACGTAGAAGAGGGAATAGATTAACAAAAATACTAGGAAAGATAGAGGTAATAAAACCAATCCACAGAATTAGAACAGCATGCACTGTTGGAAATAACAAACTAAAAATCTCAGCACAGGCAGAAAAACTTACAAGATATGCAGACAAATATAAAGGAAAAGTACAAAATAAGCAATATATTGATGACCCAAAGAAGTTATACAGATAACTGGTAAAGAAGGTAATAGGAACTGAAAGACCACCAAAAAAAGAAGAAATAGATACATTTTGGAGAAGTATCTATGAAGATCCTGTGGAACATAACAAAGATGCCAAATGGATAGAAGAAGTAAAAGAAAGAATAAGAAGTTCAAATGTACAGGCTATGAAATGGGAGGAAGTAACAGCCAGGGAGATTGAAACAAAGTTAAGAAAAGCCTCTAACTGGAAAACTCCAGGCCCAGATGCAGTACCTAACTTTTGGTTAAAAGTATTAACATCTTTGCACAGAGATTTATCTATGATTAAGAGCTATTTATATGTGCACCCCAAACAGACACCAACCCAAACATGAACAAATGTGAATAAAACTTAATAAGGAATACTTTATAGACTTAAATTAATCCTGAAGACAGCGTTGAGATCTAGGAACAAAATACAAGCTATAAAGCAATTTGCTCTTCCTGCCCTAACTTACAGTTTTGGAGTGACTGACTTGCCCCAAAATGTGTTGGATAGATTAGATAGGAAAACAAGAAGGATGTTTCATGCTCATCACATGATTTATAAAAATCATTGCATACCAATATTATATATTCCCTGTACTGAAGGAGTGACGGGCTTCCTTGAAATTGATTACATGTATAGATCTGCAGTCATGGGACTGCACACATATCTGCTGACCTCACAAGACCCAAATGTAGTGAAAGTTTTGAAACATGAGATTAAATCTAAGATAACTTCTCTGCTTAATCTAGCAGGAGCACATCGGTGTCAGGCAGGAATGGAAATCACAGCAGAAATAGATAAAAATCAGGCAGCAACCGAATGTGCCAAAAAAAAACAAAAGAAAGAATATATGGTGAAGGAGCAGATGAGGAGGCAAGAAATGTGGAAGAAACATAAATATAGTTGCAAGTATAGAAAACTTCTGGAAGAGCCTCATGTTGATCAAGAACGAACGCAGGAATGGTTAAGGAGAGGTGAATGCACATCAAAAATGAAAGGTTAATATTGGCAGCCGAAGATAGTGGGCTAAGTACATGCTGGTTTACAAAGTCCATTGAACATGTGGGAGAAACAGACATATGTAGGTTTTGTAAAACCAAATTGGAAACAGTCACACACCTTGTTGCTGGCTGTGACACGCTACTGGCAGAGGGACTGTATACTGAAAGGCATAATAATGTGGTGAGACTGTTACACTGGAGATTGTGCAACCATTATGGTATTGAAGTGGCTGAAAAACATGAGCCACAAAGAATCATAGAAAATGATGAAGTTTATATCACATGGGATCACCCAATACCAATAGTCCAAAAGATAGATGCTAGAAATATGGATATAGTGGTCCAAGAAAAGAAAACAAAAGTAGCATTGATCATTGAAACTGCCACACCTAGTGACTACAGTGTCTTGTGTACAGAGAGACACAAAGTCATACAATACCTGGATCTGCAGGCAGAAATGAGAGCCATGTGGAAGAAAGATACCCTGACAGTTCCAATAGTAGTAGGAGCAACGGGTCTTCTAAAAAAGAATTTACAATCGTATTTAGATATGTTACCAGTTCATGTAACACCGTACAAATTGCAGAAGGAGTCATTACTGGGCACGTTGCGGGTGCTGCAAAGAGCACTTTTGGCTGACATCAAAGAGTGAAACAATATTACTTTCATGAACTTTAATCATACTTTGACTTAGGAATGGGGTCCATTCCCGTCATGGTATTAGAAACCCAAAAGACTTGGAGAAATTAAAAAAAAAGTTACAGGTGTACTGTTGGAGGTGGATTCCACTATTGTCTCTCTCTGAGTTCTATCTTTGAGCCAGTTAGCGACCCATCTAACTATATAAGGGTTGATACATAGCTGGGTGACTTTGTCAATGATGCCTAGTTAGGGAATAGTATCAAATGCCTTGGCTATGTCTAGGTAGGCTGTATGCACAGATTTCCCCTCGTCCAGGTCCTTCATGACTGTCTCAAAGAAGTCCACAATGTTTCACAGGCATAATTTCCCTTTGACAAATCAAAACTGTATAGGGGCAGCTGTTTGGAGCTTACCTATATCTTTGTTGGTAAGGTCCATGATGCTTCACTCCATGGCCTTACAGATAAGGCTATTCAGGCTAATAGCTCTATATTTCCCAGGGTCAGTGGAAGCACCACCTTTGTGCAAGGGAATAATGGTGGCCATTTTCCTTCCATCTGTGACAAAGCCAGTGCTTAGACTACGTTTGAAAGGAGTACCCAATGGTGTTGCTAATTCCTGTTGGAGGCCATGTAGGATACAGCCTGGGATGTTACCAGGCCCCACAGATGCTGTGTGTTTGGTCTTAGAGAGGGCATTTAAGACTTGATCTTTAAAGATACAAGGAAGGGGACAGGTGATATGTATGTCATGGAGTACATGCGGTGGGGACAGGGGGGTGAGGTATTCACAAAACCATCTGACAGGTGAGCTATGTCCACACATTCAGTATATGTGCTATAATTAACTAGCAGCTTGGCACATATCCGGCCCTGTCCTTTTAGGTGACTGATGTAACTAAATAACACCTTTTGGTCGTCCTTTGTGGAGGAAGTGAATTTGAACTCATAGTTTGCTAATGAGGACTTCACAAGAACTCTTATTGGCTTGTTTAAGCTGAGTAGGGAGTGTTTCCAGTTTAGAACTCACTTCCTTTTTGTCTTAGACAGCTATTTTTGTACTTTTGTAAAGCCTGTTAATGGCAATTGTCCTCTAGGCAGGTTGGCTCTTCCTTGCAGAGCTTGTTTTGGTCCTGTCAGGTAAGGCTGAGTCAATGCAGTTTAACAGGTGTTTGTATGACACATTGGTGTAGATCTGGCCATAGTTGCCATTTCCATTGGGGAGTGCAGTACAGCTATTTATACCATCCTGTAAGAGGTAATTATGTGACTTGGAGAAGTGTTTTAGTTTATTTGATGGTTGGGGGGCATGTGATATTTAGTTCACATGTGACTGACTTTTGGTCAGATCTCATTAGTGAAGCCTCACAGTGGGGGTGCTAGAGTGGCACCCCATATTATTAAGCATCAGATCCAGGATTTTGGCACCCCTTGTGGGGGTGTCAACCAGCAGGTCCAATACATTGGAGTGAATGAAGTTGAGGAACCTTTGGGCAATTGAGTTATACCATGAGTAATTTACCCGGTCAATGGATGGGTATTGAAAATCACCCAAAGCCAGGGTGTTGGGATGTATCTTCATAGGTTCATAGGCTCATAGGTGTGTACTAGGCCAACGGTCCTGGATCCTTTACAAGCCTAGCCCATAGAAGTGCCATGGCATCATGCTGCATTAGTTCCCAGTGCCTCTATCAAGTAGAGCCACTGGAGTGATCCCTGGGGTGAACTTTCTATTTCCCATTCACTCATCAAGATTTCTCTTGAAAAGGGCCAGTGAGGTGCTCTGCTTGACATGTATGGGAAGTCTATTCCAAAGCATGGGTAGTCTCTGGGTTATGAACCTGTCCCTCCAGCATGTTCTGTTGATTGTGGTAATTAGGTTGAGGTCCTTGGAGCATGTGGTACGGAGGGATTGGGATTTCTTTAAGTGTAACATTTCTAACAGGGCTGGGCCAAACATGGCTTTGTAAGTCAAGCAGAGATTGCCTCTTAATAGACAATATGAGACAGTGAAAAGCTGGAGTTTTTTGAGTCTGTCCATGTAGGGCATGTGTTTAAGGCCTAGGATCCTCTTCATGAGGTACTTTTGTGGCCTTTCCTGCTGTTGCAGGTGTTTAGTGAGGTACATGCCAAATGGGGCATTACACTCGATGACTGGTCTAATGAGGGAAAAGTAGAGAGAAATGATGACCTCTTTCTTCCTGGATGCAAAACCCTTGGTAATGAGATGTGCCACATAGAAGGACTTTCTGACCATAGTGGCAATGTGGTGGTCGAAGGAGAGGTTGCTGTCAACCTGTGTCCTCAAATCTCTTATAATGCCTTCAGTGTTCAGTGGGCAACCATCAATGTGGTAATTAGTGGGGACTGAGTTTTTCCCAAAGGGAATGATGGCACATTTGTTGGCATTAAGCTTAAGGCCATGGTTTCAACACCACTTGTTGGTCTTAGTGAGGCATTTCTGTAGGATGTCTACATTACTTGGGGAGTTAATAATGCCTCCCAGCTTGCAATCATTGGTGAACTTGGTCAGCCAGAGTCCCTCCATGTTGGCCTGGACTTCTGAGAAGTAGATGCCAAACAAAAGAGGACCCAGGACCAATCCCTGTGGGACTCCACTCATGACTGGTCGGCAGTCTGAATTGGAGTCTGCTGCTTTCACACTGTGAGTTCTATCTGTGAGCCAATTTGCAACCCATCTAGTGATATAGGGGTTGATGCCTAGTTTGGTGAGTCTATCAATAATTCCTGAGTGGGGAATGGTATCAAAGGCCTTGACCAGATTGAGGTAGGCTGTATGAACTGCCTTGCCTTCATCGACATCTCTGGTGACTGACATAAAGAAGTCAACCAGGCTGAGCAGGCATGATCAACCCTTCACAAAACCAAATTGCATGGGATTCAGAGTTTGGAGATGCCCTATATCCTTATTAATTAGGTCCATGATGATGTGATCCATAGCCTCACATATCAGACTCATCAGGCTAATGAGGCAATAATTCCCAGGGTCTGTAGTCACTCCCCCTTTATGGAGAGGAATGACTGTAGCAGTGAGCCATTCTGTAGGGACAAATTTTGAGGAGAGGCTGTGATTGAACAGGGCACACAGGTGTGGTGCCAGTTCACTTTGTAGTTCATGTAGAACACAGCCAGGGATATTGTTGGGTCCCATGGAAGCTGTATTCTTGGCCTTGGATAATGCATCTTTAACCTGTGCTGCAGTAATTCTGGGTGCTTGGTATTCTTCTGGTATTGTGATTGGTCCTTTGGAGGGAGAGAGGGTTAAAGTTGGGACTGAATCTGTCGGCCAGTATGTTGGCAATATCTGTTGGTTCAGTATAGGAGGTACCATTGTGCAGTAACTCAGAGCAAATCTGGGTATTGCCATGGAGATTCTTAATATAAATGTAGAAGGCTTTGTGGTTGCTTTTACTGCCTGCCACAATTCTGACTTCATAGCTAGCTTTAGAGGTTTTGATGATGGATCTCAACTTTTTGTTGAGGCTAATAAGGGAGTTTTTCCAGTCTTGGGACTTCACCTTTTTCTGCAACAGTTTCTTCCTTCTGTTGTAGAGTTTGTTAATGGCAGGGGACCACCAGATTGGCTTCCTTTTTTGGAGGAGAGGATCTTGGCTCTGTTGGGTATGGCTAGTTCCATTCATTTATGTACGTGTTCGTACAGTGCATTGGTGTATGATTCGGTGGTCATGCACCTATTTTTCATTTGCATGGGTCCCATGAAGTTAGCCACCTCTGTTTTTAGGAGCCCAAAGTCAGCTTTGGAGAAGTTTTTCATGGTCATTACCTTTGCTGGTGGTATGGGTGAGATATGAATTTCCATGGTAATTAGTCTGTGGTCGGATCTAACCAGGGAGGAATTGACTATTGGTGTTGAGCAATGGTTGCCCATGTTAGTAATAACCGGGTCAGGGATGTTGCTTCCTCTAGTGGGGGTAAGAATGTGCTGGTTCAGTGCATTGGAATTAATGAATTCCAGGAATCATTGGGCAAGTGTATTGGTGCATGAGTACTTTTCTCAGTTGATGGAGGGATAGTTGAAGTCAACCAGTATGACAGTGTTGGGTTGGACCCTAATAGTTTCCAGGGTGCTTAGGAAAGTGGAGTGAGAGTCTTGGGACATGGTTGGGGACCTATAGCAGACTATGACCTGAATCACCATCTTACCCACTGTTAGTTGCACCTGAATTATCTCCGATGCATTATCCTGGGCTACTAGTCTGGAGGTGTGCATATGCTTTATGAATATGGAGACGCCACCACCTTTGGAGCTTCGGTTCATGTTCAGGGGCCAAAAGGTGTGGAATGAGTTATAGCCTGGTAGCACAGGAGTGCTTTCTGCTGCTTTAAACCAGGTCTATGTTACAGCACAAATGTTGATGTTCTCCATTTTGAGGAGTGCTTTGAGAGAGTTCATCTTGAGATATAGACTTCTAGCATTGAGCAGCATGACTCTCAGCTTGCATTTACTTATAGCTGTTATGGTGGTAATTTGGTCTTTGGAACACCACCTAAAAGAGGCTCTATAGGGATGGCAAGAGCCTTAGCCAGTATCCGGAAACCTAGAGTTGGCAGATGAAGGCCATCTCTAGCAAAGCATTGAGGTCTGTCAATCATGTCATCCCAAGCAGACAGATACTGGATCCCCTTAGAATGACACCAGAAACTTAGCCAGTTGTGGAAGTCAATCATTTTCTGCTTGTACTGCGGTATCATTCTGGGTGATGGTAGGATGTTGCTCAGGGCTAGGGTCATACCTGCCTGGGACACATAATCCGAGAGCTCCTCCATGTCTCTTTTCATGTAGTCCAGGGAGGTGCATCTCAGGTCATTCACACCCACATGGACAATGACAGAGTCATACTTGAACTTGTTGTAGAGTGACCTGAGTGCATGTGTTATGTGTTGGATCCTGGCACCCAACAGACAGCTGACTGTTACCATCTCCATATTCAACCTAGTGAGTGGGACATCAGTGTGCCTCAGTATTGAGTCACCTATGATTAGTGTATTGGGCAAGCTGTTTTGCCATAGGAGATTAGGTTGAGGGGTACATTGTGTTGGTGAGCTATGTATCTTGTGATTTGTGCTGTGTTGTGGTGGTCGAGTGCGTTTCTGATTTGGAGGTCTGTGTGGTTTGAGTTTTTATGTGAGAGCTGTGATAGTGGATGTTCTGGAGGGCTATGTGTTCCATGTGCTGTGGTGCAGGTGTTGACCTTCTCCTCTTAACCAGCTATTCTGGTATTGGCTGGAGAGTGCATGTCTTCCAGTTTCGGTATATAAGTGCATCTCTCACAAGTCTGAGTATTGGGAGGTAAGAGGAGAGGGTTGTCTGTGTACATGAGGCAGTTGCCACACTGCCTCAGAATGCCCAAGTTCACCAGGTTAATAGGAGAAAGCACAGGGAAGTGACCTTTAGACATGCCAGGAGGGATGGTAATTATTAAGTACTGGAGCTGTTTCCTTATAGGATGTTTATTGCTGTCAGCACTTATGTGTGCTACAATAATTGCTACAAGAAGCCAGGTGAAGTGCTAGGTGAATAAGCTAGTTAAATGCAAGAGAAAAGAGAACTAACAAGATAAACACAGAAAATTGAATGGGAGTTAAAAAACCACTCCACTAGTGGTAAATAAACTACTTAGTGCTTACCACCCCCCACTGATAAGCCGAGAGGCTTCCCTCTAACACAGAAAGGTCTGGGGAACTTAGAAACTACAATACAGTCCTGAATACAGCAAATCTGTATCTGGACTACTCTAGTAACAGGAAAGGCAGGAAAACAAGCTACAACATTTTTTAAATATAACAGTAGCAAATGAGCAAACTGATTTAAATAAATTAACCTATTAACCAATAAAAAGGCACAGAACTGAGCCTTGTTCCAGCAGTCTTCAATCAGACAAGTTCTAGCTGCACACTCCTGCCACTATGGTGGAGGGGAACCTTCTCCAAAAAAGATGGCCTGGATTAGTGCTCAAGTTATACAAACAAAGCTAGATTCAGCAGGTGTGAATCTAGTCTATGCAACAGCAAACAAGGCACCAATTTCAGAAAGAAACAGTTCAAATAAGCAGGCACAATAAGCCTTTAACCAGAAATTTCCAGTTCAGAAGGGCAGAATCTACCACCTCCTCCCACAAGAGTGCAGACCACAAACCTTCTTAATGTAAAATAACTGGCCTGAAGCCCAAGTGATCAAACCAGAACTAAGACACTTTTAGAATAACAGACACTAAGCCTTCAACCAGCAGCTCCCAACTTAGAAGGCTGTAAGCTACCTGTCCTGCCACAACACTGCAGACCACAAACCTTGTTAATGCAATACAACTGGCCTGAAGCCTAAGTGCTTAAACCAAAAAGCTTAGAATAACAGTTATAATTTAATCAGGCTACTAACAAGTAATAATAAATGCAGCAGAATAAATGCAACTGAGTACTTTTAAGAATAGACAGCAAAAGCAAAATAAAGTGATAAAGTAGGAAGAAACAAAAATACAGTAAAAGCAGATGGATAAATTGCAATTTTTTAATATAACAGTAGCAAATGAGCAAACTGATTTAAACAAATTAACCAGTTACCAATAAAAAAGCTAAAAACTGAGCCCCGTTCCAGCAGTCTTCAATCAGACAAGTTCTAACTGCACACTACTGTCACTAGGGTGCAGGGGAACTTTCTCCAAAAAGGATGGCCTGGATTAGTGCTCAAGTTATAGAAATAACGTTAGATTCAGCAGGTGTGAATCTAGTCTATGTTACAGCAAACAAGGCATACCAGGTTTGGAAAGGAACAGTTCAAATAAGCAGGCACAATAAGCTTTTAACCAGAAATGTCCAACTCAGAAGGGCAGCATCTACCCTCTCCTCCCACAAGAGTGCAGACCACAAACCTTCTTAATGTAAAATAACTGGCCTGAAGCCCAAGTGCTTAAACCAGAACTAAGACACTTTTAGAATAACAGACACTAAACCTTTAATCAGCAACTCCTAACGTAGAAGGATGTAAGCTACCTGTCCTGCTACAAGAGTGCAGAGACAACAAATCCTCTTAATATAAAACGACTGTTCTTAAGCCCAAGTGCTTAAACCAAATGGCTTAGAATAACAGTTACATTTTAATCAGGCTACTAACAAGCATTAATAAATGCAGTAGAATAAATGCAATTGAGTGCTTTTAAGAACAGGGAGCAAAAGCAAAATAAAGTAATAAAGTAGGAAGAAACACAAATACAGTAAAAGCAGATGAATAAAATGCTTTTTTTTAATATAACAGTAGCAAATGAGCAAACTGATTTAAACAAATTACTCAATTAACCAGTAAAAAAAGCTCCAAACTGAGCCCTGTTCCAGCAGTCTTCAATCAGACATGTTCTAACCTCACACTCCTGCCACTAGAGTGCTGTGGAAACTTCTCCAAAAAGAGATGGCCTGGATTAGTGCTCAAGTTATACAAACAAAGCTAGATTCAGTCGGTCTGAATCTGGTCTATGCTACAGAAAACAAGAAGTGCCAATTTCAGAAAAAAAAACAGTTCAAATTAGCAGGCACAATAAGCCTTTAACCAGAAATTCCCAGCTCAGAAGGGCAGAATCTACTCGTTCCTCCCACAAGATTGCAGACCACAAACCTTCTTAATTTAAAATAACTGGCATGAAGCCCAAGTGCTTAAACCAGAACTAATACACTTTTAGAATAACAGACACTAAGCCTTCAATTAGCAACTCCCAACTTAGAAGGATGTAAGCTACCTGTCCTGCCACAAGAGTGCAGATCACAAACCTTAATGTAAAACAACTGGTCTGTAGCCCAAGTGCTCAAGCCAAAAGGCTTAGAATAACAGTTACAATTTAATCAGGCTACTAACAAGCAGTAATAAATGCAGCCAAATAAATGCATTGAGTACTTTTAAGAACATGAAGTAAAAGCAAAATAAAGAAACAAAGTAGGAAGAAACACAGATACAGTAAAAGCAGATGAATAAAGTGTAATTTCTTTTGGTTAAGTGGGAAGGGATGAAATATGATAATTTAAGGTTGATAAACTAAGGGGGTGGGCTTTCCCAAATGATCTCTCTATACTCAGTAGAATAAGCTGATGAGATGAGACTGGGAGGAGTGTCCAAAATAAGATTTATAGTAGGGGTGGGCAACTCAAAAGCCACCAAATTTAAGAACACAAAAAGAACTGGGCGGGTGGGTGGAGAACTCTTAAAACTCCAACAAAACAGAAAACTTAAAACAAAACAAATGTAATACTAGAATGAGATACAAAATAGAAGTGATCAAACCTTAAATAAAGAGCTTCAAATAAAAATTAAATGTAGAGATGAGTGATACTCAGAGCAATGCAGGCCACACAAACACTTCAGATAACTACATATATTTCTAAATAAAAGAGGAGTGCTATCTCTCAGCTCCTCCTACTAATTAACTGATCCTTTTCACAGTTTGCAAAGGAATTCTTGGTAAGTTTTTTTTAACTAACCCTAGCCAAGAACTCTTAAAACTCCAACAGAACAGAAAATTTAAAACAAAACAAATGGATTACTAAAATAAGATACAAAATAGAAGTGATCAAACCTTAAATAAAGAGCTTCAAATCAAAATTAAATGCAGAGATGAGTGATACTCAGAGCAATGCAGACCACACAAACACTTCAGATGACTACAGATATTTCTAAATACAGCTCTTCCCACTTCCTATTCACAGTTTGCAAATACATTCTTTGCAAAGGAATTATTGGTAAATTTTTTAACTGACCCTGGCCAAGAACTCTTAAAACTCCAACAGAACAGAAAGCTTAAAACTAGAATAAGATACAAAATAGAAGCGATCAAACCTTAAATAAAGAGCTTCAAATCAAAATTAAGTGCAGTGATAAGTGATACTCAGAGCAATGCAGACCACAAAAACACTTCAGATAGCTACAGATATTTCTAAATGGAAGAGCAATGTGTCTCTCAGCTCCTCCCACTAATTAACTGATCCTATTCACAGTTTGCAAAAAGGAATTCTTGGTAACTTTTTTAACTGACCCTAACCAAGAATTCTTAAAACTTCAACAGAACAGAAAACTTAAAACAAAACAAATGTAATACTAGAATAAGATACAAAATAGACGTGATCAAACCTTAAATAAAGAGCTTCAAATCAAAATTAAATGCAGAGATGAGTGATATTCAGAGCAATGAAGACCACAAAAACACTTCAGATAACTACAGATATTTCTAAATAAAAGAGCAATGCTGTCTCTCAGCTCTTCCCACTAATTAACTGATCCTATTCACAGTTAACAAAGGAATTCTTTGCAAAGGAATTCTTGATAACTTTTTTTAACTGACCCTGGCCAAGAACTCTTAAAATTCCAGCAGAATGGAAAACTTAAAACAAAGCAAATGTAAAACTAGAATAAGATACAAAATAGAAGTGATCAAACATTAAGGTTGCCACCTGTCCCGTTGTCAGTGGGACACTCACAGGTTGAGCTGCCTCATCCCGTTGCCCGCTGTGCAAAGTAGTGGGACTTGAAAAGACCCTCTTCAATCGTACTGAATTGCCATGGAAAAGCTGCAATTACTTCCGTCTTTTCCACGGCAATTCAGTGACATCACCAACCCGGACCTGCAGGCAAAGCTGCTGCCTGTTAGGTCCGGGTGCTTTAATTCATGCAGCAATTGGCTGCAATTTATGAAATGGGTGGGGAAGAGCCCTGCAAAGATTTTGGCTGTAGGAGCGCTTTGTTTTAAGCGCTTCTACAACCACTACAAAATGACCGGGACTTGTTTTTGTTTTTTTTCTAATCAGCCAGCAATCCATCCGTTCATCCAGCCAACCAGCCATCCATCCAGTCAGCCACCCAGCCATCCATCCATTCATCCATCCAGCCAGCCAGCCATTCATCCAGCCAGTCAGCCATCCACTCATCCAGCCAGTCAGCCATCCATTCATCCAACCAGCCAGCCAGCCATCCATTCATCCAACCATCCATCCAGCCATCAATTCATCCAGCCAGTCAGCCATCCATTCATCCAACCAGCCAGCCAGACATCCATTCAGCCAGCCAGCCAGCCAGCCATTCATTCATCCAACCAGCCAGCCAGCCATTCATCCAACCAGCCATCCATCCATTCATCCAGCCAGCCATCCATTCATTCATCCAGCCAGCCATCCATTCATTCATCCAGTCAGCCAGCCAGCCATCCATTCATGCAGCCAGCCATCCATTCATGCAGCCAGCCATCCATCCATTCACGCAGCCAGCCATCTATTCATGCAGTGAGCCATCCAACCAGCCAGGCATCCATTCATTCAGCCATCCATCCATCAAGCCATTCATCCAGTCATTCATCCATCCAGCTGCTATTCCCACCAACCAGCTAGCCACTCCAGCAGCCAGCCAGCCAGTCAGCTAGCCACTCCAGTAGTTGGCCAGCTAGCCACTCCAGCAGCCAGCCAACCAGCCACTCCAGCAGCTAGCTAGCCAGCTAGCCACTCCAGCAGCCATCCATTGTACTGTCTCGTACCCATAACAGCATCTCCTTCACCATTCATGTGGTAATGTCATGGTAGAGGGTATGGCCAGTGTCATATTGGCCACACCCCCATGTCCCAATTTGGCCTGCTTAAAAGGTGGCAACCCTATCAAACCTTAAATAAAGAGCTTCAAATTTTGATAGTCTCAAGTAGATCCAACTAGGCAGAGTGGTTGTCCTGATTCACAGAGGGGGTCAAGTAGCTGGCAATGACTTGAATAGGTATGCTACCAACATTTAATTGCACCTGAATTATCCCCATGGAATCCTACTGTGTAACCAATCTGGGTGTGTATTCATCTGTAATGACTATGGAAACACTGTCTCCTGAATATTTCCGCCTTCAGTCTGTATTCAGAATGTGTGAATGGAGGTGTAGGCTGATATAACTTGGATTCTCCCCACAGCCATGAACTAGGTCACTGTAACTGCACAAATGTGTAAGCATTACATGGTGAGGATTGCTTCCAGTGAGTGTAGTTTCATGTTAAGACAACTAGCATTTAGCAGCATACACTTGAGGTTGTTGGAATATGAAGCTTTCATGTCTGGGATTTTGTCTTGAGACACTGCCTAAAATGGCCACTATGGTGGTGGCAAGAGCCTTGGCCAGTAGCTGAAATCCCAGGGGTGACAGATGAAGACCATGTCTGACAAAGCATTGGGGTCTGCTGATCATGTCATCCTAGGCTGACAGATACTGTATCACCTTAGAATGACACCAGAAATTGAGGTAATTATTGAGGACAAGCATTTCCCATTTGTATTGAGGCATCATCCTAGATGAAGGTAAAATGCTGCTTAAGGCTAGGGGCATACCTGCCTGAGACACATAATCTGATAGTTCAGTCATGTGTCTCTACATATAGTCCATAGAGGTACATCTCAAGTCATTCACACCAACATGGACTATGACAGAGTCACAGTTGTACCTGTCTTGGGATACGTGAGTGCATGTGTGATATGGCAGATCATGTCACCTGACAGATAGCAGACCGTGAACTCTTCCTTATCCACCCTGATGAGGGGGACATCTGTGTGTCTCACAATGGAATTCCATATGACTAATATGTTTGTTTTACTGTTTTGCCTTAAGGGCTTGACAGGTGAGAGACTGGAGCGACAACTATCATGTGTGTTGCATTCTGCAGTGGATGTACTATGTGTAGAATGCTTATGTTTGTGTTTGGGAGGTCTCTGATGTATATGTATGTTTCTGGTGAGGGCCTCCACTTATGTAGGTATATGTGATGTGGGTTTGGGTGAAGTGGAAGGTGAGGTGTGCATGTTACCAACCTGTTCATTCTCATATGTATGACTTGTGTGCAAAAGAGAATGTATTCCAGGCTGTTAATATACTTGCATCTCTGGCATGTTGAATTTGTGTTACCTGTGGTCCAAAGATATGAGCACGTACATAATGTGGTGGATCACAGACCCTGATAAGCAAGTTACCATGCATTTCTCTTTACTCAGGTTGGTGAGAGGGATATCAGAGTGTGTCTCACAATGAAGTCTGTGATGACTAGAATGTTGGATTGTGTGTGTTGGGTTGCCTTATGGGCTTAGAGGTTGGTCCTCTATGAGATGTAGCTCTATGTGTTGATATGTGTGTTGTTTTTACAGAGTGCATATGGAGTTGCTGAGGGCTTTTGTTATCTGGAATTTCTTTATGAGGTCCTTGTGATTTATGAAGGTTACATGTCAGTGCCTCAGCTCATGTCTGTTTTTAACTTTGTGTGATGGATGTGGCATGTGTACCACTGACTACCTTATTGACATTATAAGTACTTTTATATGAGAGCTTTGCCTCCATTGACATTGTGTATATACATACATCTCCTATTAACCTGGTGAACTCGGGTATCCTGATGCAATGTAGCAACTGCCTCATGTACACTGACAACCCTCTCCTCTTACCTCCCAACACTCAGACTTGCGAGAGATGCACTTATATATCCAAACTGGAAGCCACGCACTTTCCAGCCCAGACTGGAATAGCTGATCAAGAGAAGGTCAACACTTGCACCACACCACATGGAACACATAGCCCTCCAGAACACACACCAGCACATCCCTCACATAAAAAACATAAACCACACACCAACCTTTGTGGAGGCTTTCAATAATAATCTACCCAAACAGCAGAGACCACCAAGGTAGAAATGCACTCGACCACCACAACACTAATTTGAGACACATAACTCTCCTAAACAGTGTGCCACTCAACCAAAGCCCTAAAGGCAAAACAGCATGCCCAACACATTAGGCATAGGCGACTTGATAGTGAGGCACACTGATGTACCACTAACTATGTTGAATAAGGAGAACATTACAGTCAGCTGCTTGTCACATGCACTCAGGTCCCTCAACAATAGGTAAAAATATGACTTTGTCATTGTTCATGTGGGTGTGAATGACCTGAGACGTACCTCCCTGGACTACATGAAAAGAGAAATGGAGGAGCTGTCGGATTATGTAGCCCAGGCAGGTATGACCCTAGACCTGAGCAGAATCCTACCATCACTCAGAATGATACCACAGTACAAGCAGAAGATGATTGATTTCAACAATTGGCTAAGCTTCTGGTGCCATTCTAAGGGCATCCAGTATCTGTCTGCCTGGGATGACTGAAAATTGAATTTCTGTTATTGTATTGCTATGGTGCTACTTACTGTGATGGATTTGAAGTCTTCTTAAGACACTCAGTCTTGCTGGCTGGATTCTGATGAAATCAAAGTCTGGTTATAGTTGCATTCATAGTCTGTTGCATACAGAAACTTGCAGGATATACACTGATGAGAGAATATACCTTGCAGCATCAACTCAGAGCAGTAACAAATATCTTTTTATAACAAACCACATGGACTAACGTTGCCGCTTCAGGTACTGCTCTACTTTACTTCTCATATAGTATGGATAATGTCAGAGATATAACATTTACCTCGGGACAAATGTGTCCCTACCAATACCCCTAACATAACTGGATTTAATACAAACTTTATATATATTTTTAGTTAAACACACACCCTCTTGATTTTGGAAAGATACTGCCTTGATGACACAAATGTTGACACATCTGTTCTTGTGCAAATACTGATAAATTTTTAAGGAAACTCATTGTGGATAAACACGTCCTGTTGTCCATTCTTTAAAGAAAGCAGACTAGATTTTTTCTGATATATCCTGTTTTTTACATTCTTGCCAAGTCAGCTTTCTTGATGTGTGTTTATGGCCTGCATCTGTCACACCTGGGCTTCCGGATACCAGCCAATGCTCTTGCCACCCCATAGTGCCTTTTTAGGCGGTGTTCCAAAGACCAAATTACCACCATAACAGCTACAAACAAATGCAGTCTGAGGGTCATGCTGCTCAATGCTAGAAGTCTAAATCTGAAAATGCACTCACTCGAAGCACTCCTTAAAATGGAGAACATCGACATTTGTGTTGTGACAGAGACCTGGTTCAAGGCAGCAGAAAGCACCCCTGCACTACAAGGCTATAACTCATTCCACACCTTTTGGCCTCAGAACTTGGACCGAAGCTCCAAAGGTGGTGGTGCTTCCATATTTATAAAGGATACGCACACCTCCAGACTGGTAGCCCAACATAATGCATCAGCGATACTTCAGGTGCAGCTAACATTGGGTAAGATAGCTATTTAGGTCATAGCCTGCGATAGGTCCCCAACCATGTCCCAAGACTCACACTCCACATTCCTAAGCACCCTGGAGAATATTAGGGTCCAACCTAACACTCTCATACTGGGTGACTTCAGCTACACCTCCATTAACTGGGAAAACTACTCATGTACCAAAACACTTGCCCAATGTTTCCTGGAATTCATTAATTCCAATGCCCTGGACCAGCTTGCTTTTACCCCCACTAGAGGTAGCAACATCCTTGACCTGGTCATTACTAACATGGGCAACCATTGTTCTACGCCAATCGTCAACTCCTCCCTGGTTAGATCCAACCACAAACTAATCACCCTGGAAATCCATATCCCTCCCACCCCCCGCAAAGGTAACCACCATGAAAAACTTCTCCAAAGCTAACTTTGGGCTCCTAAAAACAGAGTTGGCTGACTTCATGGCACCCATGCAAATAGAGAATAATTGCATGACCTGCGAATCATACACCAACGCACTGTATGAACACATACACAAATGCATGGATCTTGCCATACCCAATAGAACCAAGAAGCTCTCCTCAAAAAAAGGAAGCCAATCTAGTGGTCCCCTGCCATAAACAAACTCTACAACATAAGGAGGAAACTGATGCAGAATAAGGTGAAGTCCCAAGACTGGAAAAACTCCCTTATCAGCCTCAGCAAAAAGTTGAGATCCCTCATCAAATCCTCTAAAGCTAGCTATGAAAACAGGATTGTGGCAGATAGTAAAGACAACCACAAGGCCTTCTATAGTTAAGCAAAAAATTTCCATGGCAATACCCAGATTTGCTCTGAGCTACTGGACAATGGTACCTCCTGTACCGAGCCAACAGATATTGCCAATATACTGGCTGACAGATTCAGTGCCAACTTTACCCCTCTGCCTTCAAACCCCTTCCCCCCAAAGGACCAATCACAATATCAGTAGATTGCCAGGCACCCAGTATTACTGCTGCACACATTAAAACAGCATTGTCCAAGGCCAATAATACAGCTTCTATGGGACCTGACAATATCCCTGGCTGTGTTTTCCATGAACTACAGAGTGAACTGGCACCTCATCTGTGTGCCCTGTTCAATCACAACCTCATCTGAGGCTTTGTCCCTAATGAATGGCGCACTGCTACAGTCATCCCTCTCCACAAAGGAGGAGCGACTACAGACCCTAGGAACTATCGCCCCATTAGCCTGATGAGTCTGATATGCAAAGCTATGGAACGCATCATCATGGACCTAATAAACAAGGATATAGGGAATCTCCAAACTCTGGATCTCACACAGTTTGGTTTTGTGAAGGGTAGATCATGCCTGCTCAACCTGGTCGACTTCTTTGAGTCAGTCATCAGAGCTGTGGATGGAGACAAGGTGGTTCATACAGCCTACCTTGATCTGGCCAAGGCCTTTGATACCATTCCCCACTCATAGAAAAACTCACTAAGCTAGGCATCAACCCCCATATCACTAGGTGAGTTGCAAACTGGCTCACAGATAGAACCCACAGTGTGAAAGTAGCTGACTCCAAGTCAGACTGACAACCAGTCATGAGTGGAGTCCCACAGGGTTTGGTCCTGCATCCTCTCCTGTTTGGGATCTACTTCTCTGAAGTCCAGGCCAACATGAAGGGACTCTGGCTGACAAAGTTTGCAGATGATTGCAAGTTGGGAGCTATTATTAACACCAAACCACACAAGTTCCAAAAAGGCTGGAACATAGGAATTCTCCTCAAAAAAAAAAAAAAAAATGAGCACTGCTGTAGCTGCCATTTTTTTTCTTTATTCAATACATCCTGGTACATCGGCCTCACAGGCCTTCAATGGAATAACTTCATAAGATCCAATCAGCTATTTATATTCCATCTCATCATTAATTCATCTTCATTTAATTAAACAATTGAATCTATTAAACACTTATATACTTTTCTTTGAATATTATGCAGCTTAGAATCCAAAGATTTGACCCCCACATATGCACACCTATACATTATATCATGATTATTATAAATACATTAACCCAACACAGGGTGAAATTCCCAAATAACATTTTTAAATAACATTTTTTCTTAATAAAATAATTCACATTCACATTTTCTCCTATACCCCAATATACTTACACAATTAAACAGACAAAAAATACATTTCAACCTACCCCCAAGATTCAATTATAAATATCTATACATAACATGTACATTTATTTTATTAAATATAAACTTTTTATATTTTTAATTTTTTCTATTATTTCATCCTTACTTTGTTACACTTATTAACTCTTAATATTAAATTAATCAACTTAATTTATTCATCCAATAATTATTTAATTCTTTTGATATATGTTTTATTTATATTAAACCCAATACATTTGTTCTGAAATGAACTAACCAAAATCCATTAGACTTAACATTTAGATGCCCCAATCAATATCCAGATTGAGATCCCTAGAATATAAAGTGCCTAAATATACTATTAATTTTGTTTAGTCCAGAACAATAACTAAGAACAAAAAGTCCAGGCAGGATACCAACCCAAAATAATCCAAGTGGAATAACTTTATTTAGAACAGCAAAACAATAAAACAAGCGCTTTCGCTCGGCTTAATGTCGAGCTTTCTCAAGTTCATAGTAAAACTGCAAAATGGTAATATTAACATCATTAGTGTTCTTAAAAATAGAATGGCACACCTGTGAGATTTCTAGCTCCAGACAATTTCACACAGCTACACACACCTTCAAATATTTTTAAATATTCTTAAATATTTTTAAAAAACTTTTTAATATTTTTAACATTTTTAATGTACATATTAACGTATGGTGGCATTTTTGCTCTTTTATCCTTGTTCCTTGCCTTTTGCATTTTCTCATCTAGCTAGTGGATTCAAACAACAACATTGACATACTATTTTGTTTTAAGTTTTTATTTGCTTGGTAATGTGCCTTTTATTTACTAACTATAGCATTAAATTAATTTAATTACATTAATTAAATAATTAATTACGTGATTTTGAAGGGACTATTTAATGTTGCCATTTTGCAGTTTTACTAGGAACTTGAGAAAGCTCGACATTAAGCCGAGCGAAAGCACTTGTTTTATTGTTTTGCTGTACTAAATAAAGTTATTCCACTTGGATTATTTTGGGTTGGTATCCTGCCTGGATTTTTTGTTATTAATTTTGTTTCCAATTTGATCAATTTTCTTTTGACTTCATCACCCCCTATTGTTTGTTCTTCAAATGGCTTTGTTAATACACTAAAGAAAAAAATGTCTACACTACCCCCATGTGTGTCACAAAAATGTTGTGCCACTGGGCTATCCAATCTTTTATTTCTTACATCGCTCAAGTGCGCCAATATTCTAAGTTTCACCTTTCTTTTTGTTTGCCCCACATACCAATTACAAAGTGTACATCCACATCCAATGATGTAAACTACACCACATGAATTACAACTAAATTCATTTTTAACCAAACACTTTTTTCCATTTATCATCCAACCATCAATATTTTTTAATTTATCACATACTTTGCAGAACCCACATGGAAATACCCTTTTTCGTTCTACTATGTCTACCTTGTTTCTTGTTCTTAACAACTCTTTTAGATTATTAAATCTGCCATACGAAAAGGTAACCCTCTCTGGAAATAGCTTCCCTGCTATTTCATCCCTGCATACAACTGGCCAAAGATCATTAACTAACCCCCTAAGTACCTCAGAAAGGGAAGAGAATTTGTTCAAAAAGAACATGGGTTCTACACTTACCTTTTCCATTTCATTTTTTTCTAATAAACTTCTCATGTTGAGTAGAAACACTACTTTTTCTTTTATTACTCATATTTCCCTTCAATTTATTTAATGCTTCACTTATATATTCCATACTATATCCCTGCCTTAGTAACCTCTTCGTAACTAGATCAAATTCCCTCTCCAGCATTTTTTTATCAGAGTTATTGGTCATTATTCTTCTGAACTTACCATAAGGAAGGGATTTTATCAAATGACCAGGATGAGCACTGCCAGCTTCCAAGAAGCTATCCACAGCTGTTTCCTTATGGTATGGTTTGCACTGCAAACCACCCCTTTCATCTACATAAAATTCAACATCCAAAAATTGCATTTTGTTCCTACTAGTTCTATAGGTAAATTCCAAGCCATACGTGTTTTGACTGAGTAATTCCATAAATTGATCAAACTCATTGATCTCCCCCTTACACACAAAAATCAAATCATCAATGAACCTTTTGAACATGATCACATTATCCTTAAAAAAATCTGTTACATACACAAACATATTTTCAAAATGTGCCATAAATAAAACTGCATAAGATGGGGCAAAAGCCGCCCCCATTGCAGTTCCTTCCAATTGCAAATAATCATTTTCAAAAACAAAATAATTATGCATCAAGGCAAATTCTAGTAACTGACAAATATAAGTGGTTTTGGGGCACTCACCCAACATTTTAACCACTGCTTCTAGGCCCATCTTGATATTGATGTTGGTGTACAGAGACTTAACATCCACACAGGCAAGATAAAGGTTTGGGTTCCACTGGATCTTCTTTTATCTTCCAACACTTGAGAGGTATTTTAACATATGATTGTACTCTAGGGATATAGATCTTTAACTGGGAATCCAAAAAGATGCCTATATTTTGTAAAAAAGAGCCCACCCCTGAGACTATCGGTCTGCCAGGGGGTTTAGTCATTGACTTTTGAATTTTTGGAATAACAAAAAACTGGCATCTTTTGGATGTTTCAAATGCAACTTTTTAACATCCCCATGAGCAAAGAAACCCAGTCTTTCTCCCCTTTCTAACAACTCCAACAGCCTCCCATTGTACTTTTTTACTGGATTACCAAGTAATTTTTTATAAACTTTGTCATCTGACAACAATTCCAAAGCCATATTACTGTAATCCCTTTTGTTCAAAATCACCCAATTTCCACCCTTATCTGCCTGTGTGAATGCATATTGGTTAGTGACAGCACATAACTGTTTCAGAGCTAACCATTGCTCTCTACTCAAATTCCATGATTTACGGCTTGATATAAAATTACAGTATGCAAATTCAATCTGTTTACACAATGCACATTCAAAGACATTGATTGCATTTATATTCTTCTGGGGTACAAAAGAATTAACATAGGGCACCTTAGGTATTTTTAATTTACCATATCCAGTTGAAAAACCAACATTAGTTGCACTGTTTCTCTCACATTCATCTTCCACATTTTCATTCCCAAAATCCCAGAAAACAAATGGATTATCATGTAATGTCCAACAAAGAATCTTCCATGATGTCAATATCAGAATTAATCAAGGGACTTGCTTCATTCTCCTGTAGACAATGTTTTGTTTGAGCTATTATTAACTCCCCAAGTGATGTTGACATCCTACAGAAAGGCTTCACTGAGACCAACGAATGGTGTCAGAACCATGGCCTTAAGCTCAATGCCAAAAAATGTGTCGTCATCCCCTTTGGGGAAAAACCCAGTTCCCATGCATTACGACATCAATAATAGTCCACTGAACACAGAGGGTGTTATAAGAGATCTGGGAATACAGGTTTACAGCAACCTTTCTTTTGACCACAACACTGCCAATGTGGTCAGAAAGTCCTTCTATGTGGCACATCTCATTACTAAGGGTTTTGCATCCAGGAAGAAAGAGGTCATTGTCTCCCTCTGCTCTTCCCTCATTAGGCCAATCATTGAGTACAATGCCCCATTTAACATGTACCTCACTAGACACTTGCAACAACTGGAGAGGCCACAAAAGTACCCCACAAGGAGGATCTTAGGCCTTAAATACTTGTCCTATATGGACAGACTCAAAAAACTCCAACTATTCGCTGTCTCATATCGCCTACTTAGAGGCGATCTCTGCTTGACTTACATGGCCATGTCTAACCCAGCTCTGTTACAAATGCTACATCCAAAGAAATCCCAATTCCTCCCCACCACACCCTCCAAAGACCTCAACCTCATAGTTTCATAGGTTCATAGGTAGGTACTAGGCTATTGGCCCTAGGGCCTATATAAGCCTAGCCAAATGGTACCCTGGCTTTTGCCGCCCCCAAAAAATATTTTCCTGTGCCCCTGTCAAGCAGAGCCACAGAAGTGACCCCCGGGGTGAATTTCCTATCTCCCATCCAATCATCAAGATTTTTCTTGAAGAGTGCTAATGAGGAGCTTTGTTTGATATAGATAGGTAGTTAGTTCCAGAGTATGGGAAGTCTCTGGAACAGGAATCTATCCCTCCAGCCCGTTCTGTTTATTGTGGTGACAAGGTTTAGGTCCCTAGAGTGTGAAGCTTGGAAGGATTGGGATTTCTTTAAGTGGTGCATGTCCAACAGCTCTGAGTTTGACATAGCTTTGTGTGTTAGGCAGAGATCATCTCTGAGTAGGCGATATGTGACAGAGTAAAGCTGGAGCTTTTTTTAGACAGTCTGAGTAGGGCATCTATTTGAGGCCAGTAATCCTCTTTGTGAAGTATTTCTGTGGCCTTTCTAGTTGTTCTAGATGATTTGTGAGGTACATACCAAAAGTGGAGTTGTACTCTATAATGGGTCTAATGAGTGATGAGTACAGGGGAACAATGACCTCTTTTTTCCTGGATGAGAAACCTTTTGTGATGAGGTGTGCCATGTAGAAGGATTTCCCGACTACTGTGGCGATGTGATCATCAAAGGAGAGACTACTGTCCACCTGTGTCCCACGGTCTCCTATCACACTTTTGGTGTTAAGTAGACTACCACCTATGTGGTAGTTCATGGGTACAGAGTTTTTACCAAAATGGATGACAATGCACTTTTTGGCATTGAGCTTGAGGCCATGGCTTTGACACCAGGCATCTGTCTCAGTGAGGCCCTTTTGTAGGATGTCCACATCATTAGAAGTTTTGATTATGGCTCCTAGTTTGCAGTCATCTGCGAACTTTGTTAGCCAAAGACCTTCTGTGTTAGCCTGTACTTCAGAGAAGTAGATACCAAACAGGAGAGGACCTAGGACTGAACCCTGTTGTACTCCACTTGTCACTGGTCTGAAGTTGGATTTAGAGTCTGCTACTTTCACAGTGTGGGTTCTGTCAGTGAGCCAGTTGGCAACCCATCTTGTGACATAGGGATTTATACCTAGTTTAGTGAGTTTATCTATAATTCCAGAGTGGGGGATGATGTCAAAAGCCTTAGCGAGATCTAGATAGGCTGTGTGAACCACCTTTCCCTCATCTACAGCTTTGGTGACCGCTTCAAAGAAGTCTCTATCAGGTTTAGGAGATATGATCTGCCTTTTACAAACCCGAACTGGGTTGGGTCCAGAATTTGGAGATTACCAGTGTCATTATTTATAAGTTCCATGATGATACGTTCCATAGTCTTGCAGACTAGGCTCATCAGGCTAATGGGGCAGTAGTTCCCGGGGACTGTGGTGGCTCCCCCTTTGTGGAGTGGGATAACCATTGCTGCGCGCCATTCAGTGGGCACAAAGCCTGTGGCGAGGCTATGATTGAACATGGTACTTAGGTGGGGTGCCAGTTCGTTCTGTAGTTCATGTAGAATGCAGCCTGGGATGTTGTTAGGTCCCATGGATGCTGTGTTCTTGGCTTTGGAAAGTGTGTTTTTTACCTGTGCAGCCATGATTACAAGAACTTTGCATTCTTCCGGTATAGAGATGGGCCATTTAGGGGATGAGAGAGGGGTAAAGTTAGCACTAAACGTATCTGCCAGGATGTTGGCAATATCAGTTGGTTCTGTATATTTAGAGCCATTGTGCTGTAACTCAGAGCAGATCAGAGTGTTGCCATTGAGATTCTTGACATAGCTATAGAATGCTTTGTTGTTGCCTTTAGAATCAGTGGCAATTTTGTTTTTGTAACTAGCTTTGGAGGATTTTATGTGGGATCTCAGCTTCTTACTGAGGCTGACCATGGAGTTCCTCCAATCATGGGATTTTACTCTTTTGCAACAGTTTTTTTCTTCTGTTGTAGAGTTTGTTTATGGCAGGGGACCACCAGATTGGCTTCCTTTTTTTGGAGGATAGCATCTCGGCTCTGTTAGGGATTGCACAATCCATGCACGTGTGTAAGTGCTTATAAAGTGCAATTGTATAGGATTCAGCAGTCATACCTCTATTGTCCATCAGCATGGGTGTCGTGAAGTTTGCCACTTCTGTCTTAAGAAGTGTGAAGTTGGCTTTGGAGAAATTTTATTTACGGTGGTTTCTCTATTGGGGGGTGGGGGTGGGATGTGGATGTCTAGGGTGATTTGGTTGTGGTCGGATTTGACCAATGAGGAATTGACCTCTGGTGTGGAGCACCGGTTGCCCATGTTGGTAATGACCAGGTCTGGGATATTGCTGCCCCTGGTGGGGGTGTGGATAAGTTGATCCAAGGCGTTGGAATTTATGAATTCCAGAAAACGTTGAGCACAAGAGTTGGTACATGAGTAGTTTTCTTAGTTAATGGTGGGATAGTTGAAATTTCTCATTATTAGGGTGTTAGTTTGTACCCTAATATACCACAATCAACAGAACATGCTGGAGAGACAGGTTCATAACCCAGAGACTGCCCATTTTATGGAATAAACTTCCCATACATGTCAAACAAAGCACCTCACTGGCCCTCTTCAAGAGAAATCTTGATGAGTGGATGGGTAATAGAAAATTCACCTCAGGGATTACTCCAGTGGCTCTACTCGAAAGATTCACCTCAGGGATCACTCCAGTGGCTCTACTCAACAGAGGCACTGGGAACTAAGGTTGGGTGGCACAATGCCAGGGTAATCTTATGGGCTAGGCTTGTAAAAGCTCCAAGGCCATTAGCCTAGTACACACCTATAAACCTATGAACATCTCTCACATACCATATCAGTTTATTTGAGAATTAAATGGTTGTTGGTTAACATGATGTTATGTCTACATTGCCTCATGATGCCCATATCCACCAAGGTGGTAAAGGTCACAGTGGGAAACCTCATATCCATGGCAATAGATCCTTTTTTAATTGATTAAACAGTTGTATTGAGTATATCACTCAATGTCACGAGTATCTGTTCCTCAGCTATGGGGACAGTGCTTGTCGCTGCATGCTGGTTGTCCTGTGTTTCAACTCTGTATTGGAATTAATTCCATCATGGTTTCCAAGACAAATGTCACTCATAGTATCTGAGTCTGTACAGAGCACTGCCAAACAGATGAGGGGAAACTAATACACACAGCCTGTAAAGTTAAGGATAGAGTATTTTTGCAGTTATTCTGAAGTTAGACACTAATCAAGTAGTGCTTACTGAAAACAAACAATTGCCTTGTGAAGAATGCCGAAATGAGGGGAATCACCTGAATTGCTACTGCCTGGCTACTATTACTGCTGGTCTCACTATGACCTCAATCTGCTGGGATGCAAAGCCCATATTCTTTTTCTCTCACCAGAAGCAAAATGTTTGCAACAAGCTCAACATAAAATGCATCCACAGCCTGTTTGTTGATCCATACACTTGTCCCAGATGATGCTCTGTAGGCCTGTTAGAGTCTTTTCCAGGTAGATGCCTTGATTAGCAACCAGACCAGTCATTTGACATTTGCATGTATTATGCCTTGGGTTCCAAGGCTTATAGAATTTGACAAGGGTACTAACCTGATGGTGATTAGGAACACAGCTGCTGCATCACAATATAATGTTCAGTGTCAGGTGATATAGATGTCCAATGTTGCTCTAGCAAGCTCCACAGTAGCAGTGATCCATATTAGGTAACAGTTTCACAGCAATTCATGCAGCCTGGCCTTCGACAGCATAATAATGGTGATCTGCATGACATGGATGTGAGGCTTACTGCAGAGGAGTGGCCACCTTTGAGCAATGTTTATGTCCCTCCCACATGTTCTAGGTATGTCATACTGTACATTTATTTTCCCGGAACACAAAACTGTGTTTCCACATAATTTCACACAACATCCATTTGCTGTCTGGTTGTTTGACAGGCATTGTAAACTCGCAAGGCCAAATTAATGACTGCAAAGTTGAACACGTTTTCTGTGCATGCATGGAAATCCACATCTTTACTGCAAAGAGTGCCTACAGAGAGTGTGTTTGAGGCTGTGAAACCCAAAGGTGTAGCAGCATACTTTGCTGGAGTTGTACATTATCACATTTGCAAGTATGCTGTTGCAACCCTGCCTAACAACAGGATTATGATTCATGCAAGTGCCACATGCCTGGAAAAGTAGTGTACTCAATCTACCATGTTATACCACACTGGCAGCTACTGTTTTACCTTAGAATGACACCATAAAGGTAATAACATGTTAAATTTAAGCATCTGTCTGGCCACTGCCTAACCATGGCCTATTGTGATGTATACACAAGCAATAATCTGTTGCTAATGGCATTATCACTGACTGTTGATGAGATGTGGACAGCGTCCCCAGCCCTCTACTCCTACTTCACACAAACACAATGTGTGAGATATGTGACTATATTAAAAACATTGAATCCATGCTCACTCACACAGCAGTCAGTACATATGACAATGAGTGGGTTGCCAACATGCACACCTCACCTCCTACTTCACCCAGACCACATCACACATGCCTACATGTGTGGAGGTCCTTATCAGAAACATACCTAAACACTACACACCTCACAAACAAAAACATAAGCATGCTACACATAATACTACCTCTGCAGAACACAGTACACATAATAGTGCATGCACCACTGTCTCACTGGTCAAACCCTTAAGGCAAAACACAAAATCAAACATATTAATCATAAGTGATTGCATCATGAGACACATTTATGTCCATCTCATCAGGCTAGATAAGGGAAAGGTCATGGTCAGCTGTCTATGAGGTGCCAGGATACACCATATCACACATGCACTCAAGTCAGTCAACAGCAGGTACTGTTATGACTATGTCATAGTCCCTGTTGGTGTGTACAACTTGAGATGAACCTCTCTGGTCTGTATACAGAGACATGACTGAGCTCTCAGATTATGTGTCTCTGGCAGGTATGCCCTTGGCCATCAGCTGCATTTTACCTTCACCTAGGATGATGCCTCAATATACAAACAGAAAATGATTGACTTTAGCAATTGGCTTAGCGTCTGATGTCATTCTAAGGGGATCCACTATCTGTCAGCCTGGGATGACATGCTCAACAGACCTTGATGCTTTGCCAGATATGGTCTTCATCTGTCACCCCTGGGATTTTGGCTACTGGCCAAGGCACTTGCCACCCCCATAGTACCCTTTTGAGGTGGTATCTCAAGGGCAACATTTCCAATGTAAGCACCCCATTTACAAACAACCTCAAAGTTATGCTGCTAAATGCTATGAGTGCCAACACAAAACTGCACTCACTGGAAACTGTCCCCACCTTGGAAGATGCAGACATTTGTGCTGTTACAGAGACCTGGTTCAAGACTGTGGAAAGCACCACAGCCATACCAGGCTACACCTCCTTCCACACGGTCAGACCTCAAACTGAAGGTATGCAGGCAACTGTTGGTGGTGTATAAATATTCATTAAGGATAAATACACATCCAGATTGGTTAAACAGAATGATTCCCTAGTGGCACTTTAGGTGCTATTGACTGCTTGTAGGACACCTATTCAAGTCATTGCCAACTACAGGATTCCCTCCATGAATCCAGACACCCACTCTGCTTATTTTGATCTACTTGAGTCTATCAAGATATATCCAAACACCATGGTTTGGGTGACTTTAACTACCCACCAACTGGGTAGATTACTTGTGCTCAAACTCACTTGGCCAAAGGTTACTTGATTTCATTAACTCCAATGCCCAGCTGATTGACACCCCACAAGGGGAGCAGACATACTGGATTGCATGCTTACCAGTATGGGGGACCTCTGCAGCACCATCAGTCTGAGGTCCTCCCTGGTGAGATCTGATCACAAATTGGTCTTATTCAAACATTTTACACTGAGCTAATCGAAGGAAGGACACTCAGCAAACTCGGAGCTATAATATATAACATTAAGTATCCTGTTTTTTGTTTATTTTGTTCTTTATTTCTTTGTTATTTATAGCACTTTGTGTACTGTGTATTTTTCTAGCTAGTTTCACTGTGTGTGAAGTATTATCTGGAAATTGTCCACTTTTATTAAGCATCTGTTGGGTTGTTTGTTTCTGATAACTTGTTGCAGTTAAACTCTTTTTTCTAGAGGCTCCTTTAGCTGTTTAAAACTTTCATTTAAAGGCTCACTGCTGCTTTTCAGCTGTGAGAAACATTTCTGCAGTTTGTTTTCCACCCTCCCTCGCTGTTGGTATAGTGTTTTTATAGTTGATGGCTTTGCAGTTTCCCGCCCCTAGTGTAAATTTGATCTGGGACCCTCCTCCCAGTCTAGTGTCATTACCTCATTCTACCCAGTACAGGGAGAACATTTGAGAAGGCCAATCAGCTTAGTTTCTGCTACTCCTTTCTCTCTTTCCACTAAAAAAAAACAAAAAACTTTTTCTAAGCTTGTTTCCTGCCTTTCCTGTGGGTAGTCTAGCCTGGATATAGATTTGCTGTGTTCAGGACTATTTGTAGGCTTCTAGTTGAAAGGAAGCCTTCTAGCTTAATTTTGTTTCTTAGAACTAGACAGTTTTTTTTTTCAGGACTTGTTCAGAACTTATTGTAAGCACTAAATAAGCTACAAATTACTACAGCATTCAACTTTCCTCACTGTCTAGAGGAAAACAGTTTCTAGTACTTAACAAATAAGCACCTATCCAGGCATGTCTAAGGGTCAGCCCCCGGTGTTTTCTCCTGTCTACCTGATGAATCTGGGCATCTTGGGGCAATGCAGTAATTGCCTCATGTACACAGACAATCCTCTCCTCCTACCACCCAACACTACAACCTGTGAGAGATGCACTTATATAGCCAAACTGGAAGCAAAACTCTCTTCACCCAAGACTGGACTAGACAGTCAAGAGGAGAAGGTAAACACTTGCACCACACCACACTCAGCACATAGTCCCTCAAAACCTACACCACCAAAACACACACATAGAAACACAAAACACACACCTACATTCGCAGAGGCTCTCAGTAAAAACCTGCCCAAGCAACAGGGACCTCCAAAGCAGAAACACAAGCAACCTCCAACCCCCAACACAACCCAAATGACACATAGCCCACAAACTCAGTGTGCCACTCAACTACAGCCCATAAGGCATAACAACGTACCCAAAACTCTAGTCATAGGTGACTCTATAGTCAGGCACACTGATGTTCCACTCACCAGGCTAAACAAGGAGAAAATTACTGTCAGCTGCCTGTCGGGTGCCAGGATCCGCCACATAACACATGCACTCAGGTCACTCCACAACAAGTACAAATATGACTCTGTCATTGTCCATGTTGGTGTGAATGACCTGAGATGTACCTCCTTGGACTACATGAAAAGGGACATGGAGGAGCTGTCCGATCTTGTAGCCCAGGCAGGTATGACCCTAGCCCTGAGTAGCATCCTGCCATCACCCAGAATAATACCACAGTACAAGGACAAAATGATTGACTTCAACAATTGGCTAAGCATCTGGTGTCATTCTAAGGGGATCCAGTATCTGTCTGCCTGGGATGACATGATTGACAAGCCACGATTCTTTGCCAGAGATGGCCTGCACCTGTTGCTCCTGGGATTCCGGATACTGGCTAAGGCTCTAGCCACCCCTATAATGCCTTTTTTAGGCAAGGTTCAAATGACAAATTCGCCACCCTAACAGGTACAGTCAAGAAGAATCTGAGGGTATTGCTACTCAATGCTAGAAGTCTAAACCTCAAAATGCACTCTCTCGAGGCACTCCTTAAAATGGAGAACATTGACATCTGTGCAGTGACAGAGACCTGGTTCAAGGCTCCAGAGAGTACCCCTGCATTACCAGGCTATAATTCATAGCACACCTTTCGGCCACCTAACCTGGACCGAAACACTAAAGGCGGAGGCGTGTAAATATTCATTAAGGATATCCACACCTCCAGGCTAGTTGCTCAGCATAATGCATCCGAGATTATCCAAGTGCAACTAACTCTGGGCAAGACCGCAATCCAAATTGTAGCTTGCTACAGATCCCCCACCATGCCCCAGGTTTCCCACTCCTCATTTCTTAATACACTGGAAATTATTAGGGTACAACCTAACACCCTAATAATGGGCGATTTCAACTACCCTACCATTAACTGGGAAAACTACTCGTGTACCAACTCTTGTGCTCAACGTTTTCTGGAATTCATAAATTCCAATGCCATGGATCAACTTATCCACACCCCCACCAGGGGCAGCAATATCCTAGACCTGGTTATTACCAACATGGGCAACCGGTGCTCCACACCAGAGGTCAATTCCTCGTTGGTCTGATCCGACCATAAGCTAATCACCCTAGACATCCACATCCCTCCCCCACCCCCCCCATTAGGGAAACCACAGTAAAAAATTTCTCCAAAGACAACTTCACACTTCTTATGACAGAAGTGGCAAACTTCACGACACCCATGCTGACGGACAATAGAGGTATGATTGCTGAATCCTACACAAATGCACTTTATAAGCACTTACATGAGTGCATGGATCGTGCAATCCCTAACAGAACCAAGATGCTATCCTACAAAAAAAGGAAGCCAAACTGGTGGTCTCCTGTCATAAACAAACTCTACAACAGAAGAAAGAAACTGTTGCAAAAAAGAGTAAAATCCCATGATTGGAGAAACTCCCTGGTCAGCTTCAGTAAGAAGTTGAGATCCCTCATAAAATCCTCCAAAGCTAGTTATGAAAACAAAATCGCCACTGACTCTAAAGACAACCACAAAGCATTCTATAGCTATGTCAAGAATGTCAATGGCAACACTCAGATCTGCTCTGAGTTACAGCACAATGGCACTAAATATACAGAAACAACGGATATTTCCAACATCCTGGCAGATAGGTTCAGTGTTAACTTTACCCCTCTGTCATCCCCTAAAGGGCCCATCTCTATACCAGAAGAATGCAAAGTTCCTGTAATCACGGCTGCACAGGTAAAAAACACACTATCCAAAGCCAAGAACACAGCATCCATGGGACCTGATGACATCCCAGGCTGTGTTCTACATGAACTACAGAACGAGCTGGCACCCCACCTAAGTACCATGTTTAATCATAGCCTCACCTCAGGCTATTTGCCCACTGAATGTTGCACAGTGACAGTTATCCCACTCCACAAAGGGGGAGCCACCACAGACCCAAGAAACTACTGCCCAATTAGCCTAATGAGCCAGGTCTGCAAGGCTATGGAGCATATCATCATGGAACTTATAAACAATGACATTGGTAATCTCCAAACTCAGGACCCCACCCAGTTCGGGTTTGTAAAAGGCAGATCATGTCTCCTAAACCTGATAGACTTCTTTGAAGCAGTCACCAAAGCTGTAGATGAGGGTAAGGTGGTTCACACAGCCTATCTAGATCTCGCCAAGGCTTTTGACACCGTCCCCCTCTCTGGAATTATAGATAAACTCACTAAACTAGGTATAAATCCCTATGTCACAAGATGGGTTGCCAACTGGCTCACTGACAGAACCCACACTGTGAAAGTAGCAGACTCCAAATCCAGCTTCAGACCAGTGACAAGTGGAGTACCACACGCTTCATTCCTGGGTCCTCTCCTGTTTGGTATCTACTTCTCTGAAGTACAGGCCAACACAGAAGGTCTTTGGCTAACGAAGTTTGCAGATGACTGCAAACTAGGAGCCATAATCAAAACTCCAAAAGATGTGGACATCCTACAAAAGGGCCTTGCTGAGACAGATGCCTGGTGTCAAAGCCATGGCCTCAAGCTCAATGCCAAAAAGTGCATTGTCATTCCTTTTGGTAAAAACTCAGTACCCATGAACTACCACATAGGTGGTAGTCTACTTAACACCGAAAGTGTGATAAGAGACCTTGGGACACAGGTGGACAGTAGTCTCTCTTTGATAATCACATCATCACAGTAGTCAGGAAATCCTTCTATGTGGCACACCTCATCACAAAAGGTTTCTCATCCAGGAAAAAAGAGGTCATTGTTCCCCTCTACTCGTCACTCATTAGACCCATTATAGAGTACAACTCCACTTTTGGTATGTACCTCACAAGACGTCTACAACAACTGGAAAGGCCACAGAAATACCTCACAAAGAGGATTACTGGCCTCAAAGAGATGCCCTATGCAGACCATCTAAAAAAACTGCAGCTTTACTCCGTTGCATATCGCCTACTCAGAGGCGATCTCTGCCTAACACACAAAGCTATGTCAAACCCAGAGCTTTTAGACATGCTCCACTTAAAGAAATCCCAATCCCTACGAGCTACACGCTCTAGGGACCTAAACCTTGTCACCACAATAAACAGAACATGCTGGAGGGATAGATTCCTGTCCCAGAGACTTCCCATACTCTGGAACAAGCTACCTATCTATATCAAACAAAGCTCCTCATTAGCACTGTTCAAGAAAAATCTTGATGATTGGATGGGAGATAAGAAATTCACCCCGGGGATCACTTCTGTGGCTCTGCTCGACAGTGGCACAGGAAAATAATTTTCTTGGGTGGCGAAAGCCAGGGTACCTTTGGCTAGGCTTATATAGGCCCTAGGGCCAATAGCCTAGTACCTACCTATGAACCTATGAACCTAAAATAAGTATCACACGTGACACCCCCTTGCAGCAAATAAGCTAAGAAACTTCACCCCTAACCTAAGACTTCACCAAAGGAGATTATAACCTCCTATGGGATGGTATAAATAGCTTCACTGCACCTCCCCCCTCACATGGAACTGGCAACTATGTCAAGCTCTACATCAATGCTTTATATACACTAGTATAACTGCATTGACTTGGCTGTACCTGATAGGAGCAAAATGAGATCCTCATGGAAGAGCAAACCTGCCTGGTGGATGACTGCCATTGACAGGCTTTACAATAAGAGGAAGAAAATACTGTCTAAGCGTTGGAGAGGGGAGCCCCGCTAAATGGAAACACTCCCTCCTCAGCTTAAACAAGCAAGTAAGAGTTGTTGTGAAGTCCTCCAAAACAAAGTATGGGTCCAAATTAGCCTCCTCCACAAAGGACAACCACAAGGCATTCTGTAGTTACATCTGTAACCTAAAAGGAAAGGCCCAGATTTCTGCCGAACTGGTAGTTAATGATGCCACATATACTGACTCTGTAGACATAGCTAATCTGTTGGCTGACAGGTTCATTGATAACTTCACTCCCCTGTTCCCACCACACATACCCCATGGCATCCACATGACCTGTCCCCTACCTTGTATCGCTAAAGAGCAGGTTGTAAATGTCTTCTGTAAAGACAAAAATACAGCATCTATGGGACCTAACATCCCAGGTTGCATCCTACATGGGCTCCAACATGGATTAGTAACACCATTGGGAACTCTTTGCAATCATAGTGTAACCACTAGCTTCATCCCAGCTGACTGGGAAACAGCCATCATTATTCACTTGCACAGAGGTGGTACATCCACTGACAGCAGGAACTCTAGACATATTAGCCTAACTGGCCATATCTGCAAGGCAATTGGGCAATTCATCTTGGACCTTACCAACAAAGATATAGGTAATCACCAAAGAGTTGACCCTACACAGGTTGGATTTGTCAAAGGAAAATGATGCATTTTAAACCTGGTGGACTTCTTTGAGACAGTCTCCAAGGACCTGGATGAGGGGAAATCTATGCATACAGCATATCTGGACTTAGCCAAGGCATTTGACACTATCCCCCACTCAGGCATCATTGAAAAACTCAACCAACTAGGCATCAATCCTTATATCATTAGAGGGGTTACTAACTGGCTCACTTATAGAACTCATATAGTCAAAATAGGGGAATCCACGTCCAGTAGCAGAGCTGTAACCAGTGATGTTCCACAACGTTCAGTCCTGGGTCCTCTACTGTTTGGAATTCATTTCTCTGAAGTACAAGCACAACGTAAATGTCTGTGGCTGACAAGGTTTGCTGATGCCTGCAAACTGGGAGTGGTCATAGAATCTCCAAATTATGTCAACATCCTACAAGAGGGTCTTACATAAACAAATGATTGTTGCAAAAGTCATGGCGTTAAACTCATTGCAAATATATGTTATAATTCCTTTTGGTAACAGTGATGTTCCTGCTAAGTACCACATCAACAGCAACACCTTAAATACAAACTCAGGGGGTGAGAGACTTAGGCACACAGGTTGACACCTACCTTACCTTAGATAACCATGTCTCCACAGTAGTAAGAAGGGTATTCTATCTTGTTCATGTCATAAGTGAGGGCATTGTCTCCAGAAAAAGAAGAAATCATAACTTCCATGTACTGTTTCCTCATCAGGCCAATAATTGAGTGTAGTGACCCTTTTGTTATGTACCTTTCCAAGCACCTGTGGTAACTGGAGGGACCACAAATGTTCCTCATAAGAGAAATTTAAGTCTTCAGCATCTGTCTTATGGGTATCATCTGAAATCACTGTCCCTTTAGTCTGTGTCATACAGATTACTCAGAGGTGATCTCTGCCTTGCATACGAGGCAATCTCTGACCCTGCTTTATTGCAAATGCTACATATCCACAAGTCAAATGGTACATGGGTTATTCACTGTAAAGAACTTAGCCTGGTATGTGACATTAATAAAACCTGCTGGAGGGAGAGATTTGTCTACCAGAGTTTAACACATCTTTGGAACAGACTCCCACTGCATGTCAAACAGGGCACCTCATTGGCCCTCTTCAGATGCAATCTGTATGATTTGATGGGTGATTGTAATTTCACCATGGGGGTTCCACTTGTGTCCCTCTTGGACAGGGGCAATAGGTGCTGATCATGTAAATAAGGGTCAGAACTTGGCTAGGATTGTAAGGGTCCTAGGGCCATTAGCGTAGTAAATTCCATTGATCCTATGATCCCATAGCTTGATGCAAAATGCTCTGACTAACATCCACACACACCAACTTGGTGGCAGTAAGAATAGCACCACTACCTTTTTATGTTTACAGCACACTCACAGATGCACATCCCAAGTTGGCTGCAGTGAGATTACACCCCCTACTTATCTAGTCTTACACACTACAGATCACAGAACCTAATGCACATTCCACAGTTGAAGTCTGCTTTATAAATGACTGCAGGTGAACTAATCATAGAGGACATAAACAAGCCCTATGTTTATCAGCTTGGGAGGCCTGCAGAGTCACATTGCTTCTTACTGTTATCTGCATCTAGTAGCCTAGCACTCAGATAACTGTTTTTTATCCCAGCTATGTGACACCAGTAGTTGTTTTGGGTGTTTGTGTCTATTTGCATTTGGATGGGCAAGCATGTGGCCAAAAAGAATTTGCCTTGTCGATGAGTGAGTACACACCATTATACATTGCACAACATATTCAGTTGTTGATGTATGTGTGGTGACATCCAACAGACACAGGAGGCTGTAGTGACTGTGGCTGTTGTTGCTGACATAGATACAAACATATGGCTTCACAATATTTGTACATATTCATATACTGTGCCATACATTTTCAAGGTTTCCACATGCTGTCTTAGGGAGATGTGGTATGATTCTCCACTGTCCAGATATTTGCAGCAAGTCTACAGGTTTGACTCATATTTATTTGTGTTTCACACTGTGTGGTTTGTTGCCAAATGTGGGATCATTTACACATGATGTGAGAGAAGACTGCAAGAAATCTGAACTTCAGATGTCCCACTAGTCTCCTCCAAATGCAACAGATATTATTTTATGCACTTCTACATTTTGTAAGTGCATTGCCTACTGTTGAGCCCTTACTTTTGGTCCTTTGACCAACATTATATATGTGTCATAGTGCAGCTTTACTCACCATATTCTGGGTATGTGTGGCAATACAGACATATGCACACATATATATACATTCATGTATAAAAAGGCATATATATATATATATATATATATATATATATATATATAGATAGATATATGTGTGTGTGTGTGTGTGTGTGTGTGTGTGTGTGTGTGTGTGTGTGTGTGTGTATGTGTTATCTATGTATATATATATATATATATATATATATATATATATATATATATATATATGTGTAGAGAGAGAGAGAGATATATATATATATATATATATATATATATATATATATATATATGTGTGTGTGTGTGTGTGTGTGTGTGTGTGTATATATATATATATATATACTTTACATGGTTGACTTTTCAACTGTAGTTCAGGGTTGACTCTGTCTGATGCAAGCAGCATACAGCCAATGCATAGATAGGTACAGCATGGGCGATTGGCTGGCATCAATTTTAATATATGTATGTGAGTAGGAGTAAGGTGTCAGTCCCTAGGTCTCTAGGTTGTCAGTGAATGTGCTATGCCAAAGCCAGGGCATACAGAGCATGCCTACATCTGCCTACAGGGATATCAGCAGGCGGTTCCTCAACCAAGTCCTCCTGTGACTGTAGTTGCGGTGCCCTAGGCACTGGTGGGGGGCTGTGTATCCCTTCCCTTTGCTGATCCTGCTGCAGCTGTTTCCGCAAGATCAGATTGTGTAGCATAGCACATACTGTGAATATCTGTGCACATGTGGCTGGATTATACTGCAGGGCTCCACCAGCTATATCTAGACACTGGAACCATGACTTAAGAAGCCCAAACACATGCTCTATGATGTTCCTGGTTTGTGTGTGTGCCTCATTATGGCATTCTTTCATGGATGTGTGTGCATTTCTGATGAGTGTCATCATCCATGGTTTCAGGGTATAGGCAGCATCCCCCAGTAAATGGCCCTGTGGGATGGCCCCCAACCAAACATCTGGTACAGCTGTGATGTGTGCTAGATATGGGAGTCATGGTAACTGCCAGGGTTGCCAGCACACATAGTCATGATAATCCCCTGGGCATTACACACAGCTTGGCAGTTGATGGAGTGGTACCCCTTGTGGTTAATGTAGATTGTACCTTGCTCACCAGGTGGTGCCTTGATGTGTATATGAGTGCAATGTATAGCACCCAATAGTTCAGGGTAGTGTGCTACATGGTAGAACTGTTGCATATTGCTGGCCCTAACCTCAGGGGAAAGGAGAAAATATATGTACTCACTGGCATGTGGAAGCATTGCATCCAGGAATTTGTGGACTACCCTGGATGCAGATGCCTATGACACCCCCATCATGTCCCCAGTTCATCTTTGAGAAGTACCTGTAACTATTATCCTGAGGGCTACACATACTTTTGTTTCCACTGAGATGGGATCCCCTCTGTTAGCTCTGGCTCTGAGTTGAGGCGGCAGAGCTCAGTGAGTTCTTGTACTATGTCCCTGTCCACCCTGTAGCACTGTGCAATTGCCAGCTCATGTATCTCCTGGAAGGTTTCCCTGGGCCTGAACACTCTTCTCCTACTCAGCCTAGGCCTGTTGCCATCAGCACCAGCATCACTGACTTTAGCATCTAGGACATACAGATGTAGAATAGCTGCAGCAGCCCCTAGCATTATCTCCATTAACATTTTTAAAGTCTCTACTCCAATGGTTCAGAGTATTGTGAGAAAAAAATCAGAATGTAGGGTGTATGGATACACAGTTCTGCTGTAGGCTCACCATGCGAGATTGGCTAATTATGATGCAGTTCACCTACCTAGGATGTAATTGATATGATTTAAAGGCCCTATAGCACTGCATCAAACAGCATAGCTTATAGAAAAGTGTATATTGTTAATTGAATATATCAGGTTTTAATTGATAGCTTCCTATATTGTCACTGTGACTTGGGTGGTCTATTTGCACGAGCATGCTAAACTATGCAGCACTCTATGCAAACATGCACACTAAGCACTAAAAAATCCTAAAAGTAACAGTACACGCCCCCCAATGTCATCCACATCCAATGAGAATATCAACACCATGCAGGAGCCTACACAAAGTGGCTGTACAGACACGGTTGTTCCTTTTAGTAATTCAACAAATGCACCTCATTTGCATGCATAGTTGTGGTGATATTCTGGAAACTACATGGTTCAAAGCCGTATAAGTTGGGTAACAGCACAAATGCACTATTGTAAGGACCTACAGTACACTTGTATAAACTATATTATAAATTATATTTTATATATTTTTTTATTTTTCTGTTATGCATGTTTGAGCAATGTGGTGGGTAGTGTAAACGTGGAAATTATTTAAAAAAATTATTATTAATTTTACATATTCCCTTCCTTTTACAGACATCCACAATGTATGTTTTGCACATTTATGTATGCATTCTAACATTTTCAGGGGAGTTATGTCTATATTTGTAGACTTTTACATCCCCTTCTGTCCTTGTAGACTCCTGTACATGGAAAATTGCTGCGCACAGTAAGAACTTAGACTTGGAGTCTACACAAATGTATTTCAGCTTGTTGGATTGCTCTACCTCGCTAACCTGCATAAGATTCACCTGCTTATGCAGAAATTTGCATTGCACAGACGTTTCCCTATTTGTGCATGCTCGTGTGCCACTAAGTGATGTTTACTGAATCTAAAAATGTTCATGTTCATATAAGTATTGTGTCTCAATGCATACACACAAAAAAATTGTGTAGGCTTTACTGAATTCCCCCCTCAGAAAGTAGCTTCACTTTTTGTATAGAAATTGCTAGATATTTAAGATCTTCATGCTATCTAAGAGATATTACAAGGTTTACTCTGTACTCCTGCACCTCAAATATAGTTAGGTTTCTTTGTAAATCAGAGAAGGTATCACCTTTATTGCTAGGTGTGAATTTATTACAGTACATGAGAGCTAGCAAGGAATTCTCACTATACTCCAAGAACAGTTGTACCGCTCAACCTCCTAGCACAAGAAATCTGGACAAAGCTTAAAATAATGGGGTGGGGCCAAATTTTAAATATTGCTCTCACAAAATTAGAAAGTTGCTAAAAATAACAGGATTTGTGTTGGCATTTTTTTTTTTGAAGAATATGAAGTCTAAGACTCAAATGTATGCCATCATTTAGTTAATTCAGTCACCAGTGACTTGCCAGAAAACCACATACTTTATGAGGACTAGATCAAAAATATGAGGCAAAAATCTGGACAGTTGAGAAGTATATAAGAACTTCATGTGAATGTCCTTGACTGTTTCAGGCTTTACTTCTTGAAATTTTTGGATTACTTTAGCTGCTGCTACTAAAACTATATCGAATAAAGCAAACATTGATAATAGGGACTATAATACTGAATACCTCCTATAACTGTAAATTTGGGAGTTGTTTTACTATACCTGCTCCCTTACCTTGCCTATAGCAACGATACTGTATTGTCACCAAACAACACTTGTGACATTATCTCTTACGTAATACATATATAAAGCCATATGGAATGTCATTCTTCTATGGGCTTTCCAAAGGAAATCCTGTTTGGCTTGTGGTCTACTGGGGAGGTACGATTTCCTTAAGATTTTGTGTGACTGAAGATGCTTGCTCTCTGATTATAACATTAAATCATTTTAATATAGTTAGCATTAACAGTTAATTTTAAGTATATAGAACTGGCAGTTTGAATTATTCATCACAGTCTTCAATAGACAAAGTTTAACACTCTGCACTTATTCCTTTTTCTTTTTTCTTTTGCTACCATATTCGATAACATTATAATACACTATTACTAATATGAATATGTCATACTGGAGGTACTTACCCTTTCAGAATGGCATCAAATAACTCTAATATGTTTGTGATTAGCAGTTTATTTCTAAGTCAGAGGAGTTAACAAATTAAAGTGTTTACAAACTGATGCACAATCCATTCATTGGTGTTGTTTTCTATCTTTTTTCTTTTCTACCCATTAGTAATAGTTTATCTTTTCTCAGCTGGGGTTATTATTGACTATCTCTTTCTTGGACTAATTTTGAGGTTCTGATATGTGATTAAGAGTTTTTCTTATATTTGTAGAAGGCCATATTCTCTTTGTTTTCTATGGTGCTTATGTTCCAAAGTATGGACGTTGATCAGGCATAATAAAGTAGAAATGAAAGTCTGTTCTTAACTTTGCAGTGTGGAGGGTATGATGTTCACTTCCTAAATTATGTTATCCACTTAGTTCACTTAATAAAAATCAAACTGTAAAATATAACTGTAAAATATGTGTTACAAAACAATCAAATAGAAAATAGTAGGTAGTTCACTGTTCTTAACTTTTTAGCTCCACACTTCTGGGTGGTTTCTTAGTATATTGCTGTCTAATTGTGACAAGAAATATAAGTACTCTATACACATCAATATATTTGCACACATTGTTTCATATGTTACTGTATCAGTATAACATTTTGAACAGTTTTATAGATTTACTGGACTTGCATCACCTCTTCTAGTATCATTTTTAACTTTCATTTTAGTTTTACTCAGCTTAATTGCATCCATTTTGAAGTATTCAATCCCATTGCCTTCATTTTTACATTGTTTCATCCTCTTGCTATGTATACCTCTTTTTCTTGATTGATTTGAACACATTTGGACTGAATTCCTTAGTAAACTAAAAAAAAAAATGCTGATACTTTCGTAATAAAAGTGAAGCCTTCACTGGGGTAGCCTAGATATGGATATGAGACAGAGACTAAACATGTATAGATAGTGATCAGAAAATGCATTTGAGTCCCTCTTATGAGATTCCAAATATTTTTTCCCAGCACTAGAACAAGAGAGGAGTTTGGATGAATAATGGCATCTAATTTGTTTGAGATCATTGTCACTTCTATTCAGTTGGTAAGTCTTTACTGCTCATATAGAAACAGATTTTACTTAAAACATGTTAAAATCTATATATGCATATGTCCTCTCATTGTTTCCTTGTGAATTGCTTATCCAATCCTTCTTTCCAAACTTTTCTGAGTCCCTCTGATTGATGCCTATAGTTACTATACAATATTTTACACCATATGAATTATCCCTTTTTAACAGCAGATTATGTTCTAGAGTGAAATAAAAACTCTACCATAGCAGGCATTTCACTTAGGATTCCCCAATTTCTTTCTCTTTGCCTGCACTCTGATATCAATTCCTGATAGGGAAAGCAGTCTCTAGTCTGCAATCCAGATGTCTTCTTGGCCTTGTCCCATTCTAATACCCTTCCCTCTCTAGTTATTTGCTCCCAATACATTGGTTCCTTTGCAATTTTCTCCAGTAAATTCCAGCCTCCTTTTGTTTATTCTCTGTAACCCTAGCTGCAGACATCCCTATTGGCAGAATCTCCTTTTTCCATGGGTGTGTTGGCTTAGTTCTTACAATACTTTCTACTACTTTATAAATATAATATTCTGAATGGTGCTACTTTATAAATATAATATTCTGAATGGCTGTTATTATTTTTAGGGATCTGCATCCAAAATCTCACTCTCTCCTTATTTCTTGAATTTCCCGCTTCATCATCATCCTTTCCCACTGAATTATAGCTTTCTGCTTGTATTACATACATGAACTTTAACTGTGTAGCTCTAGCATATCCCTTCAAATAAGGTAACCCTAACCTTCCTTGTTCTATTGGAAGAATCAACTTATTTTACTTGACCCTTGCCACCCCCCTTTAATTACTGTCCACAGCTTCTCTTCTGATTGATAAAACATGTTTGACCTCTATATAATACTAAAGGGACTAAAACATTTTCACTGCTTGTATCTTGCTATCTATATCCATAAACAAGACTGTCCAGTTTCTCCATTATTCTATTATCTTTTGTTTAATCTCTTCCCACATATGCTTAGTTGTCATAACAGAATCCTTTTAACCCATCCTCCTAAATACTTTATTTTATTGTGTCCCCATAAATATGGGTATTGGTAAACCAATTCATGCATGGATATATAGATTATAGCTGTAGTCTTTGTGCTGTCTTTGTTAATTTTACATCCTCCCCAAAAATTGAAACTTTTCCAGAATATTTAACAACACTGAGATGCCCTTTTCTGGTTTTATCATATATCCTCCTAATTAACCTTATTATTGTATCATGGTGTAACGCCCCTGCACTGGCCCAGTAATCAAGGAGCCTCAGTCCTCATTGCTAGCACCAGTGAAGGATGTGCACATTGGGAAGGTGACAAGTATGCACACAGTTAAGTATAATTTCCATTAAGAGTACACAGAGATCACAGTCAGTCTGGGGCTGGTTTCTGCCTCTTTCTCCAGATCCCCAATTAGAGTCCCCACTGGCACAGCTATAGGGTTAAGATCTCAGTCGAGTGTTGTCAAGCCAAAACCTCCAGTACCCTCTCTGTCCAACCAGTGCTTCGTGTCCCTGCCCAAGTAGCTGACACACACACATTTTGAGATTTGATTTATGTACAAACACACAGACACTCCTGGGGAAGGCTGGCACAGGTTTACTAACTATGCCCCCTTCTGCTCAGAATATAAGGTAGTTATCATTGCCACCAACCACCCTTACTTATCAGTTACTATATAAGATCCTTACAAAGTGTAACAATTGTACTGTGTAATGTTACTATTATCCAAATGGTAAGTGTGACTAAGACTTTTAAGGCTATTTAGGAGTGGCCTGTATAGTGTCACAAAATACATATGCAAGTACATTGAGAGATTAAATATCTCTAAACAAACCAGCCACAATTAAAATGTTTAAATATAGTTAATAAATAATACAAGAACAAGACAATACTCAATAACAGACACAGTCACTTCAGAGTTCAGAATCACAGGGAATATTTTAAAACAACATTGCAGTACAGTCTCAAATAAACACAGAAAACATATAAACTAATCTTCACTATATTCCTATGTATATCTGAGATAAATCACTGTAATCTAGTTACTTACTATTAGCAAGGCAAGTACTGATGAGAGGATGTTTTCACTTCCAAAGAGAAATACATAATGCCCAGACTTTCTCTGAGAGATAGTTCTTAAATTAATAATAAAACATTACTGCTGGGTTAGCTGGATAACATCACTCTTTGTCACCTGCCTTCATTTCCCAGGCTAACAGAAACTTAAAATTTAGCACCTCTGTGTCAGAAATACTTATGTCCAAGATGTGCAGCTGCTAGGAAGTTACATAGCAATAAAAACACTCTACATTTGAAACCTAGTAATTATTTCTGTTTTTCAAGACAATCAAAAGAACTTCTAGCTGTAGACATCCTGTCTCCTTCAGAGAAAATGAGAGATAAACACAATCATAAAACATTCTGATTCCAACCTATTTTCTTGAAACCTTGCAAGTTAACTTGCAAGTGGCCCTAGCAGCAGGGAACTCAGAAAAGCGACTACTTTCTGGATTTAAGTATCTTTGCTTTTTTTCACTTGGAATAGCTTCTGTAGCTTACCCTGAACTAGCTTGAACTGTTTTTTAACTGTGTGCTGCATTATTTTAAAATCTGCACTTAAAGTTACATTTTAGTTGAATTTGATTGAAAGTTTGTTTATTTGTTTGTTTGTTTAATTTAACTGTGGAGGCTGCCCACTAAAGTGTGCTAGCCTGTGTAACTAATTTATCACTGTTTCTGCATTTTCTGTGTGTTTCTACCAAAAAACCAAAAAAACAAAAAAATAATCCTTGTTTTCCCGCCTCTCCTCGACTAGTTTAGACCAGTTTACAGGCATTGCTGTATTCTGGGCTGTGGTGTAGTTCCTGTGTTGTCCATTACCTTACTTGGATAGAAGGAAGTTTCTTTGCTCACCAGTGGGAGTAGGGAGCCTTGAGAAGCCTACCTGTCCCTGTAGGAAGTGACCTCAGCACAAGAAGCTGTAGTAATTGGTTGTTTTGGACCATTTCTAGCTCTTTTGTAGTTCACTGTTTAAAATCCACCTCTGGGCATTTTTTCTGGCTATACTGCTCAGACAAGCTCCTCGTGGTTCTGCAGAGTGGTCCTAGCAGCAGGGAACTCAGAAAAGCGACTACTTTCTGGATTTAAGTATCTTTGCTTTTTTTCACTTGGAATAGCTTCTGTAGCTTACCCTGAACTAGCTTGAACTGTTTTTAACTGTTTGCTGCATTATTTTAAAATCCGCACTTAAAGTTACATTTTAGTTGAATTTGATTGAAAGTTTCTTTGTTTGTTTGTTTGTTTAATTTATCTGTGGAGGCTGCCTACTAAAGTGTGCTAGCCTGTTTAACTAATTTATCACTGTTTCTGCATTTTCTGTGTATTTCTACCAAAAAAACAAAAAACTAATCCTTGTTTTCCCGCCTCCTCGACTAGTTTAGACCAGTTTACAGGCATTGCTGTATTCTGGGCTGTGGTGTAGTTCCTGTGTTGTCCATTACCTTACTTGGATAGAAGGAAGTTTCTTTGCTCACCAGTGGGAGTAGGGAGCCTTGAGCAGCCTACCTGTCCCTGTAGGAAGTGACCTCAGCACAAGAAGCTGTAGTAATTGGTTGTTTTGGACCATTTCTAGCTCTTTTGTAGTTCACTGTTTAAAATCCACCTCTGGGCATTTTTTTCTGGCTATACTGCTCAGACAAGCTCCTCGTGGTTCTGCAGAGTGGTCCTAGCAGCAGGGAACTCAGAAAAGTGACTACTTTCTGGATTTAAGTATCTTTGCTTTTTTCACTTGGAATAGCTTCTGTAGCTTACCCTGAACTAGCTTGAACTGTTTTTTAACTGTTTGCTGCATTATTTTAAAATCTGCACTTAAAGTTACATTTTAGTCGAATTTGATTGAAAGTTTGTTTGTTTGTTTAATTTAACTGTGGAGGCTGCCTACTAAAGTGTGCTAGCCTGTTTAACTAATTTATCACTGTTTCTGCATTTTCTGTGTATTTCTACCAAAAAAACAAAAAAACAAAAAACTAATCCTTGTTTTCCCGCCTCTCCTCGACTAGTTTAGACCAGTTTACAGGCATTGCTGTATTCTGGGCTGGGGTGTAGTTCCTGTGTTGTCCATTACCTTACTTGGATAGAAGGAAGTTTCTTTGCTCACCAGTGGGAGTGGGGAGCCCTGAGCAGCCTACCTGTCCCTGTAGGAAGTGACCTCAGCACAAGAAGCTGTAGTAATTGGTTGTTTTGGACCATTTCTATCTCTTTTGTAGTTCACTGTTTAAAATCCACCTCTGGGCATTTTTTTCTGGCTATACTGCTCAGACAAGCTCCTCGTGGTTCTGCAGAGTGGTCCTAGCAGCAGGGAACTCAGAAAAGTGACTACTTTCTAGATTTAAGCATCTTTGCTTTTTTTCACTTGGAATAGCTTCTGTAGCTTACCCTGAACTAGCTTGAACTGTTTTTTAACTGTTTGCTGCATTATTTTAAAATCTGCACTTAAAGTTACATTTTAGTCAAATTTGATCGAAAGTTTGTTTGTTTGTTTGTTTAATTTAACTGTGGAGGCTGCCCACTAAAGTGTGCTAGCCTGTGTAACTAATTTATCACTGTTTCTGCATTTTCTGTGTGTTTCTACCAAAAAAAACCCCAAAAAAATAATCCTTGTTTTCCCGCCTCTCCTCGACTAGTTTAGACCAGTTTACAGGCATTGCTGTATTCTGGGCTGTGGTGTAGTTCCTGTGTTGTCCATTACCTTACTTGGATAGAAGGAAGTTTCTTTGCTCACCAGTGGGAGTGGGGAGCCCTGAGCAGCCTACCTGTCCCTGTAGGAAGTGACCTCAGCACAAAAAGCTGTAGTAATTGGTTGTTTTGGACCATTTCTAGCTCTTTTGTAGTTCACTGTTTAAAATCCACCTCTGGGCATTTTTTTCTGGCTATACTGCTCAGACAAGCTCCTTGTGGTTCTGCAGAGTGGTCCTAGCAGCAGGGAACTCAGAAAATCGACTACTTTCTGGATTTAAGTATCTTTGCTTTTTTCACTTGGAATAGCTTCTGTAGCTTACCCTGAACTAGCTTGAACTATTTTTTAACTGTTTGCTGCATTATTTTAAAATCTGCACTTAAAGTTACATTTTAGTCAAATTTGATCGAAAGTTTGTTTGTTTGTTTGTTTAATTTAACTGTGGAGGCTGCCCACTAAAGTGTGCTAGCCTGTGTAACTAATTTATCACTGTTTCTGCATTTTCTGTGTGTTTCTACCAAAAAAAACAAAAAAATCATCCTTGTTTTCCCGCCTCTCCTCGACTAGTTTAGACCAGTTTACAGGCATTGCTGTATTCTGGGCTGTGGTGTAGTTCCTGTGTGGTCCATTACCTTACTTGGATAGATGGAAGTTTCTTTGCTCACCAGTGGGAGTGGGGAGCCTTGAGCAGCCTACCTGTCCCTGTAGGAAGTGACCTCAGCACAAGAAGCTGTAGTAATTGGTTGTTTTGGACCATTTCTAGCTCTATTATAGTTCACTGTTTAAAATCCGCCTCTGGGCATTTTTTTCTGGCTATACTGCTCAGACAAGCTCCTCGTGGTTCTGCAGAGTGGTCCTAGCAACAGGGAACTCAGAAAAGTGACTACTTTCTGGATTTAAGTATCTTTGCTTTTTTTCACTTGGAATAGCTTCTGTAGCTTACCCTGAACTAGCTTGAACTGTTTTTTAACTGTTTGCTGCATTATTTTAAAATCTGCACTTAAAGTTACATTTTAGTCGAATTTGATCGAAAGTTTGTTTGTTTGTTTAATTTAACTGTGGAGGCTGCCCACTAAAGTGTGCTAGCCTTTGTAACTAATTTATCACTATTTCTACATTTTCTGTGTTTTTCTACCAAAAAAAACAAAAAATCAAAAAACTAATCCTTGTTTTCCCCCCTCTCCTCGACTAGTTTAGACCAGTTTACAGGCATTGCTGTATTCTGGGCTGTGGTGTAGTTCCTGTGTTGTCCATTACCTTACTTGGATAGAAGGAAGTTTCTTTGCTCACCAGTGGGAGTGGGGAGCCTTGAGCAGCCTACCTGTCCCTGTAGGAAGTGACCTCAGCACAAGAAGCTGTAGTAATTGGTTGTTTTGGACCATTTCTAGCTCTTTTGTAGTTCACTGTTTAAAATCCACATTTGCACGGCTTTACGCGGTTGTGCACATAGCGCAGCACTGGTTAAACAAGGTTAAACTTTTTCTGGCTCCGCAAAGTCTGCTCTTCAAATTTTCCCTTAAGGAAGCTCTACTCTTAGTATAACCAGACTACTCACTATATTATAAGCCTAGCACTCGTTCTCAATACTTCTCTACTAAGTAAGCACTCTCGTACAAAGTAAAGCACTACATCTACTTACCACCCCTGTGAATATCCACTTCCCTTAAAGGTACAGCACTCCCTTATACTGTTCTAGCATGTCGAGTGGTAGATTACTGGCGTCGTCTCTAATTCAGCTGGTCAATCTGGGTATATACAACCCTACAAAAATCTGAAGAACCTACGCTCTTCTAACAAGATACTGATTCAAACTTCCCTATCAAATAACTCAGCAGGTGACTCCACATTCTCCAACTCAGTTGGCAAAATATGGAACCAACTACCTCAAGACCTCACTACCATAACTTCACTCCCATTATTTAAAGCTAAACTAAAACCTTTCCTTTCCAATCACTGGCTATGCTCTTGTAACAACCCTGACTAATCATTTTTTTCCTTCCTGCCATCTGCTTCTTTCATCCCCTTACTTCTTTCTCTCTCAATTCCAGCTCACTAGAGTTTCCTCTTCATAAGTGTCCCTGTGACTCTTTCTTTAAATAGAAATATATCTATATTTTTTGTCAACTTCTTTCAATGCTGAAATAGAGTATCCTAGCTGTTTATTTGAATTTGTGTTCCCTGCTAAGCCTCATATTGAACTCTAATGCATTTATAACTTGCAGCAGGTTTAATGTATGTTTCTATAGTATTGTATAATTTTGTATTTCTGCATTTTGTGTTATTTTTAACTTGTTTTAGTAGAATGTAGTGGAGCTTTTCTCCCCGGGCCTCCACTGAAAATGGACATGTATCCAGTTGGACTAGCCCGGTTAACAAATGTAAAATAAATAAAATAAAATAAATCTTGAGACAATGCTACAATTGTCTCATGTACACAGACAACCCTCTCCAGCTCCTAACAAACACAAATACATGTGAGAGATGCAACTATACAGCCAAACTGGAGGCTGAACTCTCTCAACTCAGGGCTGGCATGATCAGACAGGAGGAGATGGCAACCACACACACAACAATCCCAGTCCCACAAAGACCTATCGCAACTGCAAACCAAACACATAAAAACACAAAGACATACTCAGAGGCTCTAATAAAAAACTTACCAAAACAACAGAGGCTCCCAAAGCAGACATCCAAAAATCCACCACCTCAAAACAAAACACATGCAACACATACTTCAATAAATCAGTGTGTCAACCAATCACAGCCATTAAGGCCAAACACCTTGCCTGATACACTAGTAATAGGTGACTCTGTAGTCAGACACACCGATGTCCCGCTGACCAGGCTGAACAAGGAGAAGGTGACTGTGAGCTGTCTATCGGGAGCTAGAATCCACTACATAACACACGCACTCAAGTCACTCCAAAGCAAGTACAAATATGACTCCGTCATTGTCCATGCTGGTGTGAATGACCTGAGACGTACCTCCCTGGACTACATGAAAAGAGACATAGAGGAGCTCTCCGATTATGTAGCCCAGGCTGGTATGACCCTGACCCTGAGCAGCATCTTGCCCTCACCAGGAATGATATCACAATACAAAGACAAGATGATCAGCTTTAACAATTGGCTCAAGTACTGATGTCATTCTAAGGGGATCCAATGTCTGTCTGCCTGGGATGACATGTTGGACAAGCCACGCTGCTTCGCAAGGGATGGCTTACACCTGTCACCACTGGGCTTCAGGATATTAGCTAAGGCTCTTGCCACCCCCATAGTGCCTTTTTTAGGCAAGGCTCAAAAGACAAACCCACCTCCTTAGAAAACAAAAATGGAAAAAAACTAAGGGTAATGCTGCTCAATGCCAGAAGTCTAAATCTCAAGATGCAGGCACTTGATGCACTCCTCAGCATGGAAAACATCGACGTCTGTGCAGTAATTGAAACCTGGTTCAAGGCTCCTGAGAGCACCCCAGCACTACCAGGCTATACCTCGTATCATGCTTTTCGGCCCCAAAACCCGAGCCGAACCACAAAGGGAGGGGAAGTGTCCATATTCATCAAGGACACTCACTCCTCCAGGTTAGTAGCAACACATGAAGCATCAGAGACCATACAGGTGCAACTAACCATAGGCAAAACTGCTATACAACTGGTAGCATGTTACAGACCACCCTCCCAATCTCAAGAACCCCACTCAGCCTTCCTGAAGACATTGGAGGATATGAATGTATCACAAAATACCATCATACTGGGAGACTTCAACTACCCAAACATAGATTGGGTACATTATTCTAGCCCTAATACCCTAGCCCAAAGGTTCCTGGAATTCATAAATTCAAATGCACTGGAACAACTAGTCACCTCTCCCACTAGGGGAGATAATATACTAGACCTGATCATCATAAACATGGGGACAAAATGCTCCACACCAGAAGTATACCCCTCACTAGTGCGATCTGACCACAAACTAATCACCCTGGATATACATATCCCACCTCCACCCCCAGCACAAAAGACCACAGTGAAAAACTTCTCAAAAGCAGACTTCACTCTTCTTAAGACTGAGACGGTATCCTTTAAGCCCACTGTGCCAGTGGATACCACATTCCACAATGCCGAATCCTTCACAAATGCTTTCTATGGACATCTCCAAGAATGCATGGATCATGCAATCCCAAACAAATCCAAGTCCCTCTCCACCAAAGGTAAGTGTCCTGTCTGGTGGACCTCAGCCATAAACAAATTGTATAACAAAAGAAGGAAGCTACTGCACGTCAGAGCAAAATCCCATGAAGGGAAGACATCTCTGATCAACATTAGCAGAAAACTATGTTCTCTCATAAAAACATCCAAGGCCAACTCTGAGAGAAAAATCGCTAAGGACACTAAAGATAACCACAAGGCCTTCTTCAGCTATGTTAGAAACCTGGGCGGAAACCCCTCAGATATGCTCAGAGTTGGCTCACAACAACAAAAAATACACTGAACCCACAGATATTGCCAACATTCTGGCTGACAGGTTCAGTGCAAATTTCTCCCCTCCTTCACCCCCAAAAGAAGAAATACTTATCCCAGCTGAATGTAATCTCCCTGTCATCTCAGATGTCCAAGTGAGAACCGCCATAAACAAAGCAAAAAACACAGCATCAATGGGACCTGACGGTATCCCGGGTTGTGTGTTACGTGAACTCCAAGAGGAGCTAAACCCACACATAAAAATGCTATTTAACCTTAGCCTTACTTCGGATATGTACCTGAACACTGGCGACAGCAACAGTGGTCCCACTCCACAAGGGGTGCCTCTACAGACCCTGAAACTACCGCCCATAAGCTTAACCAGCCTGGTCTGCAAAGCTATGGAAAGAATCATTATGGAACTCATAAACAGAGACATAGGGGACCTACAGACACTTGACCCCACCCAGTTCAGCTTTGTAAAGGGCAGATCCTGCCTTTTAAACCTGGTTGACTTTTTTGAAACAGTCACTAGAGCCATTGATGAGGGCAAAGCAGTCCATACAGCATACCTGGACTTGGCTAAGGCCTTCACACAATACCCCACTCAGGCATCATAGATAAGCTCAACAGCTTAAAAGTAAACCCTTATGTCACTAGATGGGTTGCAAACTGGCTAAAGGACATAACCCATAAAGTTAAAATCGCTGGAGCAATGTCAGACTCAAAGCCAGTCACAAGTGGTGTCCCACAGGGATCTGTCCTGGGACCCCTCTTGTTCGGCATTTATTTCTCAGATGTTAAAGCAAACATGGGAGGGCTGTGGCTGACAAAGTTCACAGATGACTGCAAACTAGGCGCCATAGTCGATACACCAGCAGACACACACATCCTACAAAAAAGCCTCACAGAAACGGACAACTGGTGCCGGAGTCACGGCCTTAAACTAAATGCCAAAAAAAGTATAGCCATCCCCTTTGGGAAAAACAAAGTACCCACAAATTATCACATAGACAGCAACCCACTGAGTACGGAAAAAGTAATCAGAGACCTAGGCACCCAAGTCAACAGCGACCTCTCATTTGACACCCACGTTGCCAAAGTGGTTAGAAAAACATTCTACCTTGCACACCTCATCATGAAGGGATTCACATCCAGATCCAAGGATGTCATTGTACCCCTATATTCCTCCCTCATCAGACCCATGATTGAGTACAATGCCCCATTTGGTATGTACCTCACCCGGCATTTGCAACAGCTGGAGAGACCACAAAAGTACCTCACTAAGAGGATCAAGGGTCTCCAACATGTCTTATTTTGCCAGACTAAAGAAACTTCAGCTCTATTCAGTAGCATACCGCCTGCTCAGAGGTGATCTCTTCCTGACGTACAAGGCCATGTCCAATCAGGATCTGATGGACATGCTCCACCTCAAAAAATCCAAATCCATCAGGACCACGAGAGCTAAAGACTTAAACCTCGGCACAAGTATGAATAGGACATGCTGGAGGGATAGATTCATAACCCAGAGGCTTCCCATGCTTTGGAACAAGATCCCAGTTCGTATTAAGCAGAGCCCCTCACTGACTCTCTTCAAGAGAAATCTTGATGAGTGGATGGGAGATCGTAAGTTTACTATTCAAAAAACAGGCATAAACTGGAGAAATCTCTTTATAAAAAACACAGTTACAATACAGCAAAGCTTTCAGGCATAAAACCCTTCCTCAGTGCATTACAAACCATTAATGGAAGACATGTTGAATAAATAAGGGTCTAACAATCATGTGACCAGCAGCCCATTAGTCACATGACATACACATATATAACATTAAAATACCTAAGCTTATACATTTAAAACAACATAAATAAATGTATTAACTAATAAAAAAATGTATTAACTAATAAAAATATATATTGTTATAACTTAGTTTGCTGTAAATATTTTAAAACTGGTTTTAATGTAACTACATCATTAAGTCCTGGAAAACGATCTGCTTCTAGTCTAACTATCCATTGATATTCCTTTAATTCAAGTATGTTGTTAATATCCCCACCTCGTGGTGTTTTTTCAACGGTACAAATAACACTAAATAAAAAGCTATGTTGATTACCCTGCTCTAGTATATGTTTATATAGTGCATTTGTGGTTACTGCTCTTTTTATTTCTGATCTATGTTCAATGATTCTGTCTTTGAGTTTTCTTGTAGTTTTTCCTATATAAAATGACGTGCATTGTGAGCAAGTAGCCATATATACTACTGAGGTAGTATTACATGTAGCTTTTATATTAAAAGTATAGAGTCTGTTTGTTATCGGATGTTTAAACTGATGGTTGGTGGATTCAGAGATATCAGGACAGCATGAACAATTAAAGCATTTATAGGTACCTGGTTTCTCAATTTTAGGAATGGAATTAAAAACCATATCTTTATAACATAATTTTTGTTTAAGAGTATTCATGTTCCTAAAAGAAAAATAAGGTCTATCTCCTACCACTTTCTTAACATTTATGCAGGCCATTAATATTAGCCAGTTTTTTTTTTTTATAAAGAGATTTCTCCAGTTTATGCCTGTTTTTTGAATAGTATCTCTTTTGGACACGTTTTCATCTTTAATTGTTCCTGGGGATATCCATATTGCCTGAGGTCATCTGCAGCCTACTATCGTTTTATTACATGGAAGTGACAACTATGAATTACTCCATAAAGTCTCTCATAAGTAATGAGACTAATACTACCTCAGTAGTATATATGGCTACTTGCTCACAATGCACGTCATTTTATATAGGAAAAACTACGAGAAAACTCAAAGACAGAATCATTGAACATAGATCAGAAATAAAAAGAGCAGTAACCACAAATGCACTATATAAACATATACTAGAGCAGGGTAATCAACATAGCTTTTTATTTAGAGTTATTTGTACTGTTGAAAAAGCACCACGAGGTGGGGATATTAACAACATACTTGAATTAAAGGAATATCAATGGATAGTTAGACTAGAAGCAGATCGTTTTCCAGGACTTAATGATGTAGTTACATTAAAACCAGTTTTAAAATATTTGCAGCAAACTAAGTTATAATAATATATATTTTTATTAGTTAATACATTTTTTTATTAGTTAATACATTTATTTATGTTGTTTTAAATGTATAAGCTTAGGTATTTTAATGTTATATATGTGTATGTCATGTGACTAATGGGCTGCTGGTCACATGATTGTTAGACCCTTATTTATTCAACATGTCTTCCATTAATGGTTTGTAATGCACTGAGGAAGGGTTTTATGCCTGAAAGCTTTGCTGTATTGTAACTGTGTTTTTTATAAAGAGATTTCTCCAGTTTATGCCTGTTTTTTGAATAGTATCTCTTTTAGATCGTAAGTTTACCCCAGGGGTCACATCCGTGTCACTGCTAGACAGGGGCACAGTAAACTAATTCTGTTATATAAGGGGACCTTCATTGTGTCACTACTAGACAGAGGCACAGTATTCTAAATTTATTCTGTACATTTTTTGTACCATTTCATGGGGTGGTAAAAGCCACATCACTATGGCTAGGCTTACAAATGCCCCAGGGCAGATAGCCTAGTACTATACTATGAAACTATTTAACTATGTTCCAACTTCTACTATTAAAACACACATTTGCACAGGTATATAATTTATATACATTTATGTTCTTTTCCAGTAGGGTACACTGTGGTTACATTCTTGAAGCTCAGTACATAACATAAAGTTCAAAATATACTTCTGCACCAGTAGTTTAACATTCACATAACATATAGTTTTCTTACATTTGTAAGACAAGCATATGGATCACATTAACATTCACAAATGGCACATAATTATTTACAAAATTCCAGATAGCTGGGCTGGCAGTGTCACATTTCTATATAAATCATATTAATATTTTCTAGTGACATATAATTATTTATAAAATTCCAGCTAGTTGGGCTGGCAGCACTTCAGTTTGTCACACATGGAATGAAAAATGCTTCCATTTCTCTATCAATAAATCCCAGCTTACTCTGTTGAATGCTTTTTCTGTATCAAGACCCACCAACAGTAGTAGTATTGTCTTACATTCTGCATTTCTTGGTATCCTGTTTGTTTTATTAATGATGTTGAATGCTTACCTTCCCTCTACAAAATCACATTGATCCATATCTATCAATTTTGGCAACACCTTTGCAATTCTTTTTAGCTAATATATACATAAACACTTTATAATCCTGGTTCAAACTTGAAACTGGCCTGTATGCAGCTGGGCCAGATGTTTACCATCTTTAAATATTTTAGCCACCACAGCTTTCTTTGAGGATGTTGATGCTTCCCCTCTTTTAGAATATTGTTAAGGGAAACCTTCCAGATATTTATCACTTTCTTCCCTCCTAGCTTCCGAACATCCATAGGAATGCCATGTAGTCCTTGAGACTTTCCTGCAAATTGATTAAATATCAACATTTTATCTCATCTCTTCCTATCTTAACTGTTAATTGATAGGCCTCATCTACCTCTAACCTTGGCATACTTAAGTCTTCCATAAATATTTCCATTTGCATTTTTTCTTGATTTTCCCATTCCTCTGCTTTATACAATTTTTTGTAAAGTTTCCAAAATATCTCTAATACTGCTATAGGATATCTGGTTATTTTTTTATAGTTTCCCTAAGTTTGGCAACAATCCTTTCAACTTTCTATTGCATAAGTCATTGTGTTAAGTAAGCATTTTTCTCCTCTGGAGTTATTATCAAAAACAGTTCCTGAAGAGCAATCTTTCTAAACTCATGCATTTTATCCAGATACTATCTTATTTTCTCTTTAATGCACTACAGTTGTACCTCTTCTTGTTTTGTCAGATTTCCTATATTCTGCAATACTTTGTCAGCCCCTCTAAATAATTCCTGTTACTTCTTAACCATATCCAATTTTATTTTATTTCTAGCAGCACCACACAATGGAAAATCCAAAATACGAATAAAACCACCAGCTTTCCAACAGCAAAATTTTAATAAAACAAATGCTCTGACATCTCAGCTCTTACAAGCCTTCAATGAGTATAACATTCTCAAATCACAACCTGCCTAAACACATGCTTCAATCACACAATTAAACAATTTAATCTAATCACATCACAACTTAATTGATTTATAAAACTAAATAAAACATATCCAATTAACTTCATTATTCAACCCTTTAGGTGACATAGTAGCAAATTTTAAAATATAAGTTGATTCTTTAATCAATATTTTTAAGGTCAATTTCATCATTATATACTTTTATTTGTTCTAAAACAGTGCCTTTAAGACCATCACTATTGCCTGCATGTCTCATATTATAATGGTACACTATAGCACTTTCCTTTTTATTTCTTGCTATATCTCTAACATGTTCTAACAATCTGGTCTTAAAAGATCTTTTGGTTTCACCTATATAATATTTTTTTGCATGGACATCTAAGGGCATATACAATGCCCTCAGAACAGCAGCAAAAAATATCCTTCACTTTAAAAATATGCCTATTAATCTGTCTGAAGCTTTTGAAAAATAAAACTGCATGCTTTGCATTTACCATAAGCACTTGTACCCAAGTTTTTTAAACGTCTCTGTATACTCTGCAAAGGAAATGTTATTTTTGACTTAACCAATAAGTCTTTTAGGTTTCTTCTTCTTCTATAAAACAGCACAGGCACCCCCAATTTTTGCACAAACATGTCACTCAAACTCTCAATATATGTCCAGTAGCCAACCAGCACTTTTTTAAGTATACTGCTAAAACTTCTGTATGTTGTAGTGAAATACATATCATTTTATTGTCCAAACACTTTCTATGAACATGAATTTTCTCCTGGCTGTTTTCCCCTAGTATCACAAATATATTCTTTTAAGGATTTTTTCCAACAGCCTTCCAACATTTCTTGATAAAAACCTCTACTTTTAAACATACTTATAGTGTTCTTTATTTCCCTTACGTAATTGACTTCATTTTTACATAATATATATATATATATATATATATATATATATATACATACATATATATATATATATATATATATATATATATACATATATATATATATATATATATATATATATATATATATATATATATACGTACAAACTCTCCAAAAGGAATGGAGCTGATAGTATGGGGAGAATGGCAGCTTTCTGCCCTTACAAATTGTACTCCATTTTCAAATTTCCTATGTACTCTAGTATACACTTTTGTATTATTGCTACCATACAAAATTACATCCAGAAAAGGAACAATTTTTCCCACCTTCAATCCATCAAATGCTAATCCAAAGCTGTTATCACCCAACATTCTAATAAATTCTTCTATTTCATCTTCACCCCCTCAAGTCATCTATAAATCAATAGTATGAAATGACGTCTGTGAAAAAATTCACTTCTATACACGTACTCATTTTCAAATAAGCCCATGCTGAGGATGGCATAAGAGGGGACAAAATATGCCCCCATTGCTGTACCTTTCTTCTGCCTAAACAATTCTCCCGCAAAAACAAAAAAATAATTTTTTAGACAAAAATCCAATAATTCTAAGAAATATTCAGTCATTGGACTTTCCCCCAGGAAGAATTTGACTGCTTCCAACCCAAACTGATGACTAATATTGGTATAAAGGCTTGTAACATCTAATGTTATCCAGTACATGTCTTGATCCCATTGTACTGAATTTTATTGAGAAAGTCAAATACATCCTGTATATACGCAGGCAGCAACCGCACTTTTGGTAATAAGTAAAAATGCAAAAACTGACATATTTTATGTAAGAAATATTCCCTCCCAGACACAATGGGGCACCCTGGGGGATTAGTTAATGATTTATGGATCTTGGGGAGACAGTAAAAATGTACCATTTTACTTCCTGACACCCCAAACTTGTTCTTTACATCTTTATTAGAAAAATAACCTAGTCTCCCACCTTTTTCTACAAGATCCACATATTTTCCATCTCTTCCGTATACATAACCATCTCAACTTTTTCATATGTATTTTCATCATTCAAATGCTTGTTGCACATGTTAATATACTGATCCATATTCATAACAACCAACTTGTTGCCTTTGTCAGAAGGTTTAAAAACAATATCCTGCTTACTACTTAATAATTTGTGCGTTTTTCACTCTTCTTTAGTTAAAATGTATAAAGTGCATAAATAAGTATACATAGAAAATAATAAATAATAAATAAAACTAATAAAAACAGTTACCTACGAAGTTTCCTTTTCTTAATGTTGGCTTCATGTGTATTCCGTACACTAGAGACACTAAGCTTGCCATGTGTATTCCGTACACTAGAGAAGTATTGGCACTAAGCTTGCCATGTGTATTCCGTACACTAGAGATGTTAGGAAGTACACCAATGTGTTTAATGAGCATTGGAATATACTGTTGACAGATCCAGTTTTGAAAGACATAATAGGAGAAGTGCCCCAGTTTACTTTTAAGAACAAGAGAAATCTGAAGAGGAGGTTGTGTATACCTAAAAGATGTGGGTTGGATGATGTAGTGCAACCAGTGCACTTACATTTTAGAGGGAGTTACCTTTCAACATCCTGACACCAAAAGAATATTTGATATAAGGGTTAGTGCTAGTTGCTATACTAAGCATGTTGTTTATCTTGTGGTGTGCTCTCTGTGTCAAAGTTTTTATGTTGGAAAACCAGATAGGATGTTAAAGGAGAGAATCAGGGAGCATGTTTATCATATTGCCAAAGGCTCTAGGGTTAATGCCCTAGCAAAACTTGTTATAGAGAAAGGTACCAACCATAGCTTCAAGTTCATGGTAATATCAAAAGCTATTGTCAGTGATAGGTTTAGTGATGTCAGAGGAAGAACTGAAGAACTTGAAGCTAGGTGGATTGTTATGCTGAGGGCTACATTTGGCCATGGTTTGAATGATAGTATGCCCATGAAGCCAACATTAAAGAAAAGGAAACTACGTAGGTAACTGTTTTTATTAGTTTTATTTATTATTTATTATTTTCTATGTATACTTATTTATGCACTTTATACATTTAGTTATACATTTAGTTATATATATTTATGTGTGTTTTAAATGTATTTTTGTATTTTATCCTTTAGGCAAGTTTTTTTGTGACATGTTGCCTTTAAACTAATTGATCATGTGCTCAGTTGTTTGGTATTTAAACAGGTGCTATTTTAACTTTTTTCATACACCTGAAGAAGCAGTAGTGAAAGCGCTTGTGTTTGGTTCGAATAAAGCAGTGCTGTGTTTTATCAGAATTGAATGTTCCTGTTTTTCCTTGTGGAGCTGTCTTTGAAGACTGTTTTTGTGGATTATTCTTTGAACTACATCGGAAATTGCTGTTGTCTGCCTCCTGGAAGGACTTTTGTTCTCTGGTACATTAGATATATCATTTGAAACAGTCACAATACCTTGTCCATTAAGTATATTGGAAGCATTGCCAGATACATTATGGTGCTCTCCCAATTGAAAGAAACTCTCCAAAGATTTCTGACTTCCTTCTCCACTACACTCATGAAATAAACGAGGCATGTCTGTGTTGGGATCACTAGTCATCACAACAAAGATGAAATTAGCAGCAACACCCAATGGAAAATCCAAAATATGAATAAAACCACCAGCTAGTCTTCCAACAGCAAAATTTTAATAAAATAAATGCTCTGACGTCTCGGCTCTTACAAGCCTTCAAGGAGTATAACATTCTCAAATCACAACCTGCCTAAATACATGCTTCAATCACACAATTAAACAAGTTACTCTAATCACATCACAACTTAATTGATTTATACAACTAAATAAAACAACTCCAATTAACTTCATTATTCAACCTTTTAGGTGACATAGTATCAAAGTTTAAAATATAAGTTGATTTTTTTTATCAATAATTTTTTTTATTATTTTCTTTTATTTCTACCCTATTTTGAAACTCCACTTTCATTTTCATCCCCTCATTAGCTATAACTTCTGAAAAAATTCTATCTTCTCTAATAACTCTAAAATAATTTCCACTACCCATTCCTCAAATTCCTCTATTTTTAACAGATATGTGGGAAAACACCAGTGTCTCTTTTTTACATAATTATCCCGCATTTTTTATCTTAGTTATTATTGGTGCATGATCTGAAATAGTTATTGAATGTGTTTCAAATCTTTCAATTAAATGCACATGTTCCTGTTAAATATAATTTTTGTCTATTCTAGCCCAATTATTGTACCTTGGGGAACAATATGTAAATCATCTGCAAGTTTGTACAACAGAATTCACATCTTCCATCGCAACTATTTCCATAAATTTCTTAAAAAATTTACCATCTTTTGATATTTTCTCTTCTATATCCCAAAATATATCCTCACTGTTGCAAATCAATTTCTATTTCCCACCTATAAGTAATATTCCTTGCTGAAAGCTGACTATTTACCCAACATTCTTCTAAAGCTCCATAATGGCAGTTTTAGGTAGAATATAAATACATGCTAGTGTAGTCCTCACCCTTACCAATAGTCCCTTGCTACCACAAATCTACCATTAATTATCTTTTCCCTCTTCTATTACTATTAGAGCTCCTCTATCACTTAGTATAAGTATTCCTCTTTTCATCTGTGCCAGCTAAATATCTACCTTGAAACTTTTTCTTTATCAATTTCACATGCTGTCTTCTTTCCAAATGTGTCTCCTGTAGCAATACTATTTGCACTCTGCATTGCTTAATAAAATTCAATGCTCTTACCATTTTGTCTATACCTGTAAGGTCATTCATGTTCCAAATAATATGTTTAGTGTAGTCATTATGATAAGAGGTTATTAGTCACACCTATGTTTTATACACACACACACACACACACACACACACATATATATATATATATATATATATATATATATATATATAACAACTTGTCTATTTCCAGCTATTTCCATTACATGCTCTCACTAATGTTTGGTAGGTTGATGTTTTATACAGTTGTTTCTTGTCATCTCCAATTGAAGCTATGCCATATTTTACAAAGCTTTTGTTTTAATGAAAACACTCAAACAATAAATAAATAAATAAATAAATGCACCCCAGAACACTCCCATAACCTATTAACTTAGAAAATACACAAAACTATGTACATCTTTAAATAATGAAGTTTAACCTTTCTGATATGAACATCTGTCAAAAATCGACAGTTGTACACACCAGGCATTATTTAACATAACATTAAGGTTATCCATGCTAATACACATGTTACAGCCTATACTCCTAGTTACACTAATTGTTGTTGGTTCTTGTCTTATCTTTATTCCCCTACTAGATGTGAAAAAACAGCCTATATGATTTTAGAAAATCATAACCTTTAGCCTTAAAAAAGTGCTATGTTTTTTATATCTTGTCCTTGTAGTCAGCTTGTCTCCATGGAAACAGAAGTACAACATTTACATTTGCCCTTATCTGCAAGCCTCTCAACTTACACTGAACATTTATTTGCCATAGGAAAAATTGTCATTATATTTAGGGTTCACTTATGTACTTGCTTACACACACAAAAAAAATATTACTTTATGTCAAGGGCCTTAATCCAGATAGTCACCAATGCAAAAGAGAGAGAGAACATAGCAACTCTGCATATATTACAATGTGTGCACTATTACGCCACATGACTTACATCAGCAACTCAAGATTACAACATTTTAACTTAAACATGTTTTTGTCCAGCCTTTCTTCTCTTTTTACACTGTAATGCCTACATTTCTTAAAACTAAAAAAGAAGAAAAGGGTATTTATTTATTTTAGTATCTTTATTATATACGGTAACTGAAAACGATTTACTATGTAACATGCAATTTATATCATGTAGTGTTTTATACAAACACTGTTAAGAACAAAGACATCTTTTACTTTGTTAGTTTTCTTTTTTCCCCTTTCCATTCAGTGTCTTTCCAAACAAAAGTCCAGTCTTTTCACTTTTTCTTTTAAAGCCATATTTCACAAATGTGATTGATGCTTTATAGTCTCATGTTTATTTACTAATTTCAGTGTTGCTGGTCTTCTTCCTGTCCATCTCCCAGCCCCAGACTCTGGTTAAAGTACAAGGAACTCCTGATTCTTCTAATCAACTTCTATGTTTTTTTCCTGTCTTTCAAATTTTTTTTCTTGGAACATTGGAAAAGTTTCCCTGGCAAAGTCTTTCTATGAGCTTTATTGTCAGAAGAATGAGAAGCAGAGTCGCCTTCTGTTTGATGACTCACTTTTTGTTGGACAAACCTTTATAATTCCTCCTTAGCCTGTTCTGCATCAAAAATTATGTTGATCCTCCAGGAAAAATATTTTGAAGACAGCTGGGTGCAGCATTTTGAATCTCACACCTGTCTCTTGAGAGTCCCTGATTGTTGGGATAAATTTATTTCTCTTCATCCTGGTGTACAGTGAATACTCATTTACCACAAACACTCTACTGTCTCCAATTTTTAATATTTTGCCCTTCTGCCACAGTTTTGTCAGGAGCAACTCTTTCTGTTGGTATGATTGCATCTTTACTAATACAGGTCTTGGCTGCTTTTTCATGGCCAGGTTTAGAGCATGTTTGCAGGTTTGAAATGTGCCCTTTCAATTAACAAATCCTGCTGAGAAATACCAGTGCAGTTGCTTATTTGTGACTTTCATAAAGTTAATATAGTCTGTTCCTTTCATTTTCTCTAGCACAGCAGAAAATCTCAGGTTTTCTCTGCATGGTCTGTCCTCTAACTCAGCCATTTTTTGAAGCATCTCTTCTAGGGCAGTCTATATTCAGCCAATCTTTTCTTCATTTTGTCTTGTCTAAATATCTAAATGTATCTGTAATTTTTCTATGTGGAGCTTTTCTCCCTGGAGCTCTGCTGAAAAAGGGTCTTTTCAGCTCAGACACCCCCAGTTAACAAATGTAAAATAAAATAAAAATAAAATAAATTCTGATTTTTTGCAGTCTTATTAGTTCATCTTAATAACTGTTTAAAGCTTCTTCCAGTTTCCAGGCTTTTGCTATTTGAGTTGATACACTTTTTCAATATTACATTTATTTTAATCAGCTCTGAGCACATTTGATTTATTTTTTCCTCTAGATTACTGGAAGCCATGTCTTTCACCAGAGCTACAGCTTGAACTGCTCTTGTTGAACAGCTGCAGGATTCTTCCCAGGATTGTTCACAGTCAGTGTTTTCTCTTCACCTCTTCTAGCTGATTTTCTTTCATGTTCTCTAAGTTTCTTCCTTGCTGGCATCCGGGCAGTGTACCTACTGGCTCTTATCTCTCAGCTTCTTTTTTCATGCAGGGAGAGCTGAAATCGAGCCGTTGATTAGTGGGCAGCCATCTTCACAGCCCCCCTAGTGTTGGTATATGAATACATTTCAAGGCTAACAATACTTTTTGTAGAAGTAATGTAGCAGTACCATCTGATGTGAATACGCATTTATGCCTGGCATGATTTTAGCTGACTTATAAAATCAAAATTAAAGTAAATTGGCATAATAGATTAAGTGTTAATAAGGTCAGTTGAAGAGCCTCCTGAATCACAGATAATTCACAATGCAAGTATTATTTTTAATCTGGGTTACTACTATTTTTATTCCAGCAGGGATGATTTACCATGTTCAGGTCTTCTTCAGAATGATGCATCTCCTGCAAAAAGCTAGTCACATGTAACATCACTACTGCACAGAATTATCTGCTTTCAGCAATCAGAGACTACAGCTCATATAGGTTTTAAGAGAACATGGCAAGTTGGACAACTGTTTGTTTAATTAAAGCCCATGCTCTATAATTCCAACCATTCCCTTTCCATCCTTCTCTACAAACACCTCTAAAGCTTCAACCCTGCTCATCAGAAAAGTAAGTATAACTCTGAAAAGGGGAAAATAAGTGCAACAAATCTAATTAACAAGTTGTTTATTAAGTGATCCCTGTAAGATAAGTCTCTCCACCAACTCATAGCTAAATATTCTATATGTTGTCTCACACTAGCCATTTTACAACTAACCATTAAAACCTAATACCAGAGAAATATGACACTCATGGATAACTTAAAACTTTATTTAACTTCAAGAAATTTCTTTCATTGACTTATTATACTTAATAATGGAACACAGTAAAGTTGTTACATTGAGTTAATAACACCAAGTTTAGGAGATTCCATTCTGTATCTATTAAGGGTCTCAAACTTTTCTTTTAACTTCATGTCATCTACTAAATCTGACAGTAAAAATAATATATTTTTAAGCAATGAACCACTGTTTCACACCATCCATTTTTCTAATCTGTTTATCAAGTTCAGGTCTACAGAAGTCCAGGGACTTTTCTATCAATAAATGGATACAAGGCAGGGATCATCCTTGGATGTCATGTCTGGCTTTTACAAAATCTTCTCTAGGGTACATGCACTCCTAAGGCCAAGCCAGCTACCTGCAAGTCTTACAAATGTGGAAATAAATAAAAAACATGGGTAAAAAAATATGAGGGTAAAGTGCAAATTCTACACAGAAAGCACCACAGCTATGAGTCAGACAGAGGAAGCAAGTGCTATGAATCAGCAGCGCTAACTTCTCATTCTGATATTAATTTCAAATTGTGAGTTAACTGAAGAGACATGTTCCCCTTTTCTCTAGTACAGCTAACCACAGCAAATCGCCAGGTCAGTGATTCCTTTTACATCCTCTTTTCCTTTAGTCTTTCTGCAGATTTATTTTTCACTCATTAGTCAGTTCACAACCTGACAGATATATAGGACTCTACCATCTTTTTCCTGCTTTATTAAACAAATGTTCTTTAGAGTAATTTGTTTTTGACAAAGAAAACCTTATCAGCAGCTCAGTTCCCTATATAAACTGCCTCCACAGTAAAGATGAACTGTAGCTAGCCTAAAATTTGAAAAAGATGAGAAGAGTTTTTCCAGCAGCATATACAGTTTTTTACAATCCACATATGGTAGACTTTCCCCCTGTACTCCTTTCCCTTTATATTTATAGAATTGCTGTTTCTCATGGTAAATTACAAAAAAACTCTTTCAATCAATTGCAAAGTTTGAGTTACAGTGTGATATTCTCATCAGAATTTACCAAGCTGTTGGAACACGTTTTGCTGCTTTACTGCCCTGCACTCCATCTACACTGAGTAAATGAATTGTCAAGAATTCTCTTCTGGGGAGTGGGGGTGGGGTGGCCAGGATGCTGAAGAGATAGAAGCAGAATTTAACTCTGATGTTCTTGATATATTCCTGACAGGATATTTTATTCCTGTGTTACTGTTTTTAGTTCCTTTTTATAGAAAGTTAATAATTTAAATCATTCGTGTCAGTAACATATAAATTTTATCTGGAATTATTTATAGTTTCCTGTCAAAAAGCTATCTGAAAGGGGGTGGAGCCAAAATGGCCAACTGATAGCAGCAGTTTTTCAGAGCTCCATGAAACTAATATAAAAATCAGGAAATAACTTATTTTATTTTAGCAAAAATACTTAGAATTGATAGATGAAAGTATAAACTATATTATTAGTAACTTTGGTGAACTTAGGAAAGTTTTTTTCCTGTCAAATTATAAAGGAGAATATATAATTTGTGGAGATGAGCAATTTGAAGACTTCTCATTCTGACATGGCTTTAAAAAAAGAAATGCAGCTTGTGACTTCTGCTCTACTAAAGAACGTTCACTAAAAATGGATGATTTTAAGGAGAATTTACAAAACCTCAAGGAAAATTGTCAGAAACAAACAGATTATCTCAAGGAACTTATACAGCAGCATCAATCCAGAATAACACACTTAGAAGCATCCCTGAATGATCTTGATGGAAGACTGAAGGAAGAAGAAAGCCAGAAAGATTTTCTCATTAAACAAATCATTTGTCTTCTCAATAAAGTAAATGACCTGGAAAACAGGGAGAGAAGGTCAAATATAAGGATTTTTGGCATCCCTGAGAGAGCTGAAGGAGAAGATATCATTTCTTTCCTGAATACTTGGATTCCAGCGATTTTAGATTTAAAGGAGGGTCTGTCCTTTGGTATTGAAAGGGCTCATAGAGCTTTAGGAAAGCCAGTGTCAACATCCTCCTCTACTCCTCCCAGATCAATAGTCATAAAGTTTCTCTCTTATTTGGACAAATAATTGGTCCTAAAATCTGCCTGGAGGAAAAGTCCATTAAAATTTAATCAAAACCCAATTAGGCTTGATAATGATTATTCTATCAGGGTTTTGGAACACAGGAAAAAAGCTTGGCCATTAATAAAATCGTTAACGCAGAATAACATCAAAACTCAGCTTGTCTTTCCTGTCAAAATAAAAATTGTATATCAGAATGAAATGAGATCATTTAATGCCCTAGAGGAAGCCACTGCCTTTATTAAAAACAATAACATTATTTCCTTACCTGAAGATATGGAATGTGCATCTGCATCTCTGAAGAGAGTTTCTGATGAATCTTCTTGGACTGATTTTAAAAAGAAAAAACAAAAAACTGAGTCAAAGATTGCTCTTCCCACTAAACCTCTCAAAGCATCTACTGCAACTGGACTTTAGTTTGTTTTATACTTGCTAAATCTTCAATAAGGTATGTCATGACAATATTTTTCTTATTGCTTTTCTTTCTCATTTTGCTTTTTCATTTCTATACTTTTTTGTTCATATACAAATTAAATAACTCTTATGCTTTTAGTATATTAGTATAATATTAGTGGTTTATTGATTGATATAACTGAACAGTAAGCTATCTTTGCTTTTATGACCTTAAGATGACATGCTTTATTTCAAATAGTATATAGCCCTTTGCTCTGCTAAATGTTCTTCTGAGTTATTACACAGGCATAGTCACTGCTTAGATTATTTATAAAAACTGTTTTGGATACATGGGATAACATGGCATATCTATGGTTTAGTATATATTAACTAGTTTTTTTAATATTTATAACTTCTGATTGTTTCAGAATATATATTGGTACTTGTGTGAACAAAAAGCTGTTTACCGGCTTTTGACATAAATTGGGTCTCTCTGACAGTTATATGCTTGCATGTTTTATGGCACAAGGTTTTTAAATGGTTACAAGTTATGCTTCCTGTAGAGTTTAATGTTAAAGTACTATTTTCTCTTTCATTGGCATTGAATGTTATTTTACTGTTTGGAAGTATCTCACAGTTAAACTTTGCATTTGTTATTGTAAATAAGCAGACTTTGTGACACAGTTAAAGTGAGGTCAGGAAACTGTACTGTGTAGTGTTCTGGGTGGAAAAATGTCAGTTTGAAATCTAAGAAGTGAAGCTTTCTTACTTAGCTCATGACATCATGCATTCTATGCATGCATATCAGATTACATTACATCTAATGAGTATATGCAAGCCTAATTGTGAATGTTAAGTCTCTGATTGGTTAATATAGCATAGTAGGCTTATTTTACAATAATTATGAGCTACACTGTCTGCAAACATATTCATGGTTCCCTTTTATAATAGTGACTATATTTGGTGATCAAATATATACAGAAATGTTATTTTTTCTTGTAAACAGTTAATTGTAGCCACTATTTCTAGTGAATATACTGGATTTTTTTTATAAATTGAGCTTTATAAATGGATTTACTATGCAGTTAGCAATTGTTTAGTATAGGCTTATACATTCACAGGAAATGCATATGATTAATGGTAATAACTGTAAGGATACTCAAGCACCATACAAAATCCTAGCAAATATATGTATGAATAATTTTGATTGAACTATAATTACTTTGCATTTAATGTGTTGATTTCTTTATTGTATCCTAACTATTATTTATATTTCAGACGTCATGTTTTCAGTTATTATAAAGTCATGTATTTTAGTATATTAGGACTTTATGACAGGGAAAGAGCTCAGTAATATCTATGACTTGTGATAACACAACAAAGTTACGAGTTTCAGTATTACCCTGTTACTATGGTACATATTTACAGCTATCTCTATCTAAATTTTGTCTTTGAGTTTTTCACTTTTAAGACAAAATTAAGATAGAGATAGCTGTAAATATGTACCATAATAATAACTATCTCTATCTTAAGTTTGTCTTCGAGTCATTCACTTTTAAGACCTGTTATCCATACTAAGTTTTATATAAATAATGGTTTCTATTAATTTTTGCCATTTTAACTGATGCCAGTTAATTATTATTGATTTTAGTCAGTTATTTAAATATCTGCTATTCCAAAAGTTTAGGAGTTAATTAAGAACAAATATGTCTTATGGAATATTTCTAAAAATCTATGTTAACATCTTTTGGGAATGACACACGCTCACTATGTGCTAACACCCAATTCTCATGAAGTTTTTATTTAGTGGGAGTTTGTCATGATAAGATTTATGCAGAGGGCAAGTAAATACAAATGCTAAATGATTATTTGATTTGTTCTGCCATTTTGAAGTTTTTATTAGAACTAATACAGATGATATGCTTAGGTATTTTTGGTAATCATTTAGATTGTTAATAAAACTAATGTTTCCTTAGTCTATTATGCACTAAATTCAGATTATATATATCCTAATATGTCTCTTGCTTCGTTAGTGAATATTTACTGTATAAATGTTTATTGTTTCTAATAATAATGTATGTAACTCATCTCTAAAACCTAACTGGAATTAATATATGATTAGTTGTTTATCACTATTTTTCTCTTAATTTATAATACATTTTCCATTTTTTACTTTGTTTTCATGGGCTCGAACCAACAAAGGTTGATGGTTGGGATAGGTAGTCTAGGAGATTTAGTTTTGTTTGCTAGACTAGGAATGTATTTCATTCCATGTATAGGGTGTATTAAAGTTTATATCAGAATGAAATATGCTCATTTTTTGTTATTTAACTGTTTTTCTAGTTTTGAAATTCCTGAAACAATTGTTTTCCTTTTATCTTTCATGGGGAAAGTTATTTGGATTGAGATAAATAGAAATACAACAACTGATATTCTATTGTCTATTCAGGAAGAGTATTATGTATACAGGGTTCTATTAATACAAGTTCCTTTATTATTTGTTATCTTTAAAGAATTCTGATATGGATTTAACTGTGATATCCTTAAATACTAATGGCTTAAGCAACCCATATAAGAGAGACAACCTACTAAGGTATTTTAAACTAAACAAGGCTCAAGTAGTTTTTCTCCAAGAGACACACTTTAAAATAAATGACACATTTATTTGGGACCCTAAGGAATACACAATACATGCTCAATCTTCTTATAAAAATAAGACCAGAGGAGTAACAATTCTACGGAAAAAGACTTTCTTAAATCCCCAAATAATTTACAAACATGTAGATAATGATGGATTCATGGTCTTAGTTATATTTAAGTTTAATAATAGAATTTGGACCCTGGTTAATTTATACTGGTTCCTAGGTATGGGGGTTAGACTTTATCATAACTACTTCTAAAGGTAATATTATACTAGGAGTTCAATTATATCACAGATATTACACAAACTACCAATAGGAAATCTCCTAGACTATTGCCCTCAGCCAAACAGTTAAAAAATGGACAGAAATGTTTAAATTAAAAGATACTTTTAATGCTTTGGGACCAAATTCTTTACTATTCTCACACCAGGATTATAGATATGGTACCCAAACTAAAATAGATAAAATTTATATATCACAAGATCGTTATTCTAAAAGCTTGAGTTTTTCAATGCAGTCTGGTCCATGTTCAGATCATAATTCCCTGTTGCTAACAATACACTTGGAATTCAATCAATTAGTTATTACTTCAAGGATTCCTTCATATATCACAAAATTTAAAGACTTTAAATCTTGGATAACTTCTGAACTTTAGCGTTTCTTAGAGATTAATTATAAACCTGAAGCAAACACAATTATGGTTTGGGATTCTCTTAAGGCCTATCTATATGGTAAAACCATTAGCTGGTACAAAAATAAAATTAAAGAATGGGACTCAGAGTAACAGCAACTCCAAAATCAAATATTATCCCTTAAATATAATAACAACTTAATTTCTACAGATAATAAGAGGAAAATAGAAGAAGCAAATAAGAAATACAGTGAAATATTATCCCATAAAAGTAATTTAGCTATGGAAAAACTGAAATTAAATTCTTATGCTACCTTTCCTAAGCATCTTCATAACCTATCTATGAAAGTTAAGATACAATCAAAAATTAATAACATTGATAGTATCTTTCATGAAGGGAAAAGGAAAAAAGCCTCGTACATAGCAGACATTCTGGAGGCTTTTAATTATCATTATGCAGAGCATCATAAAGATAAAATAAGTACAAATGAATGTGAGAAGTTAGAGAATATAGTTCCCAACATAACAAGAATTCCTGAGAAGCTTAAGTTAGATCTACAAAAAACTATTTCTCAAAAAGAAATTATAGATGGGATTAAAGGAAGTAAGTCTAATAAAGCACCTGGAATAAATGGCTTAATTATAGAAATGTATAGATTGTTCCCGTCTTCTATAATCTCTCCTACATAAAACCTTTCTTGAAGTTCAAACATTTGCAAATATTCCTATTTCTTGGAGATATTCTCTAATTTCCCCATATTAAAAGAGAATAAGGATCCTAATCATTGCAATTCATATAGACCAATTTCTTTGTTAAATAATGATTATAAACTATTTATGTCAATTATGGTCAATGGATTGAAAATATCCATATCTAAAATCATTAATGAAGACCAAACTGGTTTTATACATAACAGACATACACAGGATGATATTAAAAGAGTATTAACTCTGATAGATTACTTCAATAGAGGAAAACATGAAGCATTGATAATAGGTTTAGATAGTCAAACGGCCTTTGACTCCTTAAATTGGGGTTATTTATTTAAAGTTTTACAGTTATTTGATTTTCCCCCTTTTTATAACAATGATAAAAGAAAATCTATGAAAACAATCCAGCATATGTCAAATTAGGTCCCTTTACTTCCAAAGCAATTCAAATCACTAGAGGAACTAGACAAGGATGCCCCATGTCCCCTATCCTATTTGCTCTGGCCATAGAAACACTTGCCATTTTAATATGTAATAACCCAAAGATAAGAGGTATAAATATATATGACCAATGTATTTCTAAAATAATGATGGTTGCTGATGATGTCTTACTTACCTTACCCAACTCTAAGGAAGTGTTAGGTGAAGTGGATATAGTAACAACAAATTTCCAAAAAATCTCAGGACTCTCTTTCGACAAATCTAAATCAAAATATATATTATTAAATAAAAAAAGAACATACAGGCTCCAGTTAATCATATTATTGGAAACCAAGTTTCGACTCTAGACTATTTAAGAATAGTCCTAGGCAAGAATATAGAGGAAACCTTACAGCTTAACTATGCTAAAGCTATAGACTTAATGAAGACATTAATAAGCAAATGGAATAATTTGTTTATAACATTTGATGATAAATTACAACTGATGAAAATGGTTTTGTTACCTAAAATATTATATATAGCACAAGCCCTTATACTTCCACCAGGAAAGAAAATCCTTAAAGTAATGACTTCAGCTCTGATGAAATTCCTATGGTACCCCAAAATAAATAGAATGGCATATTCTCATCATATCAGAAAATGGGAACAAGGGGGGGGGGTTAAAATTCCCAGAGATTGAAAGTTATATAAAGGTATCTATAATTAAAATAGGGATGAACTGGATAAATCCTAGATACTCTTCCAAATGGAAACAGTTACACTCCATTATAATAATGAATGAAAATTGTTTATCAAAGAATGCTTTGGTAACTGACAAAGATAACAAGATATTGCACTATTTACGTTTAAATTTACAGTATAGTACAACAAAATTAACTAAACTAACACTAATAAACAATATTTTTGATGTGTTTAGAAAATTAATTAACACAAACTTAGATATAAAAGTAAAGCATAGATTTTTAATACCATTTACTGTTACAAGGGACTTCCCTGATAAAACACATAGAGAGATTTTTGGTTTATGGGAAAATAATAGCCTATTTTGTTGTTAGCAATGTATTGAAAACCAACAAGCTTTGAACACACAAAGTATATTGTCAACTTATGGCCTATCCCCTAATGACTGGTTGGTTCTTCAGAATGTCACAGCATACACTAAGGATCTGTGTAGAATAATAAATAATATAAAAAAATTATAAACTGGATTTTTGAAATTCTATATAATAATATCAATGTTAAGAATGAAATATCATATCTATATAACACTTTAATTGTCTATAAGACAGCTCCTAAAGATTCTTACTGGCAATATCTAACTAAAGGATTTCAAGTATCATTATCAATGGAAGATAAAACAAACATTTTATTTTGAGTTAAACTAACTTCTTACTCACAATTCTGGAGGATTTTTCATTGAAGATTTCTACACAGATCCTTTTTTGACACCTGAGAAACTCTCAAAAATGAACCCTTCTAACAGCAAGTTGTGTTGGAGATGTCATCTGTCCACTAATGCTGACTGGTCTCATATTTTTTATGACTGTACTAATATTAAATCATATTGGAATGAGATTAATAAATTTCTTCATGCTATCTATACTGATATATTTGCTTGGACAAAGTCTTTAATTTTATTGAATTTTGTTAATAGTAATAATATGAAGAAAGATTACCTGTATTTGTTGTGGACAATGTTAGCAACAGTCAGAAAATGTATAACTAGAAGATGGAACTCTAATGTGGCACCTACAATGAAGGAATTCCTATCATCACTGAAGAAATGCATACCAATGGAGAAAAGAACTAAAGAGTTAAGAACTTTTCCTAAGCCATTGGTTAATAGTCCATGGAGGAAAATTTTGAATTTGATTGATACCCTACAGATAGAACCAAACTCTTCCTAACTATCATAGTTTATATATTAACTTATTATTTAATTACACATGTTTTTATTTGAATCCCTTTTTGTCAGGCTGAATGTAAATACTGTAAACAGTTATTGAATGTTATGAATGTATTATATTATTGTGTTATTTCATCAACATAAAAATCATTTGAGAAAAAGAAAAAGCTACCTGAAAGAATGTACCACTTGAATGTACCTCTTACAAGCAAGATGAGTCACAGTAAAAATAACTCTTATGAAGCTGCATCAAAGAAGGAGCTTCAAGTACTTCTAACCAATATACAGGAGTTATCTCTGAAAAAGGATAAAATGAACAGTAAATTAAAAACTTACATGGACAGATGTACCAAGCAAATGGAAGTACTTAAAGAGACACTCACTCAACAAAAACTTCAAATTAATGGAATGGAGGAATCCTTAAATGATATGGATAAAAGAATATCAGAAGATGAACACAATAAAGAATTTTTATTAAAACAAAGTACACTTCTATTGGCCAAACTTGATGACCTGGAGAGCAAATCACAAAGAAACACTATATGGATCTTTGGACTACCAGAGAAAGTTGAAGGGAATAACATATTAAACTTTTTGATATCCTGGTCCCCTAATATTCTTGATCTGAGTGAAGTTATGCCTTATGGAATTGAGAAGGCTCACAGATCTCTCACAAAGCCTCCTTCTGATAAAAGTACTACCCGAGATCTGCAATCGTTAGATTTTTTCATCTCTTGACAAAGAAATTAACCTTAAGACAGCATGGGAAAATTCTCCCATCAAGCTAGATGGGAAAATAATTAGGTTTGATAATGACTACTCTCCTACTGTTATTTCCAAAAGAAAATAATTTTTGCCCATTATCAAATAACTTAAGAAAAAGCAAATCAAAGTTCACTTGCTTTTTCAGCTAGGCTAAAGATATTTCTACAGGATAAAACTAAAACATTTGAAGACATAGACACTGCACTTTCTTTTTTAAAAGCAAAAAAGATAACTGATCTTCCTGAAGAAATGGATTGGAGCAGCAGTACACTGAAAAGTTTGGCTGAGAGAAATGGTCGGAAGACACAGGAAAAGAAAAAGTTGAAAGAAAAGTGACCTTTTAATTGTCTAAATTCCTACTATAAATCTGCAAACATTATTCTTATAATGTTTAAAGAGCCTTTCTTATTTAATTATTATTTTTTTTTATATCCTTACTTCCTTCATCACATTATATCTATATGCTATTTCAATTCAGCTGAGAGAAATTACTTTACAGCTACAATGAGATAAATATAATCATTTTATTTTATTTATTTTACTTAACTATATCACTTTCAATTACTTTTAGCATATTACAGCTTTAAACAATATTAAGCAAAGGTTTTGTGTTTACTTTACTAAGCTGTCTGCTAAGTTACACCGATAATGTCTTCATTAACGTTCTTAGTGTCTTTCTGTTCTTTTTTTTCTATGTCTCCTTGGATAATATTTCATCATTAATTTACTCAGTTAATAAAAACCTAATGCAGCATTTATAACTATGAGTAGATCTTCTAGTCTATCTTTACTGTCTTATATTACATTAATGGTATGTGGATATGGTAACAGTTTAGATTTCACTCTGCTTTGTGGACTCTTATGTGTCATTGCCTTGTTTTGTTTTATTAAAAAGTATTTTCAGGGTAACAAGGCATGACACATCTAATATCAGTAGTCTGTTTCTGGTTTGATTTTGCTGTGTCAGTGGTTGTTCTGGTGTCCCTGGTAAGCTGAGATTAAGTTATTATGTTATGAGTATTTAGTTTGCTGTCTGACACTCGAGTAGCTAAATGTTCAAGCAATACAGCTGTACAGCATCTCTAGAACACTTACCTGGATAAGGTAGGCTATTTTACTGTAAATGTATTCTTCTTTCTTTTTGAATGTTAGCTGGTTGTCTGGTTTTGCTGTTTGAATGGATTCCCTCGGCTTCCTTGGATGCTCACTGTTTATTTAGCATTGCTGCTTGACAGAGAAGTGATAGGATGGATTGTATCTGGTATGCTTTTGTCCATTAAGTTTATTTGATCATTTTTGGGATGGTGTGGTGGATCGTTTGGCTTTGAGAGTGGTGTGGTGGATCGTTTGGCTTTGAGAGTGTGGGTTATATCTGTTTGACTTTGGCGGTGGTTCTGTTGCAACAGTGAATGAGTGCCTTTTTTCTATGTTGCATGATTCACTTGTATGTTCTTACGAAGCAATCTCAAATTTGACAGCTGTTGGCCTTGTGTAGTGGTGGGACTTTGAGAATTACATATAATTTGTGATGCAATTCACATAGCATAGCGTGCTGTTTTGGGACATATGTAAGATTTCTCTGACAGCTCGAACCTTTGTAATTATTTTATACATTTTCCCACCTTCAGGGGAATATCTTGGAGATTTTCATCCAGATAAGTGTCTCCCTGGTTATGTTTGATAAGAGGTGTGAAAAGGTGAGAGGGAACATCTCAGATTATTAATAATTTTACATGAGAAAAGGTCTATAAAATATACTATCAAATAAATAGCCATTTTTTTTAATAATGAGCTTTAACATTCCTTAGCCCCTAATGCTCATTGCCTGACTTCAGACCCAACAAAGGCAATAAGTTTTCAGGATTTCTTCATAAACAGAAGTGACTTCTTTTGATATTTTACAAAAGCATTCTGGTTATTTGTTGCTTCCTTATTTAGGTTAAAAACAGATATCTAAACAGATTCAGGAGACTCCATTTAAACCAAATGAAGAAAGACACAGTGAACCACCGTCAAAGGAACAACTTTAATGGTTAAGCACTTTCATTCAATTAAGAACTTCATCAGAACAATTACAATCCAAGTACACACCCATAAATACCCCTCATAAAAGACACATGATTCAAAGCAACCAATGAATAAACAACACATACAGAAACTTTTGAGAGAATGCAAAAAATCCAGTAAAATAAAAACATTAAAACCTTGAATGTGTTATACAACTGATATTAAACATATTAATTAACACCATAGAATCTGAGTTTTAATAAAGGATTAATAGAACAGTAATCATTAAGCCCAGGATGGTTAGTGGCATCCAATATAATTTGCTGTTTTAATTCATTTTTATCCAAGTGCTCATCAATAATCCACCCTTGTGCATCTTTTTTAACCTGTTCAATAATTAAAAAAAAAATAAAACTATGTGTGGCATTATTCTCAATATGCCTATACAATGTATTAGTTGTTGTTTTAAATTTTTTATATCTAAATTATGCTCATAAATCCGTTTCTTAAAAGATCTACCAGTTTTTCCAATGTAGAATGTAGGACAGTTATTACACTGTGCTAAATATACTATGTTTGAAGTGAAGCAAGAAAAATGTCTTGCTATTCTACATACCTTGTCCCTGACTGTAAATTTGTCAGTAGTGTTGATATAACTACATTGGGTACAACTGCCACATTTGAACATACCCATTTGTTTAGCAGTTTTTTTAGCCTTTTATCATACTTACTTTCCATAAAAACTTTAAGGGACTTGTCTTTTTTATAGGTTACTAAAGGTTTATTCCCCAATTTGTCTGCCAAGGTTTCATCTCTCAAAAAGAGCTCCCAATTTTTGTTGATGCAACTAACAATTGCAGAACTATCTAATGTGAATGTGGTAATAAAACAACTAGTAGAATCAAAATTGCTAATAACTCTATTCTAATTATTGTCCACCCCATGTCTCTACATTATTCAGTAACTGATTATTCTTGATTTTTGAGCTCATACTTTCAAAGCAGTCAAGGCTAGAAATGTCCTTGCTGGATGATCTCTTTCTACTGATTAATATATGGTATGTAAAACCAAGTGGTGTTATAGGCAAAATGAAGCATTACCTATTGTGATTTTAAAGTTGATGGAAGCCAGTCTTCTAATGAAAATGTATTATATATTGTCTTATTCAAGCAAACTCAAAAGTAGTAAAGTTTATAATCCATGCCTTTACAATGCATTTTTTTGAATATTCTGTTTTTATTCTGACATAAATTTTACCATGAAGAAATTCATAAGTGTTAAACATTTCATAGAATACTTACAATTTCATACACAGACCTGTTGTTACTTTCTCATATGGATGAATTGTGATTTTGTTATTGATGTAATTGTATAACTCTACAGATCAAAGTTATGTTGTATTCTACTTACTATTTTAAGATACAATTATATCTGAAATTTATATTGTTGAGACAATTTCCTTAGATTTGGTCAGTAACAGTTCAGGAAGATGCAACAAGTTGTGTGCAGTTCACTCAGAAGTATTTAGTGAAATGCTGCCTTAAATAATAATATATAACAATATTGCTTCTGCAACTTTTCTTAACAGCTTAGTTAATGCTATAACTTAAACCAAAATGAGCAATTAAACTCAAGTGTTGTGTTGCCAGGAACAGTATTATAACAAGACATTAACTGACATTATAGTATTTGTTGGAACTGTCATATAAAATATGAATTTGGGAATCCAAATTTTAAAACATCTACCTATCTTAACTGCTTGACAATAGAAGTTAAGAGGAATACAAACTTTTATAACAACTGGTATCATATAAATTGTTTAATGATATGGAACATTCTATTAATGTTCTCTGATAGTAATGTGGTGGATGTATAAAATGTTGATACTGACGACGCAGACACATGTTTAAACAAATATTTAAAAGGAGCTAGTTTCTTTGAGACACATTTTAATTATAGAGTCTAACTCATTCTAAAGTTAATACAACAGTAAGAACATGCCCTCAAGTTACCTTACAAAAGAAATGATTGAAATTTTATATGCATTTCATTTTATATATGATATAAAAAGTTAATAGTAATACACGTTTCATTGATTTGCTTGTTTTTGACATTTTGAGGACTTTCAAAGTTAGTTTATTTCTTTATCAGTTATATATTGTTGTAACTATTATTAAAATAATATTCATGGATAATAAATTAAGATTAATAATCAGATACAATTAGACAATTACTGTGGTTTCATAAAACAGCCTTAATATATAATAGTGGTAGAAAACTTACAGGAGGGTTAATTAATCATAATCAAAACATTTTTAAATACTATTTTGAGTGAAACATTTATATAAAACATAGAAGATTGTGGTGGTGGTGCTGCGGTAGCTTTGTCGCCTCATGGTAAGACGTCCTGTTCGATTCTCAGCTAAAGCGTCTTCTGTGTGGAGACATGTGTGAATGGGTGTACCTTCATTGAAGGTTGTACATCAGGGCTGGCAACTTGGTACATAAAAATCTGCAGCCAATCATTAGCAAATTGGAGTTCCGCTGTGGCGACCCCTAACCGGGAAAAGCCGAAAGATACAACAATTTATACAAAACATAGACTCTGAATTGTAAAGATGAACTTATTCTGCTTCTTAGCTAGATAGTAAAACTTAGATGGATGGATTGTCTAAGTCTGGAGTTGTATACTCCATGAGGGATAGGAGGGTTAGACTTTTATTATGTAATATAGTTTTTGTTTTAAGTGTTCTTACATTGGTGTCTACAAATAAATCTCTATTTTCTATCATTAACTTTAAAAAACACACTTTTTCATTAACAACTTACATGTTTCATTCTAGTGGTCTTTTAGGATTGTTTATCATTCAAATCAAAAACTAAAACACAAAACATACATAAATCAACAGTTAGATTTTAATACATGGTTATTTTAAAGTGTCTATCAATCACTATAAATGGGCTGAATAATGGTTGTAAAAGCACTAGTTTTTATAAATTTCTAAACCTATTCTCACCTCAGGTTATATTTGTTCAGGAAATAGATCTTTTAACGAAATATTTAGATAGAATTAATAATAAACAATATACAGTAATAACTGGCTCTCAATTGAACCAAAAAAAGAAGAGGAGTAACTGTTTTGTGGAAAATGCATTACCTATATCACATACTGTATATTAAGTACTTATAATGATGATAAGGGTATGTTTTGTTTGGTTAATATCTTAATTAATAAGAAGATATATTCATTATTAAATATATACTGGATTCCTGCTTTAGGAGTTAAAACAGCTAACATCCAATTAGACCAGATACTTCAATACTCCAAATGTTTAATTGTACTACACAAAGAGGATACTAATACAAAGGGAAAATGTAAAATATCGATACCTGCTAAAGCATTAAAAAACTTTATCAATATACTTAATATTAAAGATTCTAATGAATATTTATTTTAGGATTCTCTTCACTTTGCTCACTTTTCAAATAGATTTGGGACACAATCACTAACTGATAGGGTTTTATCTCTACTGATCTAGTCACTTATTTAGATAAAGTTAAAATAACTTCATGCCCAATTTCAGATCATAATGCCATATTAATCGATCTTTCTCTGAATATAATAATTACACACATTTCAAATGAATACCAGCATATATCATGATTATAAAATATTTCAAAGAGTTTTTTGATAAAAAGATACAAATATACTTAGAATTCAATAACACAAAAGACATATCAGTAGCATATATATTGGAATGCTCTCAAATCTTATATTTATTGGAGAATCATAAATTGATATTCACTAAAAATAAATAAATGGGATAAAGACTTAAAAGAACTGCAAGAGAAAAATAGATAAAATACCTGAACACACACACACACACACACACACACACACACACACACACACACACACACACACACACACAAAAAAAATCATTGCAGACAATAAATGATTTACAAAATAAATATTTAGAAATTCTAAATCATAAAATCAAAATAAATATGGTGAAAATAAAATTGACTAATTATTCAATAACCCCCCCCCCCAAAAAAAAATAAGTAAAATAGCATGTAGAACTAAAATAATAAAATAAAATCATGTTAAGGAAATATATAGTGAGAACAAAAATAAAAGAGTTACTGCAACAGAAGACATATTCAATGAGTTCAGAATGCATTATATTAAAATTAATCAATTTAATCCAAAAATTGACTCAAAAAAACAATAAAAAAGTATTAACAAATATATTAACTATAGATTTACAGAACAGCATTTAGAAATAATTAATGAACCTATATGTATGATGGAACTTACAACCCAAATGCATACATTAAAAAACAGTAAAGCCTCAGACAATGATGGGATAAAATCAGATAATATCAAAACTATATAAATTGATGCCTGACATGTTTTAAAAATCTTATTACATACATTTCAATCAGTTTAAGACTTAATGATAATGTCCCCTTCATGGAAGTATACACTTGTCTCCCCAATTTTTAAATCTGATAGAGACCCAACAGAATGTATATCTTATAGACCTATATCATTATTAAATGTTGATTATAAATTATTCATGTCCATCATAGCAAATAGGCTCCAACAATTTCAACCACATTTAATTAATAAAGATCAAACTGGCTTTGTTAAAAATAGAAATATTTTTGATGAAGTTAAATGAATCCTAACGATAATCGATTATGCCAACAAAATAAAAGAACACCTAACATAGTAAGCTTAGACATTAATAGTGCATTTGATACAGTCAACTGGGACTTCCTCTTGCTAGTATTGCAGGAATGCAATTTTCCAATAGGTTTCCAGCAACTCATAACTAATTTATATGAGAACTCTTTGGCCTACATAAAAATAGGCTATTATATTTTACAATAAATTCCAATTACCAGGGGCATGAAACAAGGCCGCCCCCTTTCCCCATTACTATTCACCGTAGATATGAAACCTTTTGCAAATTATATATGAGTAAATCCAGAAATTAAAGGAGTTCAACTGGGGCATAATCTAAATTCCAAAATACTTTTATTTGCAGACAATATTTTATTAACACTAACAGATAACAATAACACCCTTAGTTTCCTATTTAAGGCTATTAAATAATTTCAGAGAAATCAGGTCTTACATTCAATGAGGACAAACCATGTATTCTTTGTACCCTGCTAACATACCACAACAATATTCTAAATATCTAGCTATTGATGGCAAAATAAAATACCCAGGAATGGTCTTAACTAAAAATATTAAAGATATAATTAATATAAATGTTAGTAAAACTTTAGAAAACAATAAAACAACATACAAATGATTTGAATAATTTTTTTCACATTTGAAGAAAGATGTATAATTATAAAAATGGTAATATTGCCTAAAATATTATACATAGTTCAATCTGTAGCTCTTCCCATTCCAATACAATGCATAAAAAATGCAACACTTTGATACTTAAATTCCTTTGTTAGCCTAACAGAACTAGATTAGCAATTAAACATCGTCAACGTAGTTGGTCCAATGGATGAATAGGTATACCACATAATATTGAATCATATTCCACTTCAGCTGATATAAATCAGTTATTCTATGGGCTAATAAAAATTATTCTGTCAAGTGTAAAGATATACAAGGTTACATAATCATGGAAAATAGTCAAATAAATTACAATTCTTATAATAAAATAAACAGTAGTACTTTTCTTTGGTTATTGAAAGAGTATTTACTAGGATATCAAAATATAACAATACATTTATTATATATTACAATAATACTTTCTAGTTTTAAAAATCTTGTTTATAGGGAACCTGAATACATGGCTTGGATCTTCTTGATCGTTCCTATTGCATACACACAAAATAATATCAATACATTTAACACATTTTCAATGGATACATTTAAAGAAAAAAACTATTACTGTTTTGGTTTCAACTAATGGAAAAAGAAAACATCTATTCGCTTCATTATTATTATGGATAGATTTACAAAACTGCAGATTTGCTATAAAAAGAAGATTATCCTTGATGCAAATTTCCATTAAAAAGGAGATCCCACAGCTTATAGAATATTTGAAACTATCAATTCACCACAACCCTCCTGCAAAAAAATTATTAATCTAGAATTTTATAAAATTATTATAATTAAAACAGATTTTTGCTAAGATAAGTATTGGAATTATTTCATAGCTATAAATGACTATTTCCCAAGTGACTCTGAGAAAAATTATACATACAGCTTCTTTTCAAACCATGAAGTCACTAAGATGGAAGTTATTCTCTTGGAAATTCATGCATAAAACCTTCATTACACTGCACAAAATGGAAATGATAACTGGGAAAAAGTTAGCTGTTGCAGATGTGGTCTAGACATCATAGCTAAATGGCAGCTTATGATTTGTGAATGTAATATAATTAAACCTTTTTGTAATAATGTTAATTCTTTCTTACAAGCTCTCTTTAATAATAACTTTCTTTTAAACAAATCATTAATCTTGTTTAATACCCCTATTCCTTTATGTGTTAAGAAAATTGATTACCCTCCTCTTTGGTCCCTCTTAACAATTTCAAGAAAAGTGATAAAAAGAAGCTGGAAAAGTAATACAAGCCCAACATTGAAAGAATTTTATAACATTGCAACTGAAACTTGTCATATGGAGATTTTAACAATCAAAGAAAGAACCACTAGTCAGAATTCTTCATTACGTTTGTGGATGAAATTCAAGAGACTACTGAACAAAAAGCCAACAAGCTGATGTTTTTTATATAAAGTTGGTGTATAACCGTTCTGTTTTTTTTTTTTATTACTAGGTAGGCACCTTGTAAAGTTGTTTTGTTAGTTATCTGTTTGTTTGTTTGCAATTCTTTATAACATTTTATCTGCATGTGTGATTTCTAATTATGTATTTCTATGTTATTTATTTATAATCTTAATAAAAACATTCAGCAAAAAAAAAAAAATCTTTTCTTGATTGAGCCTTCTTGCATGACCCATGGGTATCATAGATACAGAGTGCAGAATTCTTCTTTATCTGCAGCTACATGTGGTACAAAACTCCCTCTATGATACCCTTAGCCTTCAAGGGTGACATATCACACTGGTGAATATTGCTCAAACTGGATAAGGAGAACTCCTGTTTGGAATAGGTGTTCCTTTCATGACATCCTTCATGTGTTTCCTTTAATCTAAATGTGTATAGAAATGCATTGTCATTAAGTATGGCTACTTTAATTGAAGAAGATTTTAACCTAATGCCCAGTGTTCTTTTTCCAGACAACAGGCCTTAGCTTTTTCATCCGCCCAAAAAACACAATAGAATATACATTGCCTTGATCAAAAATGTACAACCTCTGATTGCTGCTTCTCCCCAGAATGCTCAGTCTCTTTTTTATCTGCAAGTCAGACAAATTAGATGCAGTCAATCATCAAGATAAGTCATGTGACTAACTTGGAGATTCTATACTTGTGTTACAAGTCATTGTTCATACATTGTATCTGAAGGTCTATGAATGTAATTGTATTTATGGCCTGAGGAAACTTGCATATGAGTTTAGTCTTTTACATATGTCTTTGCCATGGACAGGCAATGCTATACTTCTTACTGTGGGTTCATTTCCAGTTGGCTTCTGCTGTTATTCATATAAAATTAAAATCCTGATTCTTGTTTAGGGAAAGAAAAGCAGATCAAGCTGTAAGAATTTGAGTTACTCTGGTTTGCATATATAAGGGAGGAATGCAGTAATATTTGGTTCAATCTGATAATTTACAACTTAGTACAAAAGAACCTATTACAAGTATACAAGCTTTATTCATTATTCATAAAGTGTCACATGTTGCTTTTAATTCATAAATGCTTTCCTTGGAATTTTATACATCCCATTTGGGGTTTATATTTCTGATATCCTACAGATCAACTTACCAATGTATATATATCATGGTCATGGGCTTGGTAAGCTGATCTGTAGAACACAAAATGGGATGCATAAAATTATATATATATATATATATATATATATATATATATATATATATATATATATATATATATATATATATATATATATATATATCAGCTCTACAGAATCCTGAAAGCCCAAAATCCTGAAGACCAAAATCCTGAGACCAAAATACTGAAAGTTCAAACTACTGAAAACTCAAAATTCTGAAAACACACAGGATACCAACACTTACTATAGTCCAGCACAAGTACATACAAAAACAAGTAAAACACAAACTATATTACTGTTCTCCAAGTATAAGCAGGGGGCCAAACTCCCCTGCACCCCCCATGTGGGGGGCTGTGCCCCCCACACACCCTGCTACTTAAATATATCAACTGCACAATTGCACTTAGTGTAGTGAAGAGCAGTCTTGGAGTTGATATATTTAAGTAGCTGGTGGTTTGGGGGTGCAGGGGGGCTTGCCCCCCTACATATAGTTGAAGGGTAATATGTTTCTGTATGTACTTGTGTAAGAATATTGTAAGTGCTGGTATCCTGTGTGTTTTCAGGATTTTGAGGTTTCAGTACTTTGAACTTTCAGGATTTTGGTCTTAGAATTTTGCTCTTCAGGATTTTGAGCTTTCAGGAGTCTGTAGCACTCCTATATATATATATATATAT
>NC_056747.1:1147764261-1147766761 GCF_019279795.1 Protopterus annectens | reverse complement strand
TCTGAGGCTGGACTTCGATAAAGAATAGACACTGGAGTTATGTCAAATTGTGTGGGGTATTCATGGCTGGGGGTGCTTTCTGTTATGCTACCACCTTTCTAAACTTGTAAGGTGATATATAAATCGCTCCTGATGTTTTTTTTTCCTCCGGTCTTGCACAAAAGGGGTCATGAAGTATAGCGGGAGGGGCACAGTGGAGACATCTTGGCTCAGATGGGTTGGGTGAGAGAAAATATTACATACATACAAGCAATAAATATAGTATGGTTATAGATGGGTGCTGCATCTGAATGGATGCAGGATCCCAGGAAGTTTGCCTCAGCATTGAAGGACATTTGTGGGCTCGTGGCCTCTTATTGAGTGACTACCCTCCAGACTCTCAGTAAATAACTTATGGGGATTCGCAGGCTTTTGGCTTATTGGTGCTCACTGTGCGGATGTGTGTTACCTGACCATTATTGGGGTTGGCAGGGTTTGGCAGCTCTCAGATCATTTTACGTTTATGTGTTACGCAAGTATATATCACTTAACTTTTTTCTAAACAGTCAATAGCTAACATGTCACAAAAGTATAAACTTACAGCACAGGAAATTAAGGTTAATAGTTTTCTTCAAGGGCAGAAATATAAATTAGCAAAAAAAGCATGTATGATTAGGCTGTATGAGTAATGGTGCTTAGTTGCCGAGTTCTGAAATTTAAAAAATGTTGGCTGAGAAATAATTGGTTGGGTCAGGATTCCTTGGTGTTTTCTTGCTACGTTTTGGACTTTAAAAAAAATAAATAAAAATAATAAAGATATAAGGGAAGTGGTAAAAGTAAGTGGTTGATGCACAAGGGGGCTGAGGACCCATCTTTTAATTGTCAAGTGGGGAAAAGGGTAGTGATTTGCTGTTCCGTCATGATTTTATATTACTGCTAGCTTTTTCCTTAGCTAGAGTAGCGTTGCCCGGTTTTCGGTGGCTGGAATTCCCAGGGGACTTACATAGTGTCTTTCACAGACTTTTGTGATTGTGTGATGTGGTGCGTCGGAATGTGGTGCAGACTTCTGGATGCTGACTCCTAATTTTACTATGGTAGTGTCTGGTTTATTGCTAATGTCACTGGCTTTGAGATACTGGTAAAAACAACTGCCTCTGCACAGGCACGGTGGTTAGGATAGCTGTTGGGGGAGGGTGAGTGATTACCTCTCAACTGTACAGACTTTGTCGTATGTACAGAGGTTGTTTTATGTGTGGGTCTGTTTTCAGTAGTGGTGGTTTTCTGGCAAATCAGTGGCAATTTGTTAAGGATGAAAGTTACACAGTAAGGGCGGTCATTTGAGTTTTAGACTTTATATGCTTCAGACAATTCAGGCTAATGCAAGACCCGTTATTCTGTAGAAAGCTTTCTGAGAGACTAGAATATTGCACAGCATCATACTTTTACAGAAAAGGTAAAAACAGGTAAATGATCTACTGCTGACAGTACTGCTGGTAGTGGAGCATAGCAGGTGCTGGATATGGGGTGAGTCGACAATGCATGACCGGGTACAGAGGGTTGAGGCTGGGAGACAGCGATTGGTTTTGAGTTGTAAAAATTTTACTCTTCACAGCAGTGGTTATTTTAGCAACATTGAGTTTGTCAGAGCAGTAGTTAAGGGTTGTCCCTCTGTTTGTGGCTGACTAGAATTTGGGATCTAGGACTTTGAGGTATGCCTCTCAACTGTACAGATTTCATGTGATGTCCAGATTTAAGGGTCCTAATTTTGTGCTTTTGCCCTCCTGATTCTTTATGGTTTTATCCTGATTTGATTTCATGTGGAATTCACTGAAGGGAATCTATTTTCCTCCTCTGCTCATTGGGGACTGGGGCCATACATCTCCACTGGCCCTGAATTTGATTCATATTCTACTTCTGTCCTTCTTAATACTGCCTAAAGTGGATGACTCCTGGCCCCTTTTAATATGGGGTTGTCTGGAACATGGCTATGACTAATACGCAAGTACCAAAGCAATTAATAAGAAGGAGGGGGTAGGAGAGAGTTGGTTGTCATAGATATGAGTAGCGGTGGTACATTCCTTCCCGGGTTGGCAGGATAGGTTGTCCTTGAAGAGGTCTTAGAATGTGTGTTATGTATTTTGGATGATTAACATGTAATTTTCTTTCTTGTAGATGGGGTTTTGGAGCATTGCGGCTGTAATTTGGAATAGGTGGGTATGAGGTGGAGCCTTCTCTTTACATATTAGAGGGTTTAATTTTGTCCTTTTCTTTATAGCTGGTGGTGTGCGGAGTACCAGTTGCGGCGATACACAGTGAATTTGCAGATGATGGAAGCAGTGGTGAGCGAGGAGGTTACACACGGTGAGTACAAGTGGGCAACATTTACTGACGGAAGTAAGTGGATTTCAAAGTTGTTGAGTTTTGTTAGAGGATTTGCACTGCTAGTCAGAGAAGGGCAGGCTTTTGAGTTTGTAATCTCAGGGTTATTTGGTTGTACGGTTTGTGCTATTAACCATTTAGT
>NC_056747.1:1147701761-1147759261 GCF_019279795.1 Protopterus annectens | reverse complement strand
ACATTTTGGATTCAGTATAGTACCATGTTTAAATTCCCATTGCTGTGGGAAAGCTTTAAAATTTTGATAATTTTCATATTTCTTATGATCACATACTTTCGTCTACAAATGCCACAGCATAGAAAGCATACAGTTTTGTACCATTTCTTCTGTCTTTTGGGCCAACATATGTGCTACTTTGAATCACCTGTATACAAGGAAGTGAATTTTCAGTGAACTTTTTTATCTTAATGTTCATCTAATGACCTCTGTCTCCAAAATAGCCTCCCAGTCTCCAATCTAACCAGATGCCCACTGTGAATGACATATCTTATGCATCTGCCAACAACACTTTTAATTTTGCAAGTCCTTCAACCACCTGCCTTGCTATTCTTTGTGGTGATGGCTCTCCACCTAGCAGGAGAGTAACTATCTGCAAGTGACAAGAGGTGGTGGGAGTGCATGTTTTACATGATGGGAAATGACATGTTACCATTTATAATCAAATCTGATAATATTTTGATTGCCTTCTTTGATGATGGTTCACTTTGTATAATAATGACACAGTTCTGGACCAAATGAATTGAAAACTGTCGACGGTCACTGGCAATGATTGTTTTAGTTTGGACATATTCCTTAAATAACGTAATTTAAAATAACTAAGTTAAAATTTCAGGATTTGGAAATATTGTGGTGCACATTAAATACATTTAATGCTTGAAATAAGGAAATAATAAGTATTTGAATACTTTATTGACTATCACTATTTCCTATGCTATTTCAGCAGTAATTATATCTGTGTTCTTACTTGTCTTTCTTACAATGCAATATTGTAAATGCCTGCATTTGTTATAATGCTGAAAATTATGAGTTTTCTTTCTTTTTTTTTTTTTTTTTCATGAAACCCCTCTTCAGTGCAGAAAGCTGATGCAGTTGAATGTTCATACCAAAGTGCATATTGCTATATCTCTCTTGTAGGACAGTATATGACAACATTTGCATATTGTTTGTTGTTTCTGTTCTGTGCAGGCAATGCAACAATGATTTTCAACACTAACTTCAGACTTACAATAATGTATTTGTTTTCACAGTGCAATGAAGGACAAGATTTAATATTTGTAAGTGGCCCTATTAGTTGTGTGTGTGGAGGGGTTGCTCACATAAGCCTCCAAATGTCTTCGGGTGGCTACTGACATGCAGTGTGAGTTGTTTGCACTGAAATCTGGGATCATTTTGTCCTTCACTTCTTACTATTTTATTCACAAGTTAAAATGTTTCATCTTAACTTTTCAAAAGAAAATATCTTTAGGCTACAACAGTATTATGCTTGCAAAATTGTGACTTTCAAGCCATTTTTTCTGAAAATACATAGCATTTGAAAACATTTTACTTCATGCAGAAAGAGAGTCATTGCTGGTGACATTTTAAGAAACTGTACATAATGAAATTGCTTTTTATGTATAGTCAGCTTGTTGTTATGTAACATTTTTAAAGTTTGTGTGGGCTCGGCATTAGGGTTGTGCTATAGTTATGGCAGACCAATGGATCATCTGTAAAACAAGTTACAAAAGGTTAGTACACACCAGATCACAGGGCTGTTAGAAATCAAGTTGTACAAGTGTATCTAAACAGAATAGAAATGCAAAGAATATTCCGATGTAATAAAGTGTGAAACTAAAGGATAGAACCTGAGATTCACATTTGGCAGTTAAACCATTTTGAGGTATCAATTATTTAGTGATGTCTAAATAAGCTGTGGGGTTGGGAATTGTTTGTACTCTGTAAAAGGCTTGCAGCCGAGGTGCTAGAGGAGATATTACTACATTGGTGCAGTTTTGTGTGTCTTTTTTATTAAATCATTTGGTACATTTTTGGACATTGGCCTTTTTCTGTGTTTTTTTTTTTTTTTTGCATTTTGTGGTTTGTTTAGAAAGTTTGAGTATAACTTTGGAAGTATAACAACTTAGTCGTTTAAAGTACATAATTTAAAACTGAAAACCACAATGTCCACTGGTGTGGGAATTGCCAGTTCTAGTGGTAAACTAAAAAAAAATATTAATTATTATTATTACAAGGTTTTCTTCATAGGCTGAATCCCCACTTCTGCCAGCCACACTGAAATTTATTATTGGGCTGCAGGTTATCACTGGCACAACATTAAGGCTCATGACAACAACATTTAATATATTTTGTCCCCATCTTAAAAGCTTCTACAATTCCTGATTAAATTGGACTTCATTGATGCTGTATCTCTGATCTTTGCTCTACAAACTCTGCATTCTGCTTTTCTTCTTTTACCATCATTGGAATATCTCAAATAAAATCAAATATTTTTTAAACAAAAACTCTCATCACATGATCTTTGGCTGCTGGTCATGTGCTTTGTTGGCTTCTATTTAAATGTTTGATTTTATTTGTAACCTGTATGAGTATTGATAAAGGGTTTGTACCTGAAAGCTTTGCTATTAAACAGGTGTGTTTCAACGTATTTTGATGTTTGCTTATTGCTTATTTCTATCGTTGGCAGCTGGTTGGACTGAGTCTTAACAACTCGAGAAAGCTGTTGATTCAATCCACATTTGATCAATTTTATATACATGATGAATGGGGATTTAATATGCCTTATCATTGCATGCATTTATCAAGTCCAGAAATTTATGAACAATTTGCTGCTGGTATAGTTGGTTGAATTGTGTTACAGTTGAACTTTAGGAGATCAACCATAATATAATGCATAAATTATGTAACTCTGAAATTAGTTTATTTAAGTTCTGGGGGGTGTGGTGGCATAGCTCTCATTTTAGTGGGGTTTGGAGAGTTGTAAAAGCATCTTCTTTATTATTTCTTGGTGATCACTAATGTAACTTATTGGTTTATGTTTGTGATCACTTTAGTTAGATTATTTTAATTGATGATAAATGTTACCAATCTCATTGTCACATTGTCAATAATTGTTTATATATATATATATATATATATATATATATATATATATATATATATATATATATATATAATACACACACACATTATATATGTATAAATATATATATATATATATAAAAATAATGGGAATTTAATATGACTAATTGTCTTTTATTCATTTAATTTGTGATTAATCAGCACCAAGATATCTGCACCTTCAAAGCACTGACATGCCAAAGTAATGAGACCAAGCACATCATACACCAGTACTAAATGACATTTTGCAGGGGCAAGCCTTCACTGCTAATGTGGGGACAAGCCCCCACATCCCTAATCTTTATATAGATCAATTCTAAGGTTGCATACTCTTGGCCAGCTTGGAAAATCCACCCTTCCTCTCTTTTCTGAATCCCATGGAACCAAGAGGAAAACTACAACAGCTGCTACACAGAGGATTTTGAAATGCTGAAATTGATCTTTCTCCTACACAATTTTGTGACGTGGTGTTACACTGGACAATTTTCTGTAGTACAGCATTGAGCAAACAGCAAATCTTTAGACCAATGTGAGTTACTTGAAATGCTACAGTGTAGCTCAATGTGATTTCTACTGGCCCATCACTGGAAAAAAACATTTTTTTTTACTTTATTGCATCTTCAATTAGACTGGAGTGATGTATGTGTGCCATCAAACTGGTAACACTACAGGCAATCTTGTTATATCATGTCACAAAACTTTGCAAATGTCAGATTGCTTTCACTATGTGAGAACTGGCTGTGTTGCAGATGTTGTACTCTTGTGGAAGTGTGAGTTTGTGCAACATTTGTACAAAATTATAGCTGGTATATATTGACACTGAGGGTATGGGGATTTGCTACCAGTATGAAAGTCAGTGCTGAGGGCATTTATGCCCGAGCAAAGTAGTTTAGCACTGCCGTGAGTGTTGCGACTGTGGAGTTATGATTTTTTAAAATGGTGATGTTTTGCTGGTGATTAAATATGTCAGTTAAGAATATGTAATTAATTATAGTAACTCCTTGGTTAATACTGGTCACACATCATCACTTTATTTTCTATACACTGATCTTTGCCTGTGGACCATATGATTAGGCCAAACCTTTTACATCTGATATTACAGGATAAATCTGATGCAACATTTTCATGACCTTAAAGAGGAAATATGAGTCTAAACCCTCACTATACACTCTGACATTTAAGGATCGTCTTCCGAAATATGTTGTAAACCATTGGTCACCAATCTTTGTGTCACCAGGATCACATTGGAATGATGCAGTAAGGTGGGGGCCACAATGTCTTTACAAATAAATTTATCAATTTTAATAATTGAAATTAAAGTTTGAAAAGAATTCAGAAATATCATTGTACTCTTCTTCTTCTTTCAGCTTTTCCCGGTTAGGGATCACCACAGTGGATCACCTGTCTACTCATGATTGGCAGTGGAGTTTTACAGTGTCGAGCTGCCAGCCCAGCGCCCAACCTTCCACAGAAGGCACACACATGCACGCACTCAAACCTAGGGCCAATTTAGAGTGTCCAATCCACCTACAGTATGTCTTTGGGATGTGGGAGGAAACCGGAGCACCCGGAGGAAACCCACGTGACCACAGGGAGGACATGCAGACTCCGCACAGAAGGCACCCCAGCCGAATATCGAACTGGAGAACCGATTGCTGTGAGGCGGCAGCCCTAACTGCTGCACCACCGTGGCCGCCCTAGAATCACCATTGTACTGATGTATTTATTTTCAACAAATGTGCTGAGGAATCAGGATTTAGATTTAATGTTTTTCATAAACAGTAAAGCACCAATTTCAAATACTACCTTTTAAAGCAAGGCAGTGATTCTGATTACAGTCTGTCTTATCTATATTAGCAGTGGTACTGCAGTTATTTGCCTAACTAATGACAAATGCAGTTCTGCAGTGATATTTATAAAACAAAAATTCTATTTTCTGTAATTTAAGTCTTCTATCATTAGTGTGCCAGCAGTTTCATTGCAATTCTTTTCACAAGCAATGACAGATACAGTGCTGTAGTGACAGCCAATGGAAATTCTAATTACCATATATACCTAAGTCAAAACTGTATCACATGAATTATTTTCACATACACTGGCAAATTTGTTTCTGCTGTGACATTAGTATATCAAAAATTCTATCATCTATGTAACATAGCTGTCTGTCTAAGTCAGCAGGATTACTGCAATCCTTTTCACAAGTAATGCCAAATCCATTTCTTCAGTAATATTAGTAAAGTGAAAATTTGTAATTAGCAGTATTAATGTAATTATTGGCATAATAGGTTCATAGGTTCATAGGTTGGTACTAGGCTATCAGCCCTAGGGCCTGTACAAGCCTAGCCTTAACAATTCCCTGGATATTTCTTCCCACAATATTTACGTCCGTAGACCCCTGTCTAGCAGGGTGACTGACATGATCTCTGGGGTGAATTTCCTATCTCCCATCCAGTCTTCAAGGTTCCATTTGAAGAGGGCCAAGGAGGTGCTCTGCTTGACATGTATGGGCAGTCTATTCCAGAGTATGGGGAGTCTCTGTGTCAGGAACCTATCCTTTCAGCATGTTTTGTTCATTGTGATGACAAGGTTTAGATCCCTGGAGTGTGTGGCTCTGAGGGATTTGGATTTCTTTAAGTGGAGCATGTCCAACAGCTCAGGGTTAGACAATGGCTTTGTATGTTAAGCAGAGATTGACTCTGAGTAGACAATATTCTACAGAGTATAGCTGGAGTTTTTTAGACGGTCAGCATATGGCATCTGCTTTAGGCCTGTGATTCTTTTAGTGAGGTATTTCTGCGGCCTTTTGAGCTGTTGCAGATGTCTTGTGAGGTACATAAACGGGGCATTATACTCTATAATGGGTCTAATGAGGGATGAGTACAGTGGGACAATGACCTCCTTTTTTCTGGATGAAAATCCCTTAGTGATGAGGTGTGCCACATAGAAGGATTTCCTGACTGTTGTGACGATGTGGTTATCGAAGGTGAGACCACTGTCTACCTGTGTCCCTAAGTTTCTCATCACACTTTCGATGTTTAGTGTACTGCCACCTATGTGGTAATTCACGGGTACATGTTTTTTCCCAAAGGGGATAACTATACATTTCTTGGCATTAAGCTTGAGCCCATGGTTCCCGCACCAAGCATCTGTTTCTGTAAGGCCCTTTTGTAGAATATCCACATCATTTGGGGATTCATTAATGGCTCCCAGTTTGCAGTCATCTGCGAAATTTGTTAGCCAGAGTCCCTTAATGTTGGTCTGTACTTCAGAGAAGTAGATGCCAAACAAGAGCGGTCCCAGGACTTAACCCTGAGGTACTCCACTTGTCACTTGTCTGGAGCTGGAGTTGGAGTCGGCTGCTTTTACAGTCTGGGTTCTGTTAGTAAACCAGTTGGCAACCCATTGAGTGACATAGGGATTTATGCCCAGCTTAGTAAGTTTATCTATGATTCCAGTGTGGGGGATAGTGTTGAAGGCCTTGGTGAGGTCCAGATAGGCTTGTGGACTGCCTTACCCTTGTCCACAGCTCTGGAGACTGATCTGAAGAAGTCAATCAGGTTCAGGAAACAAGATTGGCCCTTCATGAACCCAAACTGGGAGGGGTCCGATGTTTGAAGGTTGCAAATGTCTTTGTTTATAAGTTCCATGATAATGCGCTCCATGCCCTTGCAGATCAGGCTCGTCAGACTGATGGGACAGTAGTTCCCGGGATCCAAGATGGATCCCCCCTTGTGGAGTGGGATAACTGTATCAGTGCACCACTCAGTGGGCATGAAGCCTGAGGTGAGGCTATGATTAAACATGACACTTAGGTGAGGTGCCAATTCATTTTGTAGTTCATGTAGTACACAGCCTGGGATGTCATCTGGTCCCGTGGATGCTGTATCCTTAGCTTTGGCGAGTGCGGTTTCTACCTGTGTAGCCGAGATTACCAGAATTTACCAATCTTTTGGTATTGAGATTGGCCCTTTAGGGGGTTTGAGGGTGTGAAGTTGGCACTAAATCGATCTGCCAGGATATTGGCAATATCCTTGGGATCAGTATATTTAATGCCATTCTGTTGTAGCTCAGAGCAGATCTGAGCATTGCCATTTACATTCTTGACATAACTATAGAATGCCTTGTGGTTGCCTTTGGAATCTTTGGCAATTTTATTTTTGTAACTAGCGTTTGAGGATTTTATGAGGGATCTCAACTTCTTACTGAGGCTGATAAGGGAATGTTTTGCATCCTGGGATTTTTCTCTTTTCTGCAACAGTTTCTTCCTTCTGTCGTATAGTTTGTTTATAGCAGAGGACTACCAGATTGGCTTCCTTCTTTTGGAGGAGAGCATCTTGGTTCTAGTTGGGATGGCACGATTCATGCACAAGTGGATGTGCTTGTACAGTGCCTTAGTGTAGGATTCAGTAGTCAAACTTTCAGATCCCATCTGCATGGGTGTCATGAAGTTTGTCACTTCTTGAGTAGCATGAAGTTGGCTTTGGAGAAGATTTTTTATGGAGGTTTCCTTACTGGGGGGTGGGGGTGGGATGAGGATGTCAAGGGTGATTTGCTTATGGTCAGACCTGACCAATAAAGGGGTGACCACTGGTGTGGAGCATCTATTTCCCATGTTGGTAATGACCAGGTCTAGGATATTGGTGCCCCTGGTGGGACAATGGATTAGTTGATCCAAGGCGTTGGAATTTATGAATTCCAAAAACAGTTGTGAAAAGGTGTTGGTACCCGAGTAGTTTTCCCAGTTAATGGCAGGGGAGTTGAAATCACCCAGTATTAGGGTGTTTGGTTGTATCTTAATATTTTCCAGTATGTTTAGAAAGGTGTAGTGAGACTCTTGGGGCATGGTGGGGGATCTGTAGCAAGCTACAATTTGGATTGCAGTCTTACCTAGTGTTAGTTGCACCTGGAGAATTTGAGATGCATTGTGTTGTGCAACTAGCCTGGAGGTGTGAATATCCTTGGTGACTATGGACACTCCTTCGCCTTTAGTGTTTCGGTCTTGGTTTTGTGGCTGAAAAGTGTGGTAAGAGTTGCAGCCTGGTATTGCAGGGGTGCTCTCTGGAGCCTTGAACCAGGTCTCAGTTACTGCACAGATATCGATGTTCTCCATTTTTAGGAGTGCCTCGAGAGAGTGCATTTTGATGTTTAGACTTCTAGCATTGAGTAGCATTACCTTCAGATTTTGCATGCTTGTATCTGTTATGGTGGTGGTTTTGTCCTTTGAACCTTGCCTAAAAAAGGCACTACAGGGGTGGTAAGAGCTTTAGCCAGTAACTTGAATCCCAGGGGTGACAGGTGCAGACCATCTCTGGCAAAGCATTATGGTTTGTCGATCATGTATTCCCAGGCAGACAGATACCGGATCCCCTTTGAATGACACCAGAAGCTTAGCCAATTGTTGAAGTCAATCATTTTGTCCTTATACGGTGGTATCATTCTGGGCGAAGGCAGGATGCTACTCAGGGCTAGGGTCATACCTGCCTGGGCCACACGATCTGAGAGCTCTTCCATGTCTCTTTTCATGTAGTCCAGGAAGGTACATCTCAAGTCATTCACTCCAACATGGACAATGACAGAGTCGTATTTGTACTTGTTGTGGAGTGACTTGAGTGCATGCATTATGTGGCGGATCCTGGCACCCGACAGGTAGCTGACTGTAATTTTCTCCTTGTTCAACCTGGTGAGTGGGACATCAGTGTGCCTGACTATAGAGTTGCCTATGAGTAAAGTGTTGGGTACATTGTCTTGCCTAAGGGGCTGTTGTTGGGTGGCACACTGGTGTTGTGAGCTATGTGTCACTTTGGTTGTGACTGGTGTTTGTTTGCGTTTCAGCTTCGGAGGTGCTTGTTGCTTGGGCAGGTTAATGGTAAGGGCCTCCGCATATGTGGGTTTAGTGTTGCTATGTGTTGGTGTTGATGGTGTGGGTTTTGAAGGGCTATGTGTTGCTTGAGGTGTAGTGCAGGTGTTAACCTTCTCCTCTTGACTGTCTAGCACAATATTGGCTGGAGAGAGCTTTGCTTCCAGTTTGGCTATGTAAGTGCATCTCTCACAGGTTATAGTGTTGGATGGTAAGAGGAGAGGGTTATCTGTGTACACGAGGCAGTTGCCGCATTGCCCCAGTATGCCCAGATTCACCAGGTGGACAGGAGAAATCACCAGAAGCTGACCCGTGGACATGCCTGTTTAGGTGCTTTTTTTGTAAAGAACAAGAGCTGTTTTCCCTTACCTTTGCAAGGTACTTTGCAATTATAGGCTGTTTAGTGCCTATGATTAATTTCTCCTTATTGACAAGGAGAGTTGAGTGCTTGTATGAGTTTCAGGCTTCCTCGTGCTTTCCAGCAGGTTCTAGAGCACATGCTAATCACAAGGGTTCAGATTTTAGTGCTACTACTGAGAAACCAGCCAGTTATAAGGAAAAATTTGTAATAAGTAATGAAAAATCCAGTTCTGTACTGAGAGTAAACACAAACATTCTAACTACCTGTGTGTTGTCAGCAATGTTAAAACAGATGTCTTTGTAAGTAGTGACAAATCTGATTATGTAGCTAAAAATGATAAATAAGTACATAAAAGCACACATTTTAAGCACCTTTGTAGCTCAGCAATATTAATGTTTTTAATTTTGTTTTCACAACTAGTATAAAGTCTGAGTCAACATACTCCTGGAAAGTTATTAAAGGGTCAAGTGCGAGCTGTAGAGCAAAGTCAGAGATGTTTTAGCCATGATGAGGAAAGACATCATTATTGGCTAATTTGCATTTCTCTGAATCACAGTTACTACCGAGATGTGCAGATCAGCATGACATTCCCTCTGACAGTCACTTTCCCACACATAAGAACACATTCAAAAACACTCATGCACACACACACACACACACACACACACACACACACACACACACACACACACACACACACACACACACACACACACACACACACACACACACACACACACACACACACACACACACACACACACACACACACACACATACTGAGCAGTCAAGTGCTCCGGATTATGCAGAACGCTTAGCATTAAAGGCTCTCTTAGGTGCTTTTCCGCTGTTCCGCACTGAACAGTGATGGCTCCGGTTTGTGAGCTCATATACCGCAAATAGAGCTAATCGGCATTGAGGTATACGAGCCAATCAAGAAATATTTTCTAGGTAAAGCAAGCCAATGAGCTAAAAAAGAAATTGGCCAATCACTACAGGGCTTTCCCTTAACACAGCCGATAGCAACATCACAATGGGGCTTCGCGCCATTGCGAAACCTTGAAAAACAGTTATGGTAAAACACTTATTCTTTCGTATACTTTTGAAACATGCTTCTTTTGCTGGAGGAGTGAGGAAAACCGGAGCATAGTTAGGAAATTGGGATGGTGGCACTTCTGCTGGGCTGGTTCAGAGGTTTTGTGGAGTTTGCCTGCCTTCCTTTTGTTTTTTTGCACCAGAGTTAGTGGTGTTTACAGCTGCCTTGCCTACCTCTTTTTCTTGGTGAGTTGGTGCAGGTTATAATGGGTCAGTAATGGTACACACCAATTTTATACTTTGTCTTACTGGAAGGAAATGAAATCTAGGTTTTTGCCAAGTCTGTTCTATTATTTTGAATTTGATTATGGTCATAATGCAAAACTGGAGATTTATGTTAGTTATTGGTAAGATAATGTATATATATGCAAAATCTGTTTGTTGTGTTAACTTGTATAGGACTTGTGGTGCAGTGTTGTAAAAGTCATACAATGTAGGTAGATGCAAAAGACTTCTTCCTTGATGAATCACTGAGGGTTGCCGCATGTTAGTAATGCCTAACATTAGAGTTTCATGCTTTGCAGTTTCATTGTTCATTAAATGTAGGCTGATGCAAAAACCCGTTCCATTAATGTTTCTGAACACGTTACAGCAGCACATTGCTGTTGCATTTTGTTTTGAGTTTACTGTTCTGTTGCTAAATTTGTCCTTTTGTTACATTTCATAATGCTGCATTTTATACTCTTAATACTGAGGTCATCACTACTGTTATTTGTGGTTGTGGACTTGTGCAATTAGATGTGCTGTGGTACAATATTGCAGGTATTTTTGTAAACAGTGTTGCAACAGACTGTTTTAATCATGCAGAATTTCATTTCAGTTGATCTACAGAGTAGCAGTTCTTCTCTTAACGCACAGGTGAAGACATTTGAAGTTTTAGGGGTGCTATGCAGTATGCAGAACATCTTGTGATATATTCTTGACCAGTTATATACAGTGGCATACAATAAGGAGTGTGCATCTAAAGTACATTAAATACATATGCCCATAGATATAGTGCAATGCACAGATGTAGAATTGTTTGCAGTGTGAAATATATAGCAGGGTAGTGTTTAGCAGACATTTAGAGCAATGCAATATTGTAGGAAATGGTATTTATGGGCAGGTTTACTTTGATTCTGTATAGTAGTAGTTTTGATTTTAGTTTGATACCCTCTGGTAGTTCTGTTTTGCATTTGATTATTTATGGTATTGAACATTATAAACAAGTTTGATTTAAATTACAAGTTGTGTTTTTATAGAATTTTTAAAAATGTAGTGTTAATTTTTGGCTATGTACTTGAACTTCATGCTTTTGTTTGAAAGCCCACTTCAACCAGGTGCCATGGAAATGGCACATTTTCACGTAGTACGAAAATAGGGTGTTCCACATTTTGGCTGTTTGTCACACATTGTTAGGTTGTGTGTTCCACATTGGCCTCTTAAGAGGTTGAGAGCTATGCACACATAACAACACAGACTCCATACCTGTCCACCTGATGTGCCTGCCCTCCCATAGTTCTCCCATCTCTGATCAATGTAATAGTTTATGTGCCATTATGGTAAACTGTTAGTTGCCCTGATGGCTAGTGTGTCCCCTCACCCCAATCAGTGAAATAGTAGTATTCATGCCATTATGGCACAGTGGTAGACTCCCTGGTGTCTAGTGTCCCCCACCCTGCTGAACCCTGTAATGCTGCAAGTGCTGCTATGGCAAACATGTAATTGCCCTGGTGTCTACTGTTTTCCCACCAAAGATGCCCATACTGATGTTTGTGCCATTATAGCACTTATTGCTGAGAATTTCGTGGCATCCAGTGCCTCTCCCACCACTGATCTTTGTGCCATATTCATGGTAGGTAGTTGAACACAGGCACTACCATGATATGTTGTGGTCAGCCATGCTGATCTACATGGCTGAGTGATTTCTTGAATTGCTTGGTATGTAGATGCCTTCCTGGGGGCAGTTATGGGGTGAGAGCACATGGCTAATTAGCATATGCCTCTTCTCCTGGAGTGCCTCATTAGCATTTAGCATAGCCATGGAACCAGCCCACCACAGTGCTGCATATCCTTGTGGCAGAGAACCATACAGTACCCTGTTAGGGTGGCTGCTGAACACCAAAGGGTTACTGCAACATGTACATGGAGATCTACAAGTTCTGGTACCTTCTTGAGTTCCCCCACTGTTTACTAATTATTAAAAATCAAACCTGATAATTGTATATGTACATCTTTAAGATACTTTGTTTATATACATCTTTAAGAGACTTGACAGAATCTATGCACTCTTTTTTCTTAATTTTGATTTTAAGTTATTTATGGTTGATTCACATAAATGAGTGGAACCAAAGAAATTATGCAGCCTTGCTAACCATCATGCAATGTTGTAGAAATGTGTTTTTATCAACCAGCTTCCAGAAGTCACAGAATATGCCAGAAGTTTTATGAAGGTGCTTTAGTTCCATATTTCCTGAAGTTGAATAACGTCAAATGTAAAATGAGTGTCACACAAAGCGCAATCAACTGCTATGTATACAATGTTCTCAGGATTTGTATGGAATGGGTTTGCAACAAACTGAAGTAAAGCAGCAAAATAGGTGAGAACTCTGAAAATGTATCTTCAGTGCTGTTCTGTAATTTGCAAAGTAAAGCAAGACATCTGCCTGCAGTGTATGTTCTTTTACTGTATTTCCATTCAGTGAAGCAGAGAGAGAGCCAAAACCAAAACTTTGGGTGAGTTAATGTTATTTCCCAAATTAACTTAACTGCTTTGATGATAACCCTAACTACTGAATCTAGCTTAAGTTTTTTTCTAAGCACAAAGTTTTATGGTGAATTATGCAGTAAATCTGCTCACATTTAAGTTTGATTTTTTGTATCAATCCTGCGACCTCCAAACAGACACCAGTCATAGCAGGTGAAATATCTTTTGCAAAACAACATCATTTTAAGAAGACTAGCTTGTTTTCTGTTTGGGAATTGTTCAGTGCAGTAAAACAGTATATTCCTTGGTTTTGTTTAACAAACGAAGCAGTGTTGGTACCAATGCCATAGCAAAGGTGGAATAAATGGGGGATCTCCTCCAGGTCCCACCTTGGGTGGGGTACTGAAGTTAACAAAAAGCTTTACACCTCAGAAGTTGTAAGATAAATAATTGTGATTGCTTAACTGATAGCTTCGAAACTGCCCAAATGTTAACGGGCATATTTTTGCAATAGTTAAACAGAACAACTGGGCTAATACTTTACAATCTGTCTATAATGTGATCACAGTGTTGATTGCTTGTACACAGTGGGTGGGGGAGAGACAAAGCAGGGCTGTACAATCCATTGCTAAAACTACTGTCAGGATCTCCTCTTTTGTGTCAAAACTTTTGATGGGATGCACAAACATGGCCAGCTGAGAGATGTGAGATAGCTATATGAGAACTCATCTAAAACCAGAGAAAAACGGCCACACTCATGCAATTTGGATAGTAGTAACTGAAAGAGATAATTATTTAAGCATTCAACATTTGACATCCAGGCTTGGTGCCAAGTGAATGCCTTTATTTTCAGAGTTGATTTCTGAAGAGATAAAATTACGGACAGAGCTTCAGGAAAAGGATCATTGGCAGCATTGTGCAAACACTCCAAAACAACCAATTCATCACTGTAGAATTTCATAAGTACAGTACAGTCCAAGCACAGTAAACAAACATTCCTGCTCCATTTGATCACAGGAAATATAATTTTGTCTTGTGCTATTTTCAGTTTTTTCATGTCTTTCCCTTTGTTAGACACATCAATCGGCAAGCACCACTTCATAGTAATGTTTACTATTTGCAAAACTTTTGTTAACCTCACCAACTTCAGAAAGTCATGTACCAGAAAGAACAGTTATGCAGTTAAAGGAAGTAATCAATGTTAATGATGTGGGTACAACTCAGAACATTTTTTGCAATGTATCTCTGGCAAGAGTCATGGTTAAAGTTCTTAAAACTCAGAGCAGCAAGTTCCATGAATAACCATGTATAAATGTTATCTTTGATTGTTAGGTGAAAAATATTTTATCATTATTACCTGCTTAAGACCCTCTTGCTATTTACTATTCAGAAGTCAATGCCGCACTACAAGAGATCAGGGCAAAAAATTAGACTGGATAGTAATTGCAAAGCTGCCTCCACTGGCCAAGGAACAGTCGCACTTTGTCAATGCTCTGCTGCTCAAGGAGCATTGCTGCAATACAACGCATCATTCCAGAATTAAATACAGTCAGAGAGTTCAGACAGCTAGCAGCAGGAAATCTGCCTTAACACTTGTTGAAATGTTTTAACTGCTCTACTGCTCTGGAGCCATTAGTGTGTATTAAGGGAACATTCTAACATGGAAGCTAACAGACAAGGTAAAACAGCTTTTAACATGTTCCTCAATGGTGTTTGTTTCAAATACCACAAATATAGATGTCCCCTTATTGACATTTACATGACCCTGGGACTGAAGGAAATGCATTGCTCACATTGTTTTTAAAACCTGTTTATGAATAAAGTTCATATCTTTAACTATATTTGGGGGACTCTATTCACTTTCAGGGTTTCAATGGCCCATATACTGCTTAATTCCAGCATAAACATTAGCTCGTTTATTACAGGCTAACATTTGAATACTTACTCACAACTTGTGACAACATTACATCTTCAGTAGACTAGTATTTGCTTTATTCAGATGCACAACTGGATTCATATGACACCTAATATCAGTATCCAGCTAGTGTTAACATCATTAGGCTTTTAACAATGGCCAGCCTACTTACTTCATTAGGATTAAGGTGGAACCTACCTGGCCTGCTAGCCTACGTTCTTAGTATTCCTGCCTACCGCTATACCCTGACTGTGGTGAACCCACTTGTAGACTAAGGTTTTCTTTCATTAAACAAATTGTGGTTTGTTAGTGGTATATATGGAAAACATGAAGATAAAGATGCTAATGAAATCTTTGACTTCCAAAATGTATAAATAATCCTTCCTTAGCCATTTATGAGTACATTTTCAACAGGTACTGGCATATGAGAAATAAAACCAATAATTTTCTTGCTGCTGTTGGGCATTCAGTATGAAAGCAATTTATGTCATAAAGTGAAGCATCACTGGAGCAAATCATCTCTGTCAGCTGTATAACGAACAAGTACATCAGTAGATTGTAGCAATGTTTTTGACTTTTGAAATGTCATTTCCTTGCTCATTTTCTGTGTCCACAATACCATAAACAAAGGGACTGTGTCTAGATCTAGGGATGTCATTGTACCCCTTTACTCAACACTCATTAAGCCAGCCATTGAATATAATGCCCCTGTTGGCATGTATCTGTTCAGACACATGCTACAACTGCAAGACAGAATACAAGGCCTAACTAACATGTCCTACACGGACTGACTCAAAGCTCTGTCACTATACTCAGTATCCTATTGACTGCTAAGAGGTGACCTGTGTTTGGCATACAAGGCATCCTCCGACTCATTATTGATGGATTTACTGCACTGCAGCAAATCAAATGGCATCAGAAATACTTGGTCTAGGGATCTAAACTTCTTCCTCTTCTGTAACATCAACAGGTTGGTTTGGATGGACAGGTATATCTTGCAGAGGATACCACTGCTCTGAAACAGGCTCCTCAGTTACACAAATAAAGCTCATCCCTGTCCATATTCAAGTGTAACTTGGATCTATGGATGGGAAACAGAAGATTTATCACAGGACTGCCCTCTGTACTTCTAATGGACAGAGGCATCTCCTAAATGCTTTATCCCATGCATGGGTTCCTTTTCATTATTGATGGTATAATCCCAGTTATTCTCATTAGGGGTAATATATAATTATCTATCATGTGATGGGTAAGGCCAGTCTCTAACCAAATAGGTTAGGTTCATTTGAGCACAAAACGGAAAACTGACGAAGCTTAAAATTACCCACAAGGGCAGCTAGCCTAGAACTTTCCTATGAACCCATAATACATATGTGCATAAAAAATTATGCATATGGCTTACAAAAGTTTGTACATTGATAAGTAACCTGTTATAATAAAGTATACTGTACAATTGCTATTGTTTGTCACTCTTGTGAGATTATTGATAAGGTTGAAGAGGTATTTTAGTGCTTCTTGCAAAGCTGTGCATATGTCTATAGTTGTGATAGAGAGTTTAAATAACAGAGCTACTTACACTGCTGTATGGTTATTTTATCCATTTAAGAACAAATAAATAAGCATGTTTCGATCATCTTGATTTCCTATATTTGTTAGTTCCCGTTAAAAGACTGCTTCAATTGCTTGTTATGTTTTAGCATGAAATACAAGCAGAATACTGTTTTGATACTGTCTTCACATACAAAATATTGCTTTTATGTACTTTTTGCTCCAGTGCTTATTGACCATCAGACCTTCTTAAACTCTGGAGGGGCCGTGATCCAGGCAGGATATATAGTTTTCACTTGTGCTATTCTCAGTTTTTTCAGGTCTTTCCCTATTTTAGACTCATCAATTGGCAAGCACCACTTCATAGTTATGTTTACTATTTGTAAAACTTTTGTTAACCTCACCAACTTCAAAACGTGATATACCAGAAAGAACAGTTATGTAGTCAAAGGAAGCAATCAACATTAATGATGTGAGTCACAGTTAATGCTCCTAGAACCCAGAGCCCCCCCCCCCACTATCCGTTCAATCGAGGTTTTTTTTTTTCTTTAAGTCCCTGGGTTCTTCCCTTTGGTGGAGGACATATAACCTGCATAAAGCTCATTTGGCACATGCATGCTTCTGTACACTTCATGAAGAAGGCAGGTGTGTTCACAGCTTGGTGAGCTGAATGGACACCTCAGAACTGCTCCCAAGCATAGCCATCCTCCTCCTCTGTGGGATTACAGCATATGATGAATGACACCCCTCACCATGAAAACAGGTATTTCCAACATCTTTACATCAGCTCCTGTAAGCACAGCTCCAGTAAGCACTAATGACACTAATCGAAGATGGGTCACTTTGGTTGTAGTCATGGCTTTATCCCTTTATGTCAACAGAGCTGGCATACACAAAATGTTTGTTTTCTGTTTCCAGTAACCTCCATTCCATTCTTTCATGGACTTTAGAAAGGATTATCAGCATTAAACAACTCAAGATATAGTTGTTTGTAGAGTGGAGTGGTGCCTTATACTTTGGCACCCTGACTGGAGATTGGTGACCTGTTAAAAAAATAAATAAAATATGCTTTTAAGAATAGACCAATAATCATAATCAGCAAGTCTGAATAGGGCAGCAGCAATATGCATTTTAGTTTTATTATGAAATAAAAACTAAAGCAACTAGCACTGTCAGAAACTTTAAAGAAAAGAAATACAAGTTTGGGATTCAAGTTGAAAGTAACAAGTTTAAGGAAATGTTCATTGCGCCTTTTCAAATGATTAAAAATGAGCAGAGCAAGAAGAAAGACTCAGTGCCTACTGTATATATAATAACTGCACTTAGTGCCTACTGTATATATAATAACTGCATTAGGCAAATGCGGAACATTAGATAGAAGGAAGATAAATTACTCAAGTTTTTCTCATATCTAGCTGATACAACAAAAAATGTGAAAAAGCTGCAAATGCATGTGTGGAGCTGCTGCCTTGAAATATGGATTCTGTACAGCAGAGTAAAAGGAAGCTAATTGGATTTATTGATCATCACTGGAGTTGCTTTAGATGAGCCAAATCCTTTTCATTTCTTGTATTTTTCACTCTTTCTATCTCTAGTGAAAACTCTATTTACCTCCATACTGAGCAGAAGCTGGTTTAACTTACAGGACGTTTTTCCCTAAAGATTCACCAGTGGAGTCTGTTCTCTATCTCCTGGCAATTCAGTACTGGCATTTTTAAAGTGTTTTACATGAAAGGAGACTACAGAACTGAGGTCTGAATACTGGTATTTGTAATGTAGTTTACATGGGAAAAGCCTGCCTTCCCTGACTAGTGAAACGTCTTACTACTATTGCACAAAGAAAAGGGCATTGCGTAACATATCTGTCATCTGATTGTATGCAGTGTTTGTTTCTGTGATATCCCCAATTTGCACCAGTCTATATCTGAGATATAAAAACAATAAAGTAAAGAAGCTTTTTTTCCAATAACATGAGCATATGTACAAAGTGACTTAGCTTGAAAGAGCTTGGCAAAATTCATACAAGTTCTTCCAGGGTGTATATGAGAACATCGAAAGTGCATAATCCCGAATGGCAAAACATCGAACTGACAACATTGAAGAGCAGAACATTGAAATGGGGGTAGAAATGACCAGGAGGAGTGTAGGTGAGAAAAACTTGCTCCATGCAGGGGGGGGGGGGTCAAGACCCCCAGCATCCCCTTACACCACCTGCCACTTAAATATGCCACTTCAGAGATAGCAGTTCAGTCCACTACAGTGCGGAAATGGAAGATTTCCATTTCCTACACTGTAACATGATCTCAGAGTTGGTATATTTAAGTAGCGGGGAGTGGGTGGGTGCAGGGGGGCTTGCCCCCTGCCTACAGCCTTCATGTTGCATGTCACCGCTTGGAGCTTCCATTGGAAATGTTTCAATTTTGTGGTGTTTCGATGCTGTCTGATGTGCTGTTGTTCTAGATTCTGCACTTTCGATTATGTGATATAAACCCGTTCTTCCATCCATTCATTCATACATTGTCAGCGCCCAAGTATCCACTTCAGGGCTTTGGGGAACTAGATTCATTCCACATGAGAAAATGAGCGTAAGGCAGGAGTCAGTCCTAAATGAGATGCCAGGCCAGTGCAGGGCACATGCATCCACCCTTACATACACACTGCATACATACCTGGGGCAATTTAGAACATTTCCAATATACCTACCTGCTTGCCTTTTGACAAGTAGAAATAACCAGAGGCCCTGGTAAAACTCAAACAGGCACAAGGAGGATATGCAAGCCCACAAAGAATATACCCCTGACAGGAGTTAAACCAGACAATGGATCGCTCTGTGCGGGCTTTAATCATTAGAAGGTAGATGCATATCCTGCACATACTTGTCAAAGTTCAACAAATTGTTTACTTGTCAGTTTAGGAATGGTGAAAAAGATAACAATTTCTATTTATGAAGTCAAACCTTCTGACTTAACCAGAAGTCTTACATTTCTGACAGCAGGGTGTGTCTCTTAAATGGAGAAGTCCGTAACTTGGTGCTACTCCTAGATTTGCCTGTGTGGATCATTTACACCATCTCCCATCAATAATTCATCTACCACCCAAATTTAACCCCAGTGTCCAGTGATTCTGTCTAGGCATCTCAGCAGACCCCCCCCCCCCCCAACACACTCTGTAAATCGTCTTATTCTCCTCAGAATTAGCTGTTGAAATAATACAGTGGGCAGAGGACTTGAAGATGATGTTGACAAATATACATCTAACTTGAACACAGACATCTCATATTAGCTTATTAAAACAATAGCTTGCTATTTGGAGCTTGTGCAGATATGTCACATATTACTCTTAACTAACAAACCCCTAATATTTCCAGTAACCTAACAGTAGAAATAGTCAAAATCTGTGAATATCTTCATATTTATATCTTTATATTTGGTTAGACAAAATGGTAGCCTTTTTTGCATTACCTTGGAGATATGTGTCTCTTTCTCTGTCTCTCTGTAAGTGGGTGTGAGTGCGTGTGTGTATGCATGCATGCGTGTGTGCATGTGTGTGTGTGCGTGTGTGTAAACAACACAGTCCTGAAATACAAATTATCATAAAAATGACAAAGATGATAGTGAACATTACAAACTGCCTTCATCTTCAAAACACTGTTTCAATAATTAACACTCTTGTAATTGAATGATGATGTTAATTAGCCTCATAATGTGTATTTAAAGTTGTTGCATTTTGGTTCAAAAGTTATTGCTTTGAAAGGCTGTTGAGCCGAGGTACAGAGAAGCACCAGTAAAAGATTTTATACACCACTTTTGCATATTTTCTTTATTATTTTCAGCTTGGAACTCAGATTGTCTACATTCCCAACTCTGCCAGCTATCAACAAATCAAACAAGTTTGGAAGATAGCTTGAAGCACATAACATTATCTTTCACAGCCTAATGCTGTGTAACCTATCTAAATCAATTCACAGGAGAACATCTGCAAGAAACAGTGCTGCAAACCTTTACTAATTCATGTTTTGTATTCTAAGACTGGTAACACAGTTCAATAAACTGATTGCTGACAGCCTGCAATGGTCTGTAAGTCTGTTTAAATTGTACTAGCATCCTATATCAATTGAACAACTCACATATTAGCTAATATATAACAGTCCTAAAATAAAGCATTTCATGTTAAACAGTGCCAGCTAATATTAAAAGAGCGTAAGATTTGAAGATCGAGTGCAAAAGGTTTCAATGTGACATTTAAAAAGGGAGTTTGCATGCATCTTCATGCATGAGAACATTCTTTTGAAGTGAAATTAAGTTTCTTAATAAATAATAACCCTGAGATTAATTAACGCCTACAAAATATGTGTATTAAGTGTAAACTGTTGTGAGTGAACAGACTAAACAACCATAACTCACAACTCCTTCTTCTTGATTTTAGTTTTCCTTCTGATTTTCTTGCAGCTTTTAAAACTAGGAGGGATTCGTAAAGGTTACCACAATGTGTGGATTACATGTACACTTATAATCTTTCTGAGTGACTAGAAAGCATAAAAATATGGTAAGGATGTTCTTGAATACAGACTATGTACACTTAGTGTAGATGCTATTCCATCTGGCCCAAAATACCTTCAGTGTGGGACAATAAGCAATGAAGTGGAGATATGATGGAATTAAAAGAGGAATGGTTACATATATTTATGCAGTGTTTGAAGGTGATGGCATTTTTAAATTTTGACTATTGTCTTTATCATTTTTTATAAAAATTTGTATTTCGAGACTGTGCTGTTCACACACACATGTGCTCGTACACACACACACACACACACACACACACACACACACACACACACACACACACACACACACACACACACACACTTACAGAGAGAGACAGAAAGAGACAGAGAGACGTATATATCTCCAAGGTAATGCAAAAAAAGGCTACCATTTGGTGCAGCCAAATATAAAGATATTAACAGAGTTTGACTATTTCTACAGTTAGGCTACTGGAAATATTAGGGATTTATTAGTTAAGAGTAATATGTGACATATCTGCACAAGCTCTAAATAGTAGCTGTTGTCTTAAAAACACATCTGAGTTGTGGAATGTCATGCCAACCGATTGAAATGCTATTAAAAAGATTCAAATAGCATTCTTATCACTAAAAATTCTCATATAAAGTGATACTAGTCAGTACATTCAAAGTCTTTATATTGCTACTGTAATTTATTATAATACGCACAAACCCAGAACTGTTTTTCTCTAAAGTTTGTCAAACAACTCTTCATATCTTAGAAACCACATGTCCCAATGGTTTAATGTCAAAACACTTTTGTTCAGCCAAACCTGAGCATTCACATGGCAATGCAAATTCCTTTCTGGGTGCTTGTTTACTGAGTCATTTGCTGAAATATAAAAAAATATGCTTATTTGTATAATTAGTAAAATAAATATCACGAAGTACATTTCAAAATGTACAACTTGCAGCACAAATGACAGTCAATGGGAATCTTCTTCAAAATCATGTAAGGTTTTAGCTAATGTAATGAAATTTTTGTACGACACTTTGTTTTGTAAATATTAATGCACATAAGTAAGTATTAGCTACCTTCAAGATATTAGCTAGCAAACACATACTGATATCTCCAGTACATTGTACTATAAATGGACAGTAAAAATGCATTTTCTAAGGACCTGGGTATATGGGTAGATCCAGCTTTGAGTTTTCTAATCATATCAACCAATTGGTTAATGATAGTTACAAAATTATAGGTTGTATAAAAAAATGTATAAAGCCTAGGAAGTCAGAAATGATGAAGTCATTGTTTGTTAATTACATTAGAACCAAACATGAGTATGGAATAACAATATGACAACCTTAAAATATCAGAACTTGTACAGTGTCTCTTACAGATATTTAGAGGAGATCTTATTCAGGTATCTGGTATTGTTTGGGGTTATCAAAAAATGGTACAGACTCATCAGACAAATGTAGAAAATTCTGTAGGAATGAGAAGTGTACTAATTGAATCTCTGAGACAGCAGCTGATGCATGGAACAGACTAACAAACTACATTAAAGCAACTACTAGTTTAGATATTTTTAAGAACAGCCTGGACACTTATTATGGGAACAACTCTACTGTTATATTGGCAGGCTAGAAGGGCATTAATGCCCGTGCTTGAAATATTTGTATGTATGTATGTATGTATGTATGTCTTTCATCTTGAGATTTCACATCATGATCCTCAAAATATACATATTTAATTTTTTTTAGCCTTTGTTGACTGGTTTAGTCCCAGTGACTTCTTTTCAGGAGAGATCCAAGGTAGTATTTATACTACTATGGGAATTTGGACAGTACATCAGGGGACGTTGCTTACTCTTTTCAATAGTTGCTGTTTCATTTTTACATCCACTTGAGCTACTGCCAACTCAAGCAGATGGGGCCTCAGTTTAATGTCTCATCCGAAGGACAACACTCTCAGGAGTGCAGCGGTCATTTCATGCTGCACTATAGTGCCAGTAATCTGAAAATGTATATAATCACCTGGAGTGGGAATAGGGTTCCTCAGCCATCTTATCTTCCAGCACTAAAAGCATGTGTGTTACCTGTTGAGCTACTGACGTTAGCACGTAGCTCTTTCTGTTATGAACATCTGAATTTAATTAATATCTCTACTGCACGACAACCTAGATTAACATTCTTAGTGTAATTTTTTGTTAATTATACCTTGCCTTTTCTAATTCTGCCTATCATTAACTGTTAAGTTGCTTAGTTAAGGATGCCAGTCCCAGCAAATGTCACAATGCCATGAGGAGTCATAGATATCAAAAGGAAGTATAAAATTGGTATTATACATGTAAAAGTATTAAAATAGCAGCTATAGTCTAATAGAATGCCCCCCTAGTGCCTTGTATAAAGTAACACATGACAGCAGGAGGTAACTGTATAAATGAGCGGAAATAACTGAATATTTAATCAGCAAAATGAAAGCACTTATAGATCAATTATATAATTAGCAGCCGATTAAATTAGTTTTGTAAAGTGATTATGTGATTGCCACCCAGTTAACTTAGCAAACAGTTTATCAGGTTATCAGTTATGCAATTGATTTACAAGTGTTTTAAATTTACTAATTATTTTTTAAAAAATGTTGCATTCATTCATTTATGTAATTATATCCAGCTGTTAAGTGATAATTACTGCAGGATAATGGAGGAATTTTTAAAAGTATTTTTATTTTACTTATTACACAAAGATACTTGAGTTTACCACAAAAGACCGTGACATGCATGGATATACATGCACTCTTGTGGAAAACCAAAGTTGTACTAAACCATTTTGTTCTTCATCTTTATGCACGATGATCACTCAGAGCATCATTCAAAACATAAAATGAATGTCGCAAAACTATTGCATAAATGTTTATAACTACTCTCTACATGTGGGGGACTTCACACTCAAATCCTATAACCTAAAAGAGTATGTTTACTCTTGATATGGGGGTTTTACCCCCAAACTACGATTACTTGGGTTGAGTTAATTACTCAAGAGTGGCACAGTCATTATAGGTTCATAGGTTCATAGGTTCATACTAGGCTATCTGCCCAAGGGCATTTATAAGCCTAGCCCATAGTTATGTGGCTTTCGCCACCCCTTTAGTTTGAATAAAAACTATGCCTATCATTTTTCTGTGCCTCTGTCAAGCAGTGACACTGAAGTAATCCCTGGGGTATATCTGCGATCTCCCATCCATTGGTCAAGATTCCTCTTGAACAAGGCCAGCGAGGTGCTCTGCCTCACATGTACCGGGATTTTGTTCCACAGCATAGGGAGTCTCTGGGTGATGAATCTGTCCCTCCAGCACGTTCTATTTATAACCGTGTCAAGGTTTAAGTCTCCGCCCTTGTGGTTCTGAGGGATCTAGATTTTTGAGGTGAAGCATATTCATCAAATCTGGGTTTGACATGGCCTTATATGTCAGGCACAGGTCACCTCTGAGCAAGCAGTATGAGACTGAATAGAGCTGGAGTTCTTTCAGTCGGGCAGCATAAGACATATTTTTGAGACCCTTTATCCTTTTGGTGAGGAACTTTTGGGGCCTTTCAAGCTGCAGCAGGTGTCTGGTCAGATACATTCCGAATGGGGCATTGTACTCAATCATAGGTCTAATGAGTGATGAGTACAGGGGACGATGACCTCCCTTGATCTAGATGTGAATCCCTTCATGATCAGGTGGGCGATATAGAAGGTTTTCCTAACTACTTTAGCAACATGAGTGTCAAACGAAAGGCTACTGTCAACTTGGGTCCCCAGATCCCTGATGACTTTTTCTGTGCTCAGTGGATTGCCACCTATATGGTAGCTAGGGGTAACCTTGTTTTTCCCAAAGGGTATGACTATGCATTTTTTGGCGTTTAACTTCAGGCCATGGCTCTGGCACCAGTTATCCATTTCTGTGAGGCCCTTCTGGAGGATATCTGTGTCAGATGTGTTTTCGACTATGGCGCCCAGTTTGCAGTCATCTGCAAACTTTGTCAGCCATAACCCTCCTGTGTTTGCTTGTACTTCAGAAAAGTAGATGCCGAACAAGAGACAACCAAATATGCTTAAGTCATTTAAATGCATGACTAGATGTGTATGGCAAGAAATAAACCAGAAATTAATTAAAATCTGTAAATATATATATATATATATATATATATATATATATATATCTTTACAGATTTTAATTCATTGCTGGTGTATATATATATATATATATATATATATATATATATATATATATATATATATATATATATATCATCATCATCATCATCTTTCAGCTGTTCCCGTTAGGGGTCGCCACAGCAGATCACATGTTTCATTTCTTCCTGTCCTCTGCATCTTGCTCTGTCACACCAACCACCTGCATGTCCTCTCTCACCACATTCATAAACCTTATCTTAGGCCTTCCTCTTTTCCTGTTACCTGGTAGCTTCATCCTTAGCATCTTTTTCCAAATATACTCAGCATCCCTCCTCAGCACATGTCCAAACCAACGTAATCGTGCCTCTCTGGCTTTGTCTCCAAACCTTCCAACCTGGGCTGACCTTCTAATATACTTATTCCTAATCCTGTCCACCCTCGTCACACCCAGTGCAAATCTTAACATCTTTAATTCTGCCACATCCACCTCAAACTCCTGCCTTTTTGTCAGTGCCACTGTCTCCAACCCATATAACATAGCTGGTCTCACTACCCTCTTGTAGACCTTCCCTTTCACACTTACAGGTACTCGTCTGTCACAAATCAATCCTGACACTCTTCTCCATCCACTCCATCCTGCCTGTACTCTCTTCTTCACCTCTCTTCCACACTCACCGTTACTCTGAACTATTGACCCCAAGTATTTAAACTCATCCACCTTCGCCACATCTACTCCTTGCATCCTCATCATTCCTCTATCCTCCCTCTCATTCACACACATATAGTCTGTCTTAGTCCTGCTCACCTTCATTCCTTTTCTCTCTAGAGCATATCTCCATCTCTCCAGGGTCTCCTCCACCTGTTCCCTACTCTCACTACAGATCACAATGTCATCTGCAAACATCATAGTCCATGGGGACTCCTGTCTGATCTTGTCTGTCAACCTGTCGATCACCATTGCAAATACCGTCACTCCCACCGCAGACCTCACCGCTGTCACACTACCCTCGTACATATCCTGTACCACTCTTACAAACTTTTCTGACACTCCTGACTTCCTCATACAATACCACAACTCCTCTCTAGGCATCCTGTCATATGCTTTCTCTAAGTCTACAAAAACACAATGCAACTCCTTCTGACATTCTCTGTACTTCTCCATCAACACTCTCAGAGCAAAGATCGCATCTGTAGTGCTCTTTCCTGGCATGAAACCGTACTGCTGATCACTAATCATCACATCCCTTCTTAACCTTGCTTCCACTACTCTTTCCCATAACTTCATGCTGTGACTGATCAATATATCTATCTATATATATATATATATATATATATATATATATATATATATATATATATATGGGTCTACTTCATTTGATCGAAAGACCATTTGACCTAAACCCATTTGATATATATAAATATATATATATATATATATATATATTTTTATATATACACACACACACACACACACACATATATATATATATATATATATATATATATATATATATATATATCTGCCTCGATCCACTGAAAGCACACTTTTATGAAACTGAAATGACTGAGCTGAGTTCTGCAAAAGTATGTTTCAATGAAAACTCACTTTCACGAAACTTGGTATACCGAACACACAGAAAACAGACACACACACACAAAAAACAAAAATGCAATTATGCAGCTCCACACCCCCCACAACTTATATATACTAACTCCAAGATCCACTACAGTGGGGAAAAGGGAATATTCCCTTATCCTCCTTGTACCGTGATTTATGGCAACCACTTGGTATACTGAGTTTTGCGAAAGTGAGTTTTTGTTGAAACGCACTTTCGAGGAACTCAGCTCAGTCTTTTCAGTTTCGGAAAAGTGTGCTTTTGGTGGACCAAGGTAGATTCATATATATATATATATATATATATATATATATATATATATATATATGTATATATAATTTAGGTAATTGAATTGTGCAATCATTGCTCAAAAAGAAAGCTGGCACAACTGAAAGAAAATTGCCACCTTGTTTTCTGTGCAAGATAGTGAACAGTAGGGATCAGTGAATTTGCCCTTTCCCCACTATAGAGTCATCTTGGCTTTGGAATATATAATTATCAGGGATTGGGGGCACAGCACCATTCATGGAGAGTACAGGGGGTGGGGGGCTTGTCACCTTTGCAAAAATTACTGTTTTTTTATTTAATTTGCAGTATTTTCACAGACTGACCACTTTTTGTCAATTTGTGAGGTTTGTTTAAATGAGTATACAACTAAGTGCCATATACTCATGAACACACACACACACACACACACACACACACACACACACACACACACACACACACACACACACACACACACACACACACACACACACACACACAGATACACACATATATGGATCTATGTCATACTATCAAAAGTTCAAAAGACTGAAAACCAAAATTTCGAAACCTTAAAATATTGAAAGCACTTTTACTGTAGGGGGGTAAGCCCCCTACACCTCCATATAGGGACTATGCTCCTACACCCCCTGCAAATTACTAAGATATTGCACAACAGTGGAAAGTTGGCAAATTCCTATGGTCAATATTTTGAGTTATAGATAATTTGGTTTTCAGTCTTTTCGATTTTTGATCTTATGACAGAGCACTATATATATATATATATATATATATATATATATATATATATATATATATATATGACCTTCCAAATTCACTGGTGTCCGGATCATGCCAATGGTGCACAGTTAAAAATAAAATAAATACACAATAAACAAAATACACACCAAACTTAAAAAAAAAACAGAGTGCACAAACAAATACACTACAATTTATTTCTTATTTGTGCAGTGCTGGTCTTTTTTGGAGTTTTGTATATATATATATATATATATATATATATATATATATATATGTGTGTGTGTGTGTGTGTGTGTGTGTGTATATATACACACACACACATACACACAATTTGGTTTGAATGTTCAAATGCTTATGTGGTCAAAGGCGCATTTGGTTGAGTGATGGTAATGTTGAAGACAGGAAGATGGATTTATGGATGTGAGTGTGAATTATGGATGAGTGCTTGAAAGAGTGGTTGGAGTATATTTGCAAGTGTCAGGAGGTTAGTGTTAGACTAAGGGATTAGGTAAGTGGTAGACGTAGTGCAGTGTGCAAGTTCTTGCAGGATTGGGATTAGAGCATGGGCTCAGTAAGGGGACAGATATAGTACTGTGCATGTATTTTAATATAAGAAGTTCTTTTCTTTTTGTCTAGTGCAGTACTAATGTTACATAAAGGATTTTTCTAAGGTAAGGTATAATGTTAGGGTTAGAGGCCAGAGTAAGGTTGTGGTCACTAAGCAGTAGTAAGATGGTACATGCTGGCCTTTCCCCAGTGATAAGTTAGAATCCTTAATAAGAAGTAGTAAGATCAAACGTAATAACACCGCTAGACCTTGGCTTAATAGAGTGGGTGGAACAACAGCTAATAATGAACAACAGGGGATATCATCTGATGGTAAAGGCAGAACTAATATAGTACTCACATACAGTAGTGATGTGGGTAACATTTGTGAAATTATTAAACATCATTGGCAGGTGCTACACACGGATCCGAAGTTGAAGGAGATTTTAGATATTGCACCAAATTTTGTATTCAGGAAAAATAAGACCTTGAAAGATATACTCTGTAATGAACCTAAGTATTCTGTAAAGGGTAATTCATTTACAAGGAAGATAGGCACATATCCATGCCACCAGTGTAGAGCATGTCGATATATTCTGCAAGAACATATATTTACACATCCAAGGACAGGTAGACAATACACATATAAGGGATATGCAGACTGTAGAACAAAGAATTTAGTGTTTATAGCTGTGTGTCAGAATTGTGAATCATATTATGTGGGTAAGACCAATACAATGTTTAAGACAAGGATATTCGAACATATGTCAGATATTAAACACTCCAATGAACATAATGCACTAGCTCAACATGTAAGAGTGAACTTGAATCATACATTTCTATTTATGGCAATACAAATGATTACTCCCAATGTTAGAGGAGGTGATTTATTCAATGATACGGAATGTGCAGAAACTAGATGGATTATAAGGCTTGGGGCGGATAAGCCACCAGGTATTAATGCTGTTGTACCTTTAAAACACATCCTTAAGAAAAGGAGGGTAAAATATTGAAAACTGATTGGTTGCTTTGTATTTTTAAAAATGGTCTGTTGTGATGTTCTTTGTTATCTGATGAAGGGCATGTAGCCTGAAAGCGCTTATACAAGGTTTTATCTCTGATTTTATTGAATAAAAGACTTGACCAGCTCTACATGGAGTCCTCTGCCTTATTGTGTTTTTGGACTTTGCATGGGTTTTCTTTGCATATTTCAGTTTTGTTACATTTCGCAAAATATGTTAGTTGATTAGTGACTGTATACTATGCATACCACTTACCTTTGTCTTTGTGTCCCAGGATCTGACCCAAAAGGATGCGAGAAGGACAAAACTACTAAGTAAATTAACAAATAAACAAATTGCTAAATAAATATATGAATGTAATAAATAAAACCAGATACAAATAATTTGTATACTCTACTAAACTGAGTAATGTTTCTAAAACTTAGGACTAAAAACTTAGTCTTCTAAAACTAAAAAAAATAAAAAATAAAAAAATGAAAGCTAAAGAGGAAGATTGAATGGAACAAGTCATCTAAAACGTATGGAAAGGAAAACACAAGTAAAACATAAAACCACTCTGTTTCATTCTCTGACAAAGAAACAAACTTGAATGTTCTCATTACATGGATCAGAGCATTTATCATAAAGGCTGATGAAAATCCTCAAGAATGCAGTGTAGACTTAACAAGGGGATTAACCCCATATCTGAAATAGGACCCAACTGCTTCCACTTCCATTCTATCCTGAGGTTCTGTACTAGTATCATTCACAAATAAATAGGTCTCTTGTAACTTTCAGCCCTAGGCCCTTAAGGTCCATAATCCAGCAATGCCAGTATGGGTTTCTGTGTATAAAAATCTCCTACACTGAAAATGTCTGCCATGAGAACCAGCAAAGCTCAGGAAATAGTAATTGTGAGATTAGTTAGTGTTTCTTCAGATCTGGTTGATTTGTTTGTATAAGGAACATCACTAGAGCAGGAGTCATATACTTTGCTTCACACAACAGAAAAGCAATATAAAATGGTTACTGAGGGGGCACCATAGTCATCAATGTCTTTCCATGGTTCACAAATTATTCGTATATCTCATAGTGGTATCTGACTACCAAAGGTTAATCAAAGGATAATTTAGGATTACTGATAGCCGAAGACTCTTCAGAATCAGTGATCCATTCCATATACCTCAGGCTGATATAGCACAATTCCTTTCTAGTCTTTCTGCCTAAAAAAAAAAAGATGAAATATTCTCCCTCAAATGTCTACAATTTCAGAAGAGAATTTATATGTGGTCCATGTGAACTGACCTTTTGAACCAGAAATAGGTATTAATTACCAAGAGTCACTTTCTTCAGGTGTTCCTCCATATCAGGTGGATAAAATCATGCCAGGACAGGTCATAACTGATTCAGCAGATGTAGCAGGGTGAGGAGGAGATATAGTGGAGACAATGGAGTAGCAAACCTCAGTCAAAGCCTCTATAGACACATTACTTTACATTATTGTCAGTTTCATCATCTGGTCTATAACTATGAGTCATGTCATAGTCAACACAAAATAAAATGATGTATGGAGTAACACTCAGGTAATGCAAGGTAGTAAATAGTCTGGAAACACGCAGTGTATCAGGCTTCAACAAACCCATACAGGATATGTGGTGGACAAGGCACAGCCATAATCATTTGCATAGGTGGGATGTATGTATTAATAGTTGACTGCAGTACTACAAAGTGGTGTAGAGTCATGGCAGGTTAATGCAGTTAGACACATACGCTAGGAGATTGTCAGGTGTCAGGACTGACATCCCATAGTGAGATGGTTGGGGTACCACTATATAACTGTTGGTGGTGTGCTCTGGGCCAGATAGCTACATCAGGGCTGGATACATCCAATGGCAGGGACGGGGTTGAATCACACTGAGCTACTTGGGCTAACAGCTGTTTGCACCTGAATCATCAACCTACACATTTACTGATTGATTCTGAGTGTTGCACACATATCAGGGACAGAACTGTAGTCATCTTGGTATCAGATTCCTCTGTGTCTCTCACTTATGGAGAGTATGCAAAGTCAGAGGCTGCATCAGATGGTGACACAGGAGAAGTCTGTGTGGGATTCCCACCTGCAGGTGATATGTCAGGCTCTGCTGAGGCTGTATGATCAACAGTAACCCACACATGGACTCCTATACCTGTGGCTGTGGGTGTTCTATCCCCCTAGAGTGTCACAGTGCCAATATGTTATCGGACTATGCCATCTGCATCTGCATAGCACCATCATTATCAGCCTTTCTAACAGCAACCTTTTGTTAACATGCTGTGCTGGACCCTCCACTAGTGGAACCTGTAAATGCATGAAAAATAAAACATATGTGTAAAAACAGAGACTTATTATCCCTAAGACACGTGTACTGGGACACATAGATAACATTGGTATACAGTATTTATTGATTTATGCTTGTTAACTGGTAACTCAGTAACCTTTGCTAACATTTATTAACAAGTACTTTGTAATGCATACCTTAGAGTGCAGGATGTTTTCTATGCAGACTAGATGTTTTTACAGGACAGAGTTGTGGGTTATTAAAAGTCATATTCGCTCCAGTTTCATTCTTACATATGCATCATTTGATAGCAGTATGGTCATTTCTAACTTGGTACTTCATCTGTGGACATACATATAGCAAGTGCTAGACCTGCATCCACATCCAAACAACCACTGGAGTAAGAGTCTGAACTTCCTGCCTGGTAAGTGATACCAAAAACTCTGTAACCTCTGTTAGCTGCTTCACTGCTGGTGGTCTGCTTCCTGTTACATTTCTGTCCATAAGCCTTCTGCTTTGTTCAGAAAAGCATACATGTAATCCTCCTTCAGATCTGTTCTAGAGTCCTATTATGGCCTGATGGTGCCATTCACATCCCACACTATGACCTGACAGATCTGATACCAGATCTGCTGATCTGCACCTCCTTTGGCCAGTAGATGTACATCATTCTCTTGGTTTGTCAATTTCTCCAGTTTTTTTTTCTTGGCTATGAAGCTACACTTATATCTGTACACCAGCAGACAAAACATGTCTTTTAGTGGATGCATGTGCTGAGCTATACCAGCTAAGTGTTACTGCCCATGACATTTCTTCCATTATGTCCACCTGAATATCACCTCAAGTTGTCCCCTGTATAGGGTATTATAATCTTGCAGGTATGTAAGACCATAACAGTAATCCACCCTGTATATATCATGGTATCCCATACAATATCCTGTAACCAACGTATTTCCCCCTAAAATGAGTAATCATTAGTATTGGGTAATTGTGATGGTACCACATGGGCTAATGTGTGACTCCAGTACACAAACAACTGCACACTGACTCTTCCTCTCCCAAGATGCAGCACAGGCATTATATAGGAGCAGCAGCTACATTACCAGCCCAGTTCTCCTTTCTTTGCTTCCTAATACTTCCACACCCCCTTTCACAGTTATCCCAAAATAATTATTTTTCCAAGTGTTTTAGAGCCACCTTGTGCAATATGGAGGTGGTGCTTTATACAAAGTAATATGGGTTACTTAGAGCAGCAGGGATGCTACAGTGGCCAGATAATACAAATGTCTGTGAAGCACTTAGTCTGCACACTGCACTACCTAGCTGCTTGAACCATGCATGCACTGTTTGGATTGAGGGATGTGAAGTCTATGCTAATACATCAGCCCATGGAGCTCTCATAGCTCTGTGCCCTGAGCAGTGTTACGATGCAAGCCATGTGATCTGGAAAATGTATCCATGTGCACTGGTCTACCATATTGCTCCAACAGTAGACATACTGAGTGACCATGGCTGTTGCCTCTCATGTGAACCAAGAACATGAAACAGCACTTGCAAGGTCAGTGTGAAGGTCTCTTTAAAAAGGCTGATGCCTGCTTCAACCTGACACAGGTGCTATCTGATGTCATGGGCATTACCTGCATGGGTAATACTACACTTATTACTATGATGACCAGAGGTAGATCCACCCTAGCTTGCATCACAATTCAGAAGCAGAAGTTGAGGAGCAGATGGCGCCAACAATTTGTTTGGCAGTTTATCTCTCACTGTGTTATATGTTGGCCACCTCTGCTTAACAGTACTGCCTTTGTTTTACAGATGATAAAGAATATTATTTATATATGGATGTCTGTCGCAAAAAACGATATCACTTCTTCTGGCAGCAGGGTGTGTCTATGCTGTATAGCTTACTTCTTCTCATTGTGTCTCCTGTTTGTAGGTTATGCTGAGGCAGAGGAGGTGGCATGCAATGTTCACCTCAGTTTCTGATGGCCACTGTACCTGCTACTTGGTCACCATGGTGCTTTGTGTCTGCATCTTAGGAGGAAAGCTGCAGGAGACATGGGAGAGGAGTGTATGGTGCTGTCTGTCTCAGCCTTTCTGGAGGCTTCTCTTCTGAAGGTGGACAGGGAATCATCTATGGTGGGACACACCAGCAGGTGTAGAAGAAGAAGGTTGCTGAGGTGTTCTGGCAGTTGAACACTCTCACACCAACAGCATGTGCTGTATTCTGGATGGACTTGGTTGAGTTGCTTGACCAGCAGGCTTCAGCCATCAAGCCACTGGAAGAGCAACCAGCCTATAACATGGAATTTACATCCAACAAGAAAATCCAGGTGTGTGATTCCTAGGGTTATTGCCTGTGGCTACTTGGGTGGCTAACCTCACCAGCAATCCATTCTATCCCCTTTGAGCTGCAGCTCCCCCCTTTGTGTATCATGACCTCTACCTCGTTTGTTGCCCAACCTTTCCCATCACCAGGTGTCTATCTCCTGTCTGCATCTGTCCATCCACTGTTTACCCCAACCTTTTGTGTACATACCAATTCTATCTGTCTGTGTCTATGTTCTGTGTTTGCCTGTCTGTACCCTCACTCAGCCATTCTTCCTTTATCCCATCCAAAGCCATCTCAGCTCTCCTTACCTCTCTACCCTCCTTTTTTAATAATTAAAATATGATCTTGTCCACAAAAATATCACTTCATCCCCTGCCATCTGTTTGTTATCCTATACTCTTGTGTTTCTCTCTGTTTGATTAACTCCCCTTTCCTAGTTTCCAGACTGCTCCCTTTCCTTCCCCATATGTATGTTAGGTTCTTAGGTGCATTGGTATATACTAGGCTAATGACCACAAGGGCCTTTTTAAGCATAGACACGCATCCCAAATCTTTGACAAGTTCTGGTACCCATTATAAGTGTAAGCAGCAGCTTGAGAGATGAAACATTTACAAACAGGGGCCAGGGAGAAAAAAACATTTACAGGCTGTGTGTGTCTATTAGAGACATAGGTGCCAAACCAGGGATGATTTTCTGTTCCCCATCCAATTATACAAGTTACACTTTAGGTCAGGGAGGAACTCAGTTTCATATGGATGGGGAGCCTGTTCCAGAGAAGGGATAGTCTCTGGGATACATTTCTGTCTCTTCAGTAGGTCTTATTTATATCACAGGCAAAGTTTAAATCCTTAGAATGGGTAATTCTGGTGCTGTTTGTTTTGTGGATATGCAAGAAGTCCATCACGGTGGGGTCTGACAATGCCTTGTATGCCAGGCATAGATCTCCCCCTCAACAGCCTGTATGAGACAGATTACAGGGATAGGGCTTTGAGGTAGTCTGCATAGGACATGTTATTTATGCCCTGTATTCTTTTATTGAGGAACCTCTATGGATGTTCCAGTTGCTGGATGTGTCTGGTTAGGTACATACCAAAGGGGGCACTGCAATAAATTATAGTTCTGATGAATGCTGATATAGTGGGACAATCACCTTCTTGGACCTAGATACCACACCTTTGTTTATAAGTTGTACAACATAGAATGATTTCCTCACTACTGCAGACACATGAATACCAAAGACTAGATATGTCTGTCCCCAAGTTCCTGACTACTGGATCAACACTTAGGGGTGTGTTGTCAAAATGAAAGTTACCAGGGGTTGATGACTTCCAAAAGGATACTATTATGCATTTCTTGCCATTTGGTTTTAGTCCATGGCTCTGACACAAGTTACTTGTCTGTCAGCCCTTCCTGGAGAACATTAGTATTGGTTGGACATTCTATAACTGCTCCTAATTTGCAGTCATTTGCAAATTTAGTCAGCCAAAGGCCTTTGACTTTGGCCTTGATTTCAGAGAAATAAATGCCAAAAAGGAGCGATCCCAGGACTGAATCCCTGAGGGACTCCACCTGCAACTGACCTCTCTGTAGAGGTGGACTCCTCAATTCTAACTTCCTGGGTCCTATAAGTTGGCTGGCTATCCACTGGGTAACATAAGGGTTTATCTCTAACCTCTTGACTTTGTCAACAATGCCCGAGTGGGGTATTGTTTGAAATGCTTTTGCCAAGTCAGGTAGTGTGAACCATTTTGCCCTCAAGTATTAGTTTGGTAACCTTCTTGAAGGAGTTCATCTGGTAGAGTAGGCATGACCTGTCCTTGACAAAACTAAACTGGGTTGATCCAGTGTTTAGAGGTTTCCTTTGTCATTATTGATCATTTCCATGATAATTCTTAACATGGCTTTGCATATGAAACTAGTAGGACTTATGAGTCTATAGTTTCCAGGTTCTGTAGATGGTTCACTTTTTTATAAAGGGATTGCTGTTGCTGTTCTCCATTTCTTTGTCACAAGGCTTGTTTGGAGGCTACAATTAAATAGCAGTTCCAAAGGCCTTGACAGATCATGTTTCATGCTATTTAGATGGCATCCTTGGATAGTATCTGGGCTCATTGATGCAGTGTTCTTGGCCTTAGAGAAAGCATATAGGATCAGTTCTCTAGAAGTAGGAGGGAGAGTTATATTTGATGGTATTTCCTGAGGTGATTTTGAGGGGGGGGAAGAGGGGTAAATTTAGAGATGAACTTGTCTCCCAGTAGGTTTGCTATATCTTCTGGCTCAGTATAAGTGGCTCCATTAACAATGATTTCTGTGCACAATTTGTATTGCCTTTGAGGTTCTGGACATAGCTAAAGAATGCTTTGTGGTTGTCCTTCAATCTGGCATTAGTAGACTTTATTTGTCCTCTGAGTTGTTTGTTTAATTTGATGAGAGTGGTTTTATCCTGCTGGGTGCTACGCCTCCTAATTTTTGCCATGGTTTTCTTCCTTCTGTTATACAACCTACTGATGTTGTAATTCCACCAACGTGGCATGTTTTTGAGTTAGTTCTGTACTTCTTCCTGGTTGGTACAGCTGCTTCTATGCAGTTATTAACATGCTTATATAGGGTTTCTATGAACAGTTCCATGTAGGCAGCAGTATTCTCAAGATTTATGAGGCCTTGACATTTTGCCAGGTTATCACCTAATAGTAAGAAGTTGGCCTTAAAGTAGTCCCTGAGCATTCTTAGAGTTAGCTGTGGTTCTAAGCTTGATTTTTACTTCAAAGGAGATGATTTTGCAGTCTGACCTTACTAGAAAAGACATTACACTAGGGGTTGTGCAGCAATCTCCCATATTAGTGAGGGCAGTATGTTTGCATCCAGTCGGAATATTGACAATCTGGTCCAGAGAGTTTGTGTTTATAAAAATCCTTGAATCTCTGTGCCTGCACATTTGGTGTCATATATGATTTCCAGTTATAACCATACCAGAAGAATGTAGAGCCCCGGCAATCACTGACACACAGGTTAAAAATAGCCCTATCCAAACCTAAAAACACAGCTTCAATGGGACCGGACGGTGTCCCAGGCTGTGTCTTACACGAGCTCCAAAATTAACTAACCCCACCTAAACACACTGTTCAAACTCAGCCTCTCTACAGGCTACATATCCATAGAGTGGTGCACAGCAACAGTTATCCCACTCCACAAAGGTGAAGCCACAATGGACCCCAGGAACTATTGCCCTATAAGCCTGACTAGCCTGGTGTACAAGGCTATGGAGCTCATCATCCTGAAACTCATTAACAGAGACGTTGGGAACCTCCAAACATTGGACCCTACCCAGTTTGGCTTTGTTAAGGGCAGATCATGCCTCCTAAACCTGGTGGACATCTTTGAGACAGTTACCAAGACTTTAGACCAGGGAAAGGAGGTCCTCACAGCCTACCTAGACCTTGCAAAGGCTTTCAACACCATTCCCCATTCTGGTATTATAGACAAGTTCACCAGCCTGAACATAAACCTCTAAGTCACAAGATGGGTTGCCATTTGACTCATGGATAGAACCCACATGGTGAGAGTTGCAGGCTCTAGGTCCAACTCTATACCGGTTACAAGTGGTGCCCCCCAGGGCTCAGTCCTGGGACCCCTCCTATTCGGTATATACTTCTCAGAGGTACAGGCAAGCACAGGAGGACTATGGCTGACCAAGTTCACAGACAACTGCAAACTGGGGGCCATAACTGACTCACTGGCTGATACAGACATCCTCCAGAAGGGTCTCACTGAGACAGATACCTGGTGTCAAAATCATGGCCTCAAGCTAAATGCCAAAAAGTGCATAGTCATCCCCTTTGGAAAAAACAAAGTACCAATGAACTACCATATACATGGTAGTCCTCTAAATACAGAAAATGTAATAAGGGATCTGGGTACCCAAGTTGATAGTAATCTCTCCTTTGATAATCATATTGCCAAGGTGGTTAGAAAATCCTTCTATGTGGCCCACCTAATCACAAAAGGGTTCACATCTAGAACAAAAGAGGTTATTGTGCCCCTCTACTCATCACTCATCAGACCCATCATAAAGTACAATGGCCCATTTGAGATGCACCTTACAAGATACCTGCAACAGCTGGAAAGACCACAGAAGTACCTCACCAAGAGGATTACTGGCCTCAAACAGATGCCCTATGCAGCCTGACTGTACTCGGTTGCATACCACTTACTCAGAGGTGCCTGACATACAAGGCCATGTCCAACCCAGAATTGATGGACATGCCCCACCTAAAAAAAAAAACAAATCCCCAAGAGCCACACGCTCTCGGGATCTAAACCTCACCACAATGATAAATAGGATGTGCTGGAGGGATAGATTCCTGTCCCAGAGACTCCCCATCCTTTGGAACAGGATTCCAATCTACATTAGGCAGAGCCCCTCACTAACACTCTTCAAGAGAAACCTTGATGAGTGGATGGGAAACAGAAAATTTACCCTGGGGATCACTGCAGTGGCACTGCTGGACAGAGGCACAGGGAACTAATGGCTCTGCTGGACAAAGGCACAGGGAACTAATTTAAGGGGGTGGCGAAAGCCAACACATTCTGGCTAGGCTTATAGATGCCCTCGGGCAGATAGCCTAGTACTTACCTATGAACCTATGAACCTATAAGGCCACACATGAATATGGTAATGGGTTGGATGATGAGTGTTTCCAACCAGCTTAAAAACATGTAGGGGATTTTGTCTATCGTGATTTGAGTGTGGAGAAGCTCAGGTGCCTTGACCTGTTTGACCAGCCTTGAGATATATTTATTTTTTATGTAAATCTAGACATGTCCATTTTATGTTCCTGTCTGTGTAGTATCTGGTCTAAATGTGGAAGGCATTATAGCTTTGCACTGCTGGTGTGCTCTCTGCAGTTTTAAACCATGTTTCAGTGACTGCACAGTTCAGCATTCTCTAGGGTGAGGAAAGCTTGCAGGGAGTGGAGTTTCTTGTTTAGACTCCTAGCATTTGAGCAGTAACACCTTCAGATTTTTTTGTTTTTGATTTGCTATGTCAGAAGTACTTTTGGTTTGGAGTTGCCTAAAAAAGCACTATGGAGAAATACAATGTTTTAGCTAATATTCAAAAGTCTAGAGGGGAAAGGTGCAGACCATCCCTGGAAAGCAACTTGGTGTATTGATCATCTCCTTCTATGTTGACAAATACTGCACCCCCTCAGAATGAGACCAGAAACTAAGCCAGTTATTAGTCAGTCATCCTCTGTTTGTATTGTGACATCATACTTGGAGAAGGTAAAATGCTGCTCACTGCTAGGCTCATACCAGCCTGAGACACATATTCTGAGAGCTCCATGATGACTCTCTTCATATAGTCTAGGATGGTACATCTCAGGTCATTTACACCCATATGGACTATGACTGAGTCATATTGGTACTTGTGGTCCAATGACCTGAGGGTGTGTGTAATATGGCAAATCCTGGCCCCTAATAAGAAATTGACTGTGCCTTTCTCCTTACTCAGCCTGGTGAGAGAGACATCAGTGTGTCTCACAATGGACTCTCCAGTGACTAGATGTTGCTTTGTGGTGGCTAGCCTTATGGACTTAGAAATAGAGTGTCCATGAGATGTGGCTGCATGTGTTGAGGTGGATGTTTTGAAAGCACATTTGAGGATTTGTTTATGTGTACTTTGTCTAGAAGGTCTCTTGGGTTTAAAAATGTTACATTTAAGTGCTTTAGCATATGTGGGTCTATGTGTCTCCTTTGCACTGTGTGTGATGAGTGCAGCGTGTGTACTACTGACAGTTGGATTGACATTAGGCATGCTTTTATATGAGAGCTTTGCCTCCATAACATTGTGTAAATACATCTCTCACATACCTATCAGCTAGTTGTCAGTAAATTCACTTGCACTTTGGTGTGCACACCCACATTGCTCCTCCTGTCAAATGCTGAGCTACACTATGGTACCCTACTTGTGACAGTGTGCTATGGTTTGATACAGGATACCTCAGCATTAGATATAGATGTTTATACTACTTTGGATATAGAAGGACGACTTTATTATGACATCATACACTCCACCCTCATGCTCTGTGGCAGTGTTGTTCCTACAGTGTTCTGCTATAGTGTTGCACTTCTATTGCCATTGCCTATATGCTTTATTATGTAGCTTTGTGATCAGAGTGTCAGTGAAATCCCATGCCTGTTACATCCTAAATTAGCTTTTGGCACTTTGTGGAATGAGCCCCTAAAATGTTCTAATGTGCAGGAGCACTACATTCATCTGTGAACTCCTTCCCTTGTATTTAACTTCAATGTACAAGAAAATACAAAAAAAAAAAAAAAAAAAAAGAAAAAAAATTCCAAACATCACAGACAGAGATTAAAAATCTGTAAAATGTAAACTAGCCTAAGTTCTTGCACATCATACAGTTACTAACATGTGAATGGTCAATCATAAATTAAAACAGCTCCATACAATGCAGTTAGTTAAAAAATACCCCTGGGGATGCAATAGACTCTAAGTAGGCTTAGGACGAAGCCTACATGGAGTTTACTTATCTGCATGGTGAGCAGCAATGCTAATTGTATATGTATGCTGTACAATCTGTTTAAACATAAATAACTGTGGTTTTGGGGCCAACAACAGTGTTGCCTGCCAGAAAACCATGTAAAGCAACACAGACAGCAGCAGACATGTAAACCTGTTTACCTACTGGCAAAGTAGGTCTACATGTTTGCACAGAATGCCACAATGATTACCAGGGTTATTAATAAAACAATATATATAGTTCCAACATGCTACATGTAAGTGTATACAGTGCAGAGTATTGTGGAAACCTGTTTCAGACATACTGGCAAAAGTTGTGTCAATGATCAGTAAGGGTACATAGACTGCATTACAAATAAAGAGTCAGGGGAAGTGTGTATATTCAATAGGGACATACAGATGAATTGTAGGAATTTACACAGGGAAAGAGGACAGCTGAAACATGGTAATGTACAGCAGATGAGGGCACGTCAGTAAAGACAGCTGTAGCATGAGCAATAATCATGTATTGACATGATACAGTATGGGCTGCACAGTGACTCTATATGTAGAGTGTACCATCACCAAGAATGATGCCACGATATAAACAAAAATGATCAACTTCAGCAAATGGCCTAGTGTCTGGTGTCAATCCAGGCAGATCAGTATCTCTCAGCCTTGGATGAGATGGTTGACAGGCCACACTGCTTTGCCAGAGATGGTCTGTACCTGTGTTCTCTAGGCTGTCAGATACAGAAAAAGGTGTTTGCCTTCCCCATGGTGCCTTTTTTAGGCAATGTCAAAGCAACAAAAGTAAAAAAATCCACTGGAGGCAAAGTCAAGGTTCTGCTGCTTAATGCTAAGAGTCTAAACATGAAGCTGCACTGGAGGAAATGGCCAACCTGCTAGCTGACAGATTTGGTGCAAACATCATCCCCCAGCCACACAGTCCATACCCAAAGCATACCTAACACCAGTCCTCTGCCTAGTATCTCTAGAGATAAGGTCATATTTGCACCATCCAAGATTAAAAACATGGCCTCAGTAGTACCAGATAACATTCTAGGTTACTTACTAAGCAATCTAAAACAGGGCCTAGTAATCCCACTTAGTGTCCTCTTTAACCATGGCCTGAGAACTGGCTTTGTTCCATTGGTGTGGAAAACAGTAACACTAATCCCCTTGCACAAAGTATGGCTATCAACCATCCCTGAGAACTATAGACCCATAAGTGAAGAAAGTAACACTCTATTTTTGTATAATGCTGAAGAAAACAATATGTTTATCTGTAACAGTGATTTTCACTATGTATATATGTTCAAAAAGTTTATTGTCATAATAAGTATGTAACTGTTCTTAAAGTCATAAGTGAAGCTTTTCTCCCCGGGCCTCCACTGAAAATGGACATGTATCCAGTCGGACTATCCTGGTCAACAAATGTAAAATAAAATAAATAAAATAAAATAAAAAAATGTCTAACCAGTCTCATCTGCAAGGCCATGGAAAGAATCATCATGGACCTTATCAACAAGGACATAGATGACCTTCAAACTCTTGACCAAACCCAATTTAGCTTTCTTAAGGGTAGATCATGTTTATTAAATCTAGTAGACATCTTCAAGAAAGTCACCAAAGACCAGGATGAAGATAAGACAGTGCATATCACCTATCTCGACCTGGCCAAGGTTTTCAACACAATCCTCTACTCAGGTATCATTGAGAAAGTCTTCCAGCTGAGGATTAACGCTTACGTCACTATATGAGTAGCCAAATGTCTCACTGACAGAACAAATACTGTTAAAGTTGGTGACTCAACCTTTGCCAGTTGAGCCTTCACCAGTAGTATATGACAGGGATCTTGCTGGGCCCTTTACTGTTCATAATCTACTTCTTGGAAGTACAGGCTAAAATAGACAGTCTTTGGCTTACCAGGTTTTCTGATAATTGCAAATTGGATACAATAATTGACTCCCCCAATAATGTTAACATATTACAGGAGGGCTAACACAAACAAATGTGGTGCCAAAGGCACGATCTGCAACTAAATGAAAAAAAGTGCCATTATTATTGCGTTTGGCAAAGTGGAATTCTTCACTAATTACAATATTGACAACCCCCCCAGCTCAAACCAAGTGGTGCAAGATCTGGGAACACAGGTAGATAGCAACCTGAACATTGACCACCAAGTTCCCACAGTGGTAAGTAAAGCCTTCTATGTCATGCACCTCATGAGTAAGGGCATCGCATCCAGGTATGAGGATGTTATAACACCACTGTACTTGACCCTCATCAGACCACTAACAGAGTACAATGCTCTGTTTTGCACATACCTTACTAGACACCTGCAACAGCTGGAAAGACCACAGGTGTTTTTCACAAGAAAATCCGGGACCTCCAAACCATGCCATAATGTACATGGATAGGCTGAAAGCCCTGTCACTATACTCTGTATGATATAGGCTACAGAGAGGTGACTGATGCCTGGCCTACAGGGCAATCTCTGACACTGCCCTGGTGGAAATGCTGCACATCCACAATTTTAATGGCACAAGAGTCACTCGCTCTAGGGATCTTAACCTAGTCTGTGATATTAACAGAACATGCTTGAGTGACAGATATATCCCCCAGAGATTGCCACTCTGGAATAAACTTCCAAATCACGTGAAGCAAAGCTCCTCATTAACCCTATTCAAGCGCATCCTAGACAAATGGATGAGAACTGCAAATTCACTCCAGAGGTGGCATCCAGGCATCCATGTCCCTCATGGACAAGAGTAGTTGGTGTTGATCATAGACTCAGATGATGATGATGATTGAGATGAACATGGCTAGGCTTATAAGGGCTTTAGGGCCACTAGCCTAGTAACCTCCTATGAAACTATAAACTTTTGTCAACAGTTCTCAAGGGGCATGTTACTACAGCTGTTATAGAAGGAGCATGTAATGCAATGGCAGCAATGACAATAAATACATTAGCTCACATCGCAGATTGTAATACTCTGTTGTAGCCACACTGTATATCCAAAACTTAGTATAGCATATGCCAATGACAGCAACACTGACATGTTCATAAGTGCATAGGTGTTTACTAGGCTAACGATCACAAGGGATTTTTTTAAGCCTAGCCATACATTTCAAATCTCTGACAAGTTCTGATATCCTTGATAAGCGTAAGCAGTGGCTTGGGAAATGAAACATTTACAATCAAGGGGCCTGAGAGATAAGCCATTTATAGGTTGCATGTGTCCTTTAGAGACACAGGTGCCAAGCCAGGGATGAATTTCTTGTTACCCATCCAATTGTCCAAGTTACACTTGAATTGGGCTAGGGTGGAACTCTGCTTCACATGGATGGGAAGCCTGTTCCAGAGACAAGGTAGTCTCAGAGATACATACCTACATCTCTAGCAGTCCTATGTATATTCCAGACAAGGGTTAAGTCTTTAGAATAGGTAATTCTGGTGCTGTTTGTTTTACTGATATGCAGGAGGTCCATCAGAGTGGGGTCTGACAATCTACCGTATGCCAGGCATAGATCTCCCCTCAACAACCTTTAGGAGACAGAATACTGGGATAGGACCTTGAGGCAGTCTGCATAAGACATTTTACTTATGCCCTCTATTCTTTTAGTGAGGAACCACTGTGGATGTTACATTTGTTGGATATGCCTAGCTAGTTACATATCAAAGGGGGCATTGTACTCAGTGATAGGTCTGATGAATGCCAACTATAGTAGAATAATGACTTCCTTGGCCCTAGACGCCAACACTTTGTTTATAAGTTGCACAACATAGAATGATTTCCTCACTGCTATGCACACGTGATTGTCAAAGGCTAGATTACTGTCTACATGTGTCCCCAAGTCTCTGACTACTGGGTCAGATTTAAGGGGTGTGTTGGCAATATGATAGTTACCAGAAGTGGATGACTTCCCAAAGGATACTGCTATGCATTTCTTGGCATTTAGTTTTATTCCATGGCTCTGACACCAGTTGTGTGTGTCAGCCCTTCCTGGAGAGCTTCTGTGTTGATGTAGGATTCAATGACAGCTCCTAATTTGCAATCATCTGCAAATTTAGTCAGCCAGAGATCATTGACATTGGCCTTGACTTTAGAAAAGTAAATGCCAAAAAGGAGTCATCTAAGGACTGATCCCTAAGGGACTCTACTTGTGACTGGCCTCTTTGTAGAGGTGGACTCTCCAATTTTAACTTCCTGGGTCCTGACTGTGAGACATTTGGCTATCCACTGGATGACATATGGATTTGTACCTAACCTCTTGAGTTTGTCAACAATGCCTGAGTGGGGTATTGTGTCATATGCTTTGGCCAGGTCAAGGTAGACAGTGTGAACCATTTTGCACTCATCCATTGCTTTAGTTACCTTCTCTAAGAGGTCCACCAGGTTGAGTAAGCATAACCTGCCCTTGATGAAACCATGGATATTGCCTGGGCCCATTGATATAGTGTTCCTGGCTTTAGAATGCACATTAAGGACATGTTCCTTAGTTATGGCAAGGAGACTTATATTTGATATTATTTGGAAGGTTGTGGAGGAGAGAAGGGCAAAGCTGGAGCTGACTTTGTTGGCCAGTAAATTTGCTATATCTTCTGGCTTAGTATAGGTGGCTTCATTTACAATGAGCTCTACACATAATTGTGTATTGCCTTTGAGGTTGTGGACATATCTAAAACATGCCTTTGGTTGTCCTTGGCCTGGGAGACCAAATTTACCATCAATTTGGCTTTGTTAGACTTGATTTGTCCTCAGAATTGTTTGTTTAGTTTGATGAGAGTGCTTTCATCCTGAGGGGTACTGTACCTTCTAATTTTTGCCATGATTTTCTTCCTTCTCATATATAGCCTATTGATTTTGTGATTACACCAGGGTACATTGTTATTTGAGTTAGTTCTGTACTTCTTCCTGGTGGGTACAGTTGCCTCTATACAGCTATTAACATGCTCGTATAAGGTTTTTGAGAACAGTTCTGAATAGGCAGCATTGTTATCAGGGTTTATGGGGGCTTCAGATTTTGCCAGGATATCACTTAATAGCCTTAGATTAATTCCTGAATATTCCAGGGTTAGCTGAGGATCTACCCTTTATTTTTACTTCAAAGGAGACCATTTTGTGGCCTGACCTTAGCAGAGAAGACATTACACTAGGGGGGTGTGCTGCACTCTCCCACATTAGTGAGAACCAGATCCAGTATGGTTTCACCCCATGGTTGGTGTATTGACAGTCTGGTCCAGGGATTCTGTGTTTACAAAATCTAGGAATCTCTGTGCCTGTACATTTGGTGTTGTATAAGATTTCCAGTTAAAATTTGGGTAAGTGTTGTATAAGATTTCCATTTAAAATTTGGGTAATTAATGTCGCTCATGAACATGTATTGGGTTGGATCGTGAGTGTTTCCAATTAGTTTAAATACATGGTATGGGTTTCCTGGTTCATAAAGGGGGACCTGTAGCTTACAAGGAAGTGGTATAAGATTTTGCCTATGGTAATTTAAACATGGAGTTGCTCAAGTGTATTGTCCTGTTTGACCACCCTTGAGGTATATTTATTTTTGTCAACTGATCATAGGGGCATAGGACACTGTTAGGCTGATGACCAACATCACACAAAATCCTAGCCATTATTATAATATGAAAGTAAGAATGCATAAATGTATATTGTTTAGATAGCAAGACAATTGTGCATATGTATATATTTGCTGGATTGCATTACATTTTGCCACTGTCCATATGTGGTATGTGCACCATGCCATGACAGAATTAGCAACCACACATGCAGTGGTCTGGGGATATTTTGCATAGGCTCATGGAAGGACTTTGCTTTATGATGTGTATATGCATATATGACATGAGGACATGCTTCATTCCTCTGCAGGAAGGATGTCACGTGGCCAGAATACAAAGGAGGATGTGTGGAGATACATGAATGGTATCCCAAGTGATAGTGAAATGAAGAGCTATTCCAAAGGTCACACAATGACCATAATGTACCAGCAACCAAACACACATCAGTACACTGGGCCTGAAATGAACATCACACCTGTGTAAGCATAGAATATGAATGTCATGCAATGTCATAGTAGTAGCACTACATATGTCTGACTGTAACACTGTCACGTAGTGTATGGAGTATGATAACATCATTGTATCCTGAGAAAAACATGTTGTGAGCAGTTTAGGGCATGGATAGGGAGTCACATCAGTGTGTAAAGTCTCATATGTGATAGTTGTATGTATAGACACACAAGTAGCTCACTGTGAGATTAGAACACCTATATGTTTTGTCAAAGTAGCTTGCAAACACAGTGGTTAATGTTAATGCCACAGCACAGGTTTGTCTTGAATGCTGTCAGAGTGCATGTTACACAGGATGACATAATCACTGTATGCTGCAACAAGTTATTTGGTGGAGTGCTGGGCATAGTTGCAGACTTACATATCATTCTAAAACTATCTCTTTACAGAGCACAGTACTTAATACAAGAGCCAGAGCACAATTTTGGCTTTTATAGTGTCATAGTATACTTTATAGCTGATTACACCAGAAGAGTGGTGAGGAAAAGATGGTAATAGCAGTGTGCCCCACATGCTAGGGTAAAATGCTCTCTCTAATGTCAAGCAAGTGCACAAACACACATGCCATTTGACCACAGTGAGATGAGAGGCCATACCTATTTAAGTACATAGACTAGAGACCTCAGTGTTTAAACACAAGTGCCATGGCACAAGTCTGATTTTTACAAGGCTGCAGGATAATTTATAGTAGATGACATCATCATTTGATGTTTGAGAGAAGATGTTGAGAGGCCTGAATGAAACGGATGTGTAGGTATGTACCACTGTCAAAATATTGGTACTCTGTGGGATTGTAGTGATGACTGTGTGATACACAGCTATGCCCTTCTGACTAGACAGACAGGCACACAGCAGTTGACTGTAATGAGATTAGACCTCCTACCTAACTACACCTAACAGATTTGAGAACTCAGTACTTAATGCAAGCACCACAGCACATGTCTGACTGTTACAAGGCTGCAGAACAATTTATACTGGATGACATCATCACTGGATGTTTGAGAGAAGATGTTGGGAGGTCTGAATGAAATGGATGTGTAGGCATGCACAACTTTAAAAATATTGGTACTCTGTGGGATTGTAGTGATGAATGCAGGATACACAGTTATGTTCTTTGGAGTACACACACACACACACACACACACACACACACACACACACACACACACACACACACACACACACACACACACACACACGCACACACGCACACACACACACACACTCACGCACAAACTAGTTGACTGTAGTGAGAGTAAAACCCTTACCTAAGTACACAGGCTAGAGAACTCAGTATTTAAGGCAGGCACCACAGCACAAGTTTGACTTTTACAAGGCTGCATGACAATTTATAGTGGATAAGAGAAGTTGTTGGGAGGCATGAAAGAAATGGATGTGTAGGCATGTACAACTGTCAAAATATTGGTATTACATGGGATTGTAGTGATGACTGCAGGATACAAAGTTATGCTTCTTTGACTAGACAGACACATACACCAGCTGACTATAGTGAGAGTAGAACCCCTCCCTACCTAAGTGCACAGATTAGAAAACTCTGTACTTAACACAAGTACCAAGGCACAGGTCTGACATTTACTGGGCTGCAGGATAATTTATAGCTGCTGAAATCATAAATGGATGTTTGACAGAAGGTGTTGAGAGGCCTGAATGAAATGGATAGCTAGCAATGTACAACTGTCAAAATATTAAAGGTCTGCATGTTACCAAATTGATGAGTATGCAAAGTTTAACATGTGCTGCTGTGTTTCCAGTGTGCAGTTATACTTTAAATAGACAGCTTTGTAAACTATATGCAAACAACTGGCCACATTACTAGAAGTATTGGAAAATCTGAATGTGCATTCTCAGTGTAAAGATGTCCTTGGTATGTAATAAAACATTTTTTATTTATTTTTGTAGTGCAGTCGATATATTTGGGAACAAGTACTGAGAGACTAAGTTTCAAATGCATGGGTGTAGGTAACACATAGCTACAGTGTAAATATGTGTTCTTTCCTTAAAGAGTGCCTTCTCTTTGTATGTGTACATGTACAACCATAGTATGAAGACTAAATGGACAGTAAACATAAGTAGTACATGGTATTGTGCACTTTCCATAGCACAACTCTGAGCAGCTGGTTTTGTGACTGATGGCAAAATCTTTGCTCATGTGAGATACACAGTTCTGTTGCTTTGCTTGCCCCCACACAAGCATGTTAAGTGGAGAGGCATGGCAGTCAGCAGTGTGTATAGTTCTGAGTATAAGGAATGCACCTGCTGCCTAACTAAGTCTGTGGCAGCAGGTCTAAATGCAATGACAGATTTCTTTTGTAGCCCAGATAATATATGTTTCGAATCCACATCTATCTAATAGTTTTAAATATGTACTTATACTGCAAGGAAATCATTCTTTATTCTATATTCACTGAGTGTTATCGTAATGCAGCATGTTTAAGCAACATTGTGCAGAGGTAATCCCAGCAGTGAAGGGCCATTCACTGTTGCTTGGCATTGGTGCATGATGCCAAACTCCACACAAACACAGAGACCAAAAAGTGAAGGCTTCATTGCTTTTTTTCACTTGTGTGTATTGTGTGTGATTCTATATTTTGAACCAGATTAAATGTGTTAAATTGGAGGAGATAGAAAAGTAGTGAAATGGGGGGCAAGCAGGGGGAAGAACAAAAAGAAAGCAATATAGGAATTTGCAGGAGGGAGGTAGGAAAGAACCATAGCTATCCACTTCTTTAACAGTGTAGGATGAAATTATGTACAGAATATTAGCTGAATTTGGACTGTCACCTCAACAATTGGGGGGGGGTGACAATAACACAATCATGTTGTATAGCAAACTGGACCAAATCAAGTGTGTCCACTAATAATGCTGGGTAAAGGGATATAGGCATTTCTGGGTCAGGTAAGTAGTGTAGGTGAGGAAATGGATGCAAACAGGATAAACAAGACAAGACACAGGGATTGTGAGGGACATGACAGGTTGGGGACACCATGATTGGTGTTAGGGAGGGATAACAGATGCCCATGCCCATCAAACATGGAGACAGTGAGAATCTAGTCCTCACCCACAGGATTTTCATCACTGCCCCCTTACTCTTCTGGCTGCTGGAGTGCTTGATGTCTTCTCTTCTGAACCATAAGCAAGAGCAGCCTCTAAATCCAGTGCTGGCATGCACCAATGGTGCTGTGCACAATCAAACCTGGCATATCTTGGCAGGTGATAAAGTCCCATCTCTGCCACTAATCCAGGACCAGTGTAGTGCTATCCGATGTGGAGGGACACCAGAGGCAGTACTACCAGGCTGGGTCCCAGATGTGCTGGACATTGGTGCAGGAACTGGTGGAGTGGGGGTAGGCTGAGACACAGGGGTTGGCCTACCTCCCTGTGTTGTAAAGCATTGTGTGATTTGTCAGAGATGGATGACATGAAAATCTTTTCACAACACATAGAAATAAAGAGGGGTACAGGTTGGGGTAAGAGAAAAAAAGAGATATAATTAGTAACATCATATGTGACATACATAGGATCATAGGCGATTACTAGGCTATTGACCCAGAGGTCATTTTAAGCCTAGCCATTTCAACAATGTAATACTGTAGAGGTACTAGTCAATACCCAAGATTGCATTTAGTTATGATTACCCATGTCCAGGAGGGTTGTGGGTGCTATCCCTGGTAAGAATTTATGGTGCCCCGTCAACTCATCCAGATTTCTCTTGAACAGTGTCATAGAAGTGCATTATCACAGTAATAAAGTATTTTATCTCTATTTTCACATTTAAGTATACTTCATAACAACTGCAATTAAAAGTAAGGATTGCTTAAAGTAATCCTTGCAATCTGCATATATTGCACACAATTGGTCCAATTATACAGATTAAGTTAACAGCAGGGCATTTATGCCACTTGTGTTGAAATTAAATTATGTAATATTTTTAAAGAATTTTGCTATATATTTGTTACTTGTGGTATTTGAACCCATAACATCTGACTACAGTATTAGACTTGACTTATACAGCTGGCTTGTGCTACAGACTGAAGCATGTGTGCTTGCTTTTACAGTTAGGATATGCATGATTACTCTGCTACAACTGTATAGAAGAGCAATACTTTAGCTAAAATAATAGTTATTTGTGCTGCATACATACCCCTAGCTTCAGTCAGTCTCTCTAGCATGGGCGTCTTTATTTGCCATAATCTCTCAGTTGGCTGTGAAATAAAAAGAAGAGAACAACAGAAGAGCATTATACATATCAGTCTTGCCTATATACGGCTTTCTAACTATTATAAATTCTCTTTATCAGTATACTGAAACAACAGTGGGATGTCAGCAGTCCTGAACTCATCCAGCCACTGGTTGAGTGTATCCCACTTGTACTACCTTTTCAGGTAATTAAAATGATGCCTACACTGTAATTTAGTGCATGGAATGCCAGTTACACTGGATACAGCCTTGGCCAGACTATTCCATGCCTCAGACTTGTACTGGGAGCTGGTATAGTCCCCCTGCAAGAGCCTTTGGCTGTGGCACTTTACAAGGAGTCCAGTGAAGATTCTAGACTCCTCAAACACCTGACCACTGCACTATAAATTAGGCACCTTCCTTTCTACTGCCAGAGATGTTCGACCAAGGAAAACAGCAATAGTTCAGAATGATTTCCCACCAATGTGTGTTATCACATTTATTGGTAGTGCACAAATCTGAACAATGATGCCAACCATGTTTGCATGATGTTAAGTGGAGAGTAACAGTGCCAAACAGAAAGGAAAGCAGTTTTTGAAATTGAAAGGTTAGTCTGACACTTGACATTAGTTTGAAGGTTGTTTGCTGCTGTAACTGTTATGTGGTTTAACTTTGCAGACATGTACTGTGTGCATAAATGTTATGACCTGACACATTTTTTGTGTGGTGTTACCACTGATAAAATACATTTTTACAATGCGGGATTCAAACCTGTGCAAAAGAGGCAAAACATTTTCTTCCACAGTGGTGATTTTTCATCCTTGATATAAAAGAAATGCTTCTCATACATACTCATGAATTATATATAAATACACATGACAGACTCAGGGGTTAACCATGTATGTGTGTGACCTGACAAGGTCATGGCTTATATATTCATGTGTGTATGAGTATCATTGAAGTTTGAAGGCTATCCAAGGCCAGTGAATTAAAATTACAGAAACATAATAGTCATTATACCCACACAAATAATTAATATGTGCTCCATTGCTATACATACTTTGCACAGACTGCAGAGAGGAAAATTCTGAGCATATCAAAACAATCCTGTTTTGGTTTGTGATTTGTTGTGGAGTTGACTGGTAAGAGCAGTTTTATTTGAATTTATATTGCATTTGTCATCGCTATTTTTAACTGTTTGTAGGTAGGAGGAGACTGCTTATTAACAAGCTTTACTTTGAGTCATATTTTGTCGTTTTACCTTTAGTTTCACTTTTGGTTGTGAGAAAGGGATAGGTTTTGGACAGGCAAGCTCTAGCCACCACAAGGGGCCTAGACAGCTATACATTTACACAGACTGCAGAGAGGAAAATTCTAAGCATATCAAAACAATCCTGTTTTGGTTTGTGATTTGTTGTGGAGTTGATTGGTAAGAGAAGTTTTATTTTTACTGTTAAAAGGAGGTGTGACTGCAAGCTATAGTGAGCATGCGACGTAAACAAATTACAACTTCTGTCTGGCTGGTAGAACTTGTATGGTCAGAACAACTTTATTGTATTTTATTATTTAGTTCGATATTGCTGGTATAATTTTTGTCATAGAAGTTGATTTAAGTTCCTTTGAATTCTTTGCTACTGACTTTGTGTAATGTTTTTCCTTTGCAATATTTTATTCAATTAAAGCTGAATATGGATTCCTTAAATGAGTATGCAATTAACGATTTGCTAATGCACAAATATCTTGTACAGTGTAATAAATGCTATGCATATTTAAAGGTAACAGCTGATAATACTGGTGATCTTTGTTCCTCGTGTCAAAAGTTGGATGATTTGCTTACCATTGTTAGAAGCAAATCTCGACTTAATGATGATGATTGCACATGTGCAATTGGCATGGCTTGGAGAACTGTTGTATAATATATTAATGACTGGACTGATGAACTAAATAATGTTAGGCATAGAACAAATAGAATAGATTTAGGAAATGATGCATCTATTTTCTGCAAAGAACATTCAACTCCTATGAAACATGATGAGGCCCCTGAGAACTACGGAATTGTGGATGCAAGTACTCAGCAATCTGAGGATCCGGTTTGTTTAGAAGGAAACAAACAAAAAAAAGAATGAAAGGAAGAAGTTCACAACAAATAACAAGGAAGAAAAAGAAACTGACCAATGACTGTAAAAGAAAGAGAATACGTAGTAAAAAGGACACTGCTTTGTTATGTAACACACTGGTGACAGGGACTGAAGATATCTGTCTATCAGAAAACCCTCAGTCTACAGAAAAAGGCATCTCCTTTCCAATGGAAAAAGTAGAAAAAAAGACAAGAGTGCAGGTGAAAAGGAAGAAATCAAAACTGAACGTGGAAGTATTGAAGAACATTACTGTAAGACAAAAGAAGAGAAAGACAGATGTTGACTACATGGCTCAAGCTGTGGATTTACAAGGCCAACTGGATGAGAATTTAGTACGCAATGAAAACAGTGGAATTAATAAGACTAATAGTGATGAAGATCTATCCTTCGTAACAATTGATAGAGCAGAAATGACTCTATTAGAAGCTGAAGATTCTTCAGAGATGGTCAGCAAAGATATTCTTGTAATTGGAGATTCAGTTATTAGAAGGACTGATACGTATATTTGCAGAGATGACAATGAACTTTGAGTAGTGTTATGCTTGCCAGCAGCAAAAATAGAAGATGTGAGACAAGCCTTGGAATGCCTTAATGTAAGGAAGTACGAATCTGTTTTTATTCATGTTGGTACAAATGATGTCACCAACAAAGATTCTCTAACTGTTAGTCGGGAACTGACAGCCCTCCTAGATAGTATAGCTTGTACTGGTGTTAGGACATATTTTTTCACAAATCACCTATAGAAAGGATAGTCAGGTCACTGTGAATGAACAGATTTTTTGGATAAACACCTACATGGAAAAAATGTCCTGTTTTAAAAAATGGAAATGTGTAGAGCATCCACGCCTTCTTTTGGGCACACGTGTTCAGACAGGATGGTGTGCATTTGTCTAGATAAGGGAAGAGAATTTTTGCAGCAGATATTTTGCAATATTTGACAAACACTAGCCAGGATTTTTGCCAGGTCAAAAATGTAACAGTTCACAGATAGCAACAGCTGATGCATCTCTGATGGTTGTTAATGCTAGGAGCATTAATAATAAAGTTTTTTTTATTAGAAAATTTGCTACATTGCCAGAAGATTGATGTTGTTATAGTTTGTGAAACATGGTTAAAGAACAATGACTGGAAACCAGTTCTGTCAGGGTATAAATATTTTTACTGTTAACAGACATTCTAACAAAAAATCAGGTGGAGGTGTTATGATAGGGATTACAGATAGCTATGAGACTTGTGATTATTACATGTTCAGTGATAACACCAATACTATAGACTGTGTAACTGTGACAATAAAGACAACCCTGGAACATATAACAATTGTTGGAGTGTACAGACCACCAAACTCAAGTGCACATGACCTAGAGGAATTCATACATTTCTTACATGAAACACAGGAGGGAAGAATAATATTAGCTGGGGACTTAAATTTACCAGAACCAGACTGGAATAATATTGATTCAACAACGTTAGTAAAGAAATTATTCACAGAGTATAACCAGGAACAACAAATGCTTCAGATTTTAAAAAAAACCTACCAGAGGATGGAATATACTAGATATTGTTTGTGTTCCCAAAGAAATTACTGTAACTTCAGTCAAGTTTTACCACCATTGATGTGCAATGATCATGGGGTCATAAAGGTTAATTTGTTGCTAGATAATACTGCCAAACTGAAATCTAAGCCAATGCACAGAAGGTTAATTACAGATTATAGGGAAGCAAAACAGTTACTATATAAAACTAACTGGAGTGAGGTGTTCAGTGGAAAAACTGCAGATGGAATGTGGAAAATTTTGAAAGAGAAATTATTTGAGTGCAAAAAGTAAAAAAAATGTTTAACATCAGGATCTAGGCATGCAACATCAGGGGGGTATAGTTCCACAAGAACAAGATACCTGATTAAGGTGAGAGACAAAAAATATAAGAAATGGAAGAGAGGTCAAACTACAACTTTGAAAACCGAAATAAACAAGCTGGACAAATAGATTAAGCATAGTATTAGACAATGCCAAGAAAAATTTGAAGAAAATTGATATAAAGATATTGATCATAATAGGAAACCTTTTTATTGACATATAAGATGTAGAAGGAGTAAAGATACACACATTGATAAACTGTGTACAGATTCTAAAATTTATTCTCAGACACAGATTATAGATATATTTACAAAATCTTATGCAAAACAGTTTGGCTCCACAAAAGGGGTGGTAAGTTGTCCTAGTGACATCCAGGTAACCCCAAATACTGGAATCAAATTAGATTATATTGAAAAAAGAACTGTGCAAATTGGATCCAAACAAAGTGCAGGGAGGAGATGGAATAAGTAACAATGACCTGAGAACACTTAAGCAAGAACTTACACTGCCATTACATTTATTATTCACTAGGTCATATAAATATGGGGAGATTCCTCAAGATTGGAGACATGCACTTATTAAACTTGTCTTTAAGGGAAAGGGGAGTAGGACAAACCCAGAATCATATAGACCCTTAAGTCTGCTTTCATGTTGTGGAAAAATAATGGAGAAGGTAATACTGGATAAGTTATTGTCAGAACTGGATAGGTTGGGACTTGAAACCATATATCAGCATGCATATGTTGAAAAATAGATCTTTTACCACCTGTAACATGATGTTCTATAACCATATAATAACAGCTATGAATGAAAATTGTGCTGTGATGCGATTTATATACATTTAACTTCAGCATTTGACAGGGTCATGCACAAAACATTGATCAATAAATTAGTACAACTAGGTATTGATGTACTGTTGATAAGATGGATAGCTTCATGGCTTACAAATAGGATGTGGCAAGTATCACACACCAACTGGACAGGTGAAATCCTTGGTTACAGTCAAGGTGTCCCACAGGGCTCTGTACTAGGCCCTTACTTGTTTAGATTGTATCATTCAGACATTAATTTTTCATTTGAGGTGTTCTACAGTCTATATGCTGACGACCTGAAATTGGGTAAACTTTTTACAAGTGTTACAGATAAGGCATGTCTACAAAATAATTTGACTAAATTGACCATTTGTGCACAGGAGAATATTATGTTGATAAATACATCAAAAAATAAGCATATGAGATTTGGGAGACATAAACTGAAAAGTGAATATTTAATACAGCACACAGTGATTGAAACTGTAGACTCATTTAAGGACCTGGGTATATGGGTAGATTCAGGTGTGAGTTTTTCTAATCATATCAACCAATTGGTTAATGATAGTTATAGAACTATAGGTTGTATAAAAAGATTTTTAAAGTCTAGGAAATCAAACATATTGAAGTAATTGTTTATTAGCTACATTAGACCCAAACTTGAGCATGGAATAACAATATGGATACCCTATAGGAAAACAAGTATGAATAAATTGGAAAGAGCACAGCAGAAATATAATAAGGGCATCCATGGATGTGAAAATCTAAGTTATGAAAGACTAAAATGTCTGAACTTGCACAGTCTCTATTATAGATATTTAAGAGGAGATCTTATTTAGGTATATAGGGCATTTAGGGACAACTACCTCTGGGAATGTATGGGGTTATCAAAAAGTATTAGAGAATTGTCAGATAACCTATGTAGAAGATTCTATAGGAATGAGAAATGTACTAACTGGTTATCTGACAGAGTAGCTGATGCTTGGAACAGACTACCAAATTACATTAAAGCAAGTACTAGTTTAGATATTTTTAAGAACAGCCTGGACATTTATTATGGGAACAAGTGTTTTGGCATATTGGCAAGCTAGAAGGCCTTTAATGCCGTGTTTGAAACATTTGTATGTATGTATATGTATATGTATGTATACTTATTTACAATTATGTTTATTTTTTTATGTGTTTATTAACATTGAGTGTATAACCTTAATAAAATTGGGAGTGTATACTAATTTTTTCATATGAATTTTAATATGAAGAGAATGGAACAACTGCAAAAATATTTGGAATTTTCTGTATTAGAACCCAGGATCATCTGTATTGCAGCTCTACACTTACATCTGCTGCTACAGGAATAGTTAAAAAACAGTTGAATATTTTCATATTCATTATTAAATTATGTGTGTTAACCATCACACAACACTTCTTAGCATGCTTGCGCAGTGTCAAAACTTGGAGGATACAATGAATCCATTTTGAAATTGTCTGCTCTCTGCTTCTTCTCTGATGGTGTTTTAGACCTGCAGGTATTGGGGAAGGTTGCTAACCTCCACACAATGCTGCTTAGTGGGTTTGCACAATAGACAGCAAAAGATGTACCAAGTATCCTTTTTGAAATTGAAATTGTCTACATACTGCCTGCATGTGTTCTGTCTGCTTTGTGTGTGGGCTGTTAGTCCAGGCTTGTATGGTACACAATGTGAAAATGTGAGAAGCAAAGCTAAACTTGTTTTATCCTTGTGAGCAGTGTTTCTTAGGTTTAATCCTTAAAAGACAAATGTGGGACTTGAACCGTAATCTACAGGCAGTATATACTGTTTGGATTACCATGTTTGGCAGATGTGCTACTCACATGATTCTCAGTTGTAGTTTATGTATTGGTTATTACAGAAGTACATTACATGACAGTTATTGTATTTATCCATTTCCCATGTTTGAGCTAAGCCACACA
>NC_056747.1:1147589261-1147696761 GCF_019279795.1 Protopterus annectens | reverse complement strand
TGATCTGGCAAGATTTACTGCTTAAATATACACCATCTAATGATAATGTTCACAGTCATAAAATATCAGGAGGATGTATGACTGCTGGGAAAAACATGACAGACTGTGTCTGACGCTGAATAGAAGGAAGCCCAATTGCCATTCTAGTGTGAGATGATCTCTCACGCTAAGACATAGTGACATGATAAGCATGTCACACAACTGTACATTCATGTTATACCCTGAATGCATTACTTCAGAGAACAACTAGGACTCTGTAGGTTGAATGCAGGTGCTGTCCATTGTGATGGGCTCTTGTGTAAGCTATGTTGCACTAATGATGGTGAGGAAACCAATACACTACCTTATCTTTTATGGAGTTTATACATGTGCAATTCTGTGCACATCATTGAATCAAACATGACAATGTATGCCTTTAGAACTAATATGTAGTTACTAACCTTGCAGTCCAGAATTCCACACTGGATCATAGCCTAATTCCCAGCTGTCCACAAGTTCTATCTGTAACACAGAAACAACAGCTCAGAGTCTTAACACTCTGTGACATTTGCCTGTCTAATGGGGCACACCTTGCTATAACATTAATTATAAGATTTTAGTACCAGGAAAGTGTTTTCATCTCATAAACCATGTCACACAGTATCCAACTGTTCTTAAAGAATAGGCATGATATACTTATTTCATGACTCCTCTGTATGCATCCAGCTGTGCTGTGGGTTTTAAAGGCACAAGAAAATAATGTAGCATAACCTATCCGCTTTCAAGATTTCCCGAGCATTCTATTAAACTGAACAGTGTCTGTGGGCTATCTTATATATTATGGGGCAAAAGTCTCATAGCAGATGTTGGGAGAGTTTTAAACTGAATTTGTACCCATTTCTGAGCTCAGGAATGACACAAACAATGCATGCAACAAGTTCAGTTAATACTGTCAAGGAGGAATAATTTAAATAGCCTTAAATGATACTGAAGTGTACATTCATAACTTGGACTAGTATATTTGGAGCACACTTATTCTGCATTTTGTAAATATTTTTTATTCCCTGTTACCTCTTGTGACCATCACATCCTTTCTTTTATAGGACGATTTGTTCCTCCTGACCATGTGTACTAGCACACTGTGTAGGGAGGAAAGAGCTGGGGATCATTACCATCAATCGTCAAGTGGGGGGGGGGGGGTTAATTTGTGTGTGTGTTTTTCTAATACCCCCTCACCACTGGCTAGAAATTTATTTGTAATGCCAAGTGTTGGCCTCAGTATGAAAGCGTACTTTAGTGGATTCTCAATTCCGAACTATAGCACTTCCACACTCCTTGGAGGTCTTGCATTCCCCAAGCTGCTGGAGGATTCACCCTGTGATATTTCATCCTGCAGGACTCCAATTTAACATATGGATATTGCCTCAGTAGTCATGAAAATTGCATTCATTCTCTTTAGATAAATTTGGAAAGCTGAATCCCTGATGAAAGAGGCTGTGCCAAAGCAATCTGCTAAGAAAATTTCAAGGCAAAACAAGGGCAGCAATTTTTATTCTTGTCTTACATTGTGGTTTAAAGATAGGGATATTGTGAAATTTATTTAACATCATTTTGACAGACAGTCTGAACTTTGGTTGACATAAGCCATAGATTTACTAGTTATTTTAAACCAAAATGTAAAATCATTCCATAGTATGTGCACGTGTGTGTGTGTGTGTGTGTGTGTGTGTGTGTGTGTGTGTGTGTGTGTGTGTGTGTGTGTGTGTAGGCATGTGCATACATGTGTGTGTGTGTGTGTGTGTGTGTGTGTGTGTGTGTGTGTGTGTGTGTGCGTGTGTGTGTGTTCTCTGGCATTTGTTTTCCCTTTGTAGATAATTCATTGCACTGGACACTGTTGGACTTTGACCACTCCTTATCTGAGCAATTACTCTAATCCTACAAAGAAAACAATGAAAGAGAAGGGTCAGGAAGCTGAAATTTGTGAAACAGTAGTGGAGAATGAAGTTGGCAAGAGGTTGTGTTTTATTCACTGCTATTTCTTGGGGGAGGGCTGCTTTTCATCCTATCCCACCCCCTTTCTGGCCAGTTAAGGCTTTCTTAATGCTCAATGTGATACACATGAATTACTGTGATGAACAACTTGGCAACAGCTTTGTATTCTTCTAGAAGCAGCAGTTGCAGAAAAAAAATACTTCAGAACATAGAAAATAGAGCAATCTTTTAAAATGCTGCTAATCAGGAAAAGTTGTGCCTTTTAGGTTTACCACTGAAGTACCAGGTTAAAAAAAAATACATAATTTTCTGCAGCAGCATGAAAGAAGGGATTAAAATATTACCCTTTACTCATGTCTGAGAAGGGCTAAAAGCTGTAGGTAGACCTTTACAGAAAGACAAAAAAAGTTCCACAAGACCTGATGAAAAACTTTACTACATCAAAGTGCAGTAAGTCTAAAGGTCTAGCAGAGGTTGGTCTTGCAAGTGGTAACTGTTTTTAGCATGGGCAGCAAAAGTTGAAAACTGTTTCTTTGTTCAGGGTTGATAACTGGATAAGTCCCAGTGGAAGAATTCATTTACTGCAGAAACACAAGAAAAAACTACAGTATTACAGAAAAGTATTTGGAACAAGCATTTTATATTTGATATTAGAACCAAAGAGTAAAAAGGTCACACAGACAAGCCAATCAGTACAAACTACAAGAAAAACCTAGCCAAGCTAGAGTTTTCACTGTGTGAAAACTTAAACCTCATGTAATAGAGGCCCATGGGCTATATGCAAATGACACCTTAACGACATCAAATGTTTCAACTATATGGCTTCTGAATGTCCATGACTTTTTCCTTTTCCTTTTTAAGACTTTATGGTTACATTGAAGTGAATAAAGCTAAACTAATCTAGCTGTGGACATGCATGTTTTGGTCGTATTATAACCTTATCAGCACAGCATTAAGTGCTACTGAATGTCTGTGTGAACTTTTTACTGTTTGGTTTGGATGTTAGTTGGGATATTTTGCAGACACCTTAATGGTTATGGACATCAGCTGGGTGTAAAGACACTGTGTTTCTAAAGTATAGCCAAACAGTCCACTTATGCTGTGCTAATGAGTAATATTGAAAATGTTTCCCTATTTTTGGGTCTTTGTCCCCCCCATTATTTAAGAGGTTGAAAGGTATATTAGTTTGATTTTGTAAGATTTCCAGACCAGGTCTCCTTCCTTCCTAGTGACATTCATAGCCATTGTCAGCAACTGCAGAAAGTAGTTACTTATCTTTAATTTATCTTATTGTGCCCATGTATTTAGTTGGAAGAGGACTTGATCTGTAGAATGCCAAGTTGTTTCATCCATGGTGTTTAGTATCAGGATATTTCAGGATATATCAGGGTAGTTTGTATTTATTTGCTCTTTAAGTTGCTGAAGATGCAACTAACTAGTAATGTTTTACTAGTTCATAAAGTTTGGAGTATTTTTACTTTTTTGGACTGTATCCAAATTATAGATCCAGAAACAAAGAATAAAGGATTAGTCCAGATAAAATCACTTAAACTAGCAGATCTAGAGGTCTCTCTCTCTCTCTCTGATGCTCTTCTTGAGGGAGAAATAACAATGCTGTATTGAAGTTTCAAGTAGTTTATTCAGTTAATTTGTGATTTATTTGATGAAATACTAAGCCTATGGTTATTCTGATTATTTAAAGAGCCAGGAGTGTGAAAATGAGGTAGCCTACATGGGTTTAAAGTATTTTTTTATATAATGTCTGAACAGCCATGACAAACCAGCATCTTGGAATGGTGCACCACTGTGACAGAAAATTGTCACAAAGAAAGCATTAGCTTTTTTAATTATCTATTTTTTTGTTTGTTTTTCTGATCTCAGGATGCTTTTTTATGAGACTATGATTAGATTCATGCTGTAGTGCAGACCATTAACATGTCATCATTTTTCTTGAAAGCTCATGTAGGACATATTGACAGAGGAGGTGTCAATAGAAGTGGTCTGCCTAGACTTCGCCAAGACCTTAGATTCAGTCCTAAATAGGTAGCTGCTATGAAATCTACAAAGGCTGAGGTTAAGACTAAGTCTATGAAATGAACTGTAGCTTGGCTAGAAGGCAAGACATTCAGAAAACCAGCATAAGTACTTGTGCTTGTACATGCTGTGATATCATACGCTATCGACATAAGCCAGGTAGCCACCGAGCTCAGCAGTGCTTTTCTCCCACTGACATAGCTCCGATCTTGATACTGATGCATGCTGTCTTTGCTGTTCCTGGTTTCAGCACCTAGATACAAATCTAGTGTGCATGTGTTCAACAAATTAATGCCTTCATTGTCTTGGGAAGGACCATGACATAAAACATTGCCATAAATGCCAGGTGATCTAGCTTGGTGGGCTGGTCAGAGGCTAAACCTACTAGAGGTAAATATATGGTTGAAATCATGTCCCACAGATGCTGAACTCATCCTCAGCAAGGGAGGGCTTGACCCAGTACCTGTTTGTCATCTAAGTAGATGATGGCAGACCCACAGGAGTTACATTTCCAGCCATCCCTCTGTAGTATATATTTCAGGGTATAGGTGCCATCCAAAATGAGGGTGGCCAACTAGAAGTCTGGACCGACGAGCCCTGATACTATGGAGTGGTAGCTAGAATCAGATGGCTATGAGTCACATGTAAATAAAAAGCAGGCACTGGAAACACTAGCGTAAAATCCCAAAAAATATATTGAGATTAGCGCTTTCGTTTGGTATTATCAAACTTCTTCAGACACCATATACTTGTTCAAACTCACTTATTTTATTTAACAGTTTTGTGACTGGCTGCTGAGTTAATTGTTTATATGACATCAGAGTATTTAAGTGAGTTTGACCAAGTATATGGTGTCTGAAGAAGTTTGGTAATACCAAACAAAAGTGATAACCTCAATAAATTTCTTGGGATTTTATGCTAGTGTTTCCTGTGCCTGCATTTTATTTACTAGTTAGTGTTTCATTTTTTTCATTTTATGAGTCACATGTACTCAGGACTAGGGTCTTCCCCTTCAAACCCCTCTGCCTGATCCCATTAGGTTCGGTTAGCCCAGGCTGAGGCAGATTCACTAGGATGTACCACACAAGGGTTCATGGTTCAAGGCCTAGACATCAATCATATGTTTGATGTCTGGTTGGAGTCTGAGTAATGGTTGAGAAGCAGCATTCTTTGGAAATGTTGCCTGACCTCACCCATGCACGGTGCATGCCTTTTCATGGTCACACATGCACATGACTCTATAGGCTCAGTCTTGGTGCTAGCATATAGTGGGGATTTCCTTCCATTCACACTCCTTGGAGGAGTTGGAGAGTATGGAAGCAATCGTTTGAAGGTGGACAAGGGCACTGAGCCTTCCTCACCTTACTGCTTAGTTCAACATGGTCCTTCTTTTGCAGGACTCTAAAGTGCAAAAGATTCTCTAAGAACTATCCTCTGTCTCTCATTCCTTCCCTGAGAGAATGTCTAAATGCTTACTGAAAGAAAAAGTAGTAGGAACCCAGGTTACTATATTGCAAAGCTGGTGATCGAGGATATCATTTTGACATAAGGATCATGCTCAAGCAACTATCAAGAATAAATATGCCCCATACATGCTCCTAGATGAATGAAACATATCCACACCCAGCATCCAGGAGCTAACTCCTATGTAATCTACTGGGACAAACATAAGTCATAGAGACCATAGCATTTTGCTACTGTGACTCCAGATAAATATTCCAGACCAATGGAAAGGAATGACTAGAGAGCATACTCTGCTGCTATATTGAGGCTTAGTGTTCTCAGCTATTCATCTCATCTGTCCATATTCCAGCCACTGCAACTGGATCAGCCCTTGGAAGAGCTTGCTGGAGAACTTAGTCAAACTTCTGTCCATGGCATCCACAGTGCAACTGCATATAACTCACTGTAAATGTCTTTGCTGTGGCATATGATCAGGGCCGTGGGCTCAATAATATGTCTGCATACAATGGCATGACTGAGAATGACGTCTGTCAAGCTGAAGCATCAAAACAACAGTCCAAATGCCCAGTTCAAAGGCAAATGTCCTTTGGTTAGACATCTCAAGATTTAGTGGGGTGACAATAAACTGGGAGAAGTCTTCTCTGAGCCTTTCTCACCTGATTATCTTTATATACTGAGACAGATAACTTCCCATCCCAGTTGTAGCCGCACATAGAGAGGACCCTAGAAGTCATTACATTAACAGCTTGCATGAAGATGCAGTACAGAATGCAGACCTCCAACATAATGCAGGTTTAGGCCTCAATAGCTGCCACTACCATTTTTGTGTTGTTTTCATGCCTGAGGAAGCAGATGTAGTAATTGACTGTAAGATGTCATATTTTCATAGGACCATAGGAAGTTACTAGGCTAATGGCCGTGGGACCCTTACAAGCCCTGCCAAGTTCTGTTCTTGTTTCCATCACCAGCACCTATTGTCTCTGTCCAAGAGAAACACAGGTGGAACCCCCTGGGTGAATTTACTGTTACCCATCCAGTTATCCAGATTGCTCTTGAAGAAGGCCAAAGATGTGCTCTGCTTGACATGAATTGGGAGTCTGTTCCTCAGGTGCAGTAACCTCTGAGAGACAAACCTGTCCCTGCAACAGGTTCAATTAATGTCACATACCAGGTTAAGGTCTTTAGAGCAAGTAACCCATGAGCCACTGGACCTACGGATATGCAGCATTTACAATAAAGCAGAGTCAGAGATTGCCTTATACATAAGGCAGAGATCACCTCTGAATAATCTGTATGAAACAGAATAAAGTGACAGTGATTTCAACTGATCCACATAGGACAGATGCTGAATACCTTGAATTCTCCTTGTGATGAACTTTTGTGGTCTCTCCAATTGCTGCAGCTGCCTGGAAAGATAGATACCAAAGGGGATTGTACTCAATTATTGGCCTGTTGAGGGAAAAGTACAGGGAGGTTATAACTCCTTTTTTCTGGAGGAAATACCCTTATTTATGAGAATAGCAAAATAGAAAGGTCTTCTTACCACTGTGGAGACATGGTGATCAAAGGTAAGATTGCTGTCAATCTGTGTGCCCAGGTCTCTCACCACTGAGTGCATGCTTAGGGTGTTTCTACTGATGTGGTAGTTAGCAGGAACATCACTCTTAGTGAAAGGGATGATAATACATTTTTGTGCATTGAGTTTATGGCCGTGACTTTGGCACCAATCATTTGTTTGAGTAAGACCCTCTTGTAGGATGTTGACATCATTTGGGGATTCTGTGACCTCTCCCATTTTGTGGTCATTAGCAAACTTTGTCAGCCACAGGCCTTTAGTTTTTGCTTGTACTTTGGAGAAATAGATTCCAAACAGTAATGGTTCCAGGACTGATCCCTGTGGAACACCACTGGTTACAGGTCCTCTATTTTGACTCTATGGGTTCTATTGGTGAGCCAATTAGCAACCCACCTAATGATATATGGGTTGATACCTAGCTGGGTGAGTTTGTCAATAATGCCTGAGTGGGGAATAGTTTCAAAAGCTTTGGCCAGTTACAGGTAGGCTGTTTTCACAGTTTTCCCATCATCAAGGGCTCTGGTGACTGTCTTGAAGAAGCCCACCAGGTTTAACAGGCATGATCTCCCTTTGACAAATCCAAACTGAGTAGGATCAACTGTTTGGAGATTACCTATATCTTTAATGATAAGGTCCATGATGATTTGCTCCATGGCCTTGCAGATAAGGCTAGTCAGGCTAATAGGTCTATAGTTCCTGGGGTCAGTGGAAGCGCTGTCCTTGTGCAAGGGGATAACGGTAGCCATTTTCCATTCAGCTGGGATGAAGCTGGTGCTTAGACTATGATTGAAAAGAGTACCCAATGGTTTTGCTAATTCTTGTTGGAGCCCATGTTGGACACAGTATGGGATGTTATTAGGTCCAATAGATGCTGTGTTTTTGGCCTTAGAGAGGGCATTTAATACCTGCTCTCTAGTGATACAAGGTGGGAGGAAGATGGAAGGAATGTCATGAGGTATGTGTGGTGGGGACAGGGGAGTGAAGTTTTCACAGAACTTTTTGGCTAACAGGTTTGCTCTGTCCTCAGGCTCAGTGTATGTGGTATCATTAACTACCAGTTTGGCACAAATCTGAGTCTTACCTTTTAGGCTGTGGATGTAACTAAAGAATGCCTTATGGTTGTTCTCAGTTGAGGAAGCTAATTTGGATTTGTAGTTTGCCTTGGAGGACTTCACAAGACATCTTATTTGCTTGTTTAAACTGAAGAGGGAGTATTTCCAGTTTAGGACACCTTCCTTTTTACTTTTGGACAATGTATTAATCCTATTGTAAAGCCCGTTAATGGTAGTTGTCCACCAGGCAGATTTGCTCTTCCTTGAAGAGCTTGTTTTGGTCCTATCGGGTACGGCCATGTCAATGCAGTTATACAGGTGTTTGTTAAAAGCATTGGTGTAGGACTCTGCATAGTTGCCAGTCTGAGGGAGGAAGTGCAGTGTAGGTATTTTTATCATCCCTTAGAAAGATATAATGTGCTTTGGGGAAGTTTTTTAGTTTTATTGTTGCTGGGGGGGGGGGGGTCCAGTGTGATAGTTACTTCTAATGAGATTGATTTGTGGTCAGATCTGACAATGGAAGACTTCACAGCGAGAGTGCCACAGCAGTCCTCCTTACTGGTAAGCACCAGATCCAAGATGTTGGCGCCCCTAGTTAGAGTGTCCACCAGCTGGTCCAGGGCATTGGAGTTAATGAACTTGACAAACCTTTGGGCAAGTGAGTTTACGCACAAGTAATTTACCCAGTCAATAGATGGGTAATTAAAACCACCCAGAACCACGGTGTTTGGATGTATCTTGATGGATTCCAGTAGATCCAAGTAGGCAGAGTGGGTGTCTTGATTCATAGAGGGGGGTTCAGTAGTTGTCAATGACTTAAATAGGTGTCCTACCAACAGTTAGTTGCACCTGAAGTGTCTGGCTTTGGAAATAACATGCTGCCATAGAACTTCTCCTGGTAATAGACCTCTGTCAATGGGTCCTGGAATGGTGGACAATACTCACCAACCTCTTGATGGACATCCCATTCTTTCTGATGACCCTATCACAAATCCTTACAGTGAGTTCACTTCAGTTCCAGAATAATTCAAGAGTTGTGGTTCTCTTGCAGCAGGACCTACAAATCAACCATTTAGAGATACAAGTAGTATTTCTGACTCTAAAAGCCTTGGAGAAAACCTGATTCTAAGACCATTTCTTGTTTAGTTGGACAATCACTCCTAATGTGGTGTGTAAACAAGCAAAAGGCATGCAAATCTAACCCAGTGCAGAGTAGGATTACATGTCTTATAGTAGGCAAAAGACAGAGGCATCACTCTGTTAGGGACTCATACTCCATTAGACGTGATCATACTGGCAGAATCTGTAAGTCGTTCTTGTGGCCCTGTTCTGGAACTACAAATCCAGAAATCCATTCCAGAAGAAGGACATTCTGGAAACTAACCTACACCACTCAAAAGAATATGGTCCTCACTCTGCTCTGCTTTGTGCAGCAAAACAAAGAAGTAGCAGATGATGTAATCTAAATCCCATGGCAAAATAAATTCCTGCATACCCTTCTGCCTTTTCTGCAGATACCATGTTTCATCACAAAGCTCAGGAAAGGAATGTGGATTAATTATTGTTACCCCGTGGTAATCAGAAAATGTGTGGTTTTAGGCAGTTAGATCACTAGCACTGCAGTAAACTATCCTGGTTTGGGCATATTTCAAATAAAGTCAAATTTAACAAAATGGAAGATTGTAACAGTGACTTTGTTCCGTGCTATTGCTTGACAGAATTATTTTACCTTTTGCAAAACTGAGTTACTACCTGCATTTTTTTGAAATGTTTAATTACTACTGCATACTGTTCTATAAAGTTAATTTTTATCACCATACAGTGTCTCCTTTTAATTATCTAGTAACCATTTGATGTGTCAGGAATTATTTAATAAGTCCTGTAGTACCGACATATAATAGGCTAAAAAATATACTTACATATACTGTTAGAGATGGACTTTCTCAGAATATTCCCTTTTCTCAGCGGTATGGCAATGGCAGAGTTGGTATATATAAATTCAGGGGTTGTAGGGGACTTGCCCCTCATATCAAGATATGCTGGGGCATGTCTCCCTTCAAAAACATAAGTTTAAAGTAGAAGACTGACACTTGATATTTGCTTTTCCGTATTTTCAGTCTTTTTTATCGAGATTACAAGTGCCGACATTTCAATTGGGAGCCCTCGTACTCATTTATTCAGTACTGACAGGATATCTAAGGATAAAATCAGCTGGATTTTCCTTTCCTTTTTTTAAATTCCAATAAAAATATGATTGTAACATTAATCATAATCTCTCTCTTCTTGGAGGTAGTTTTAACCTTGTGCTCCTAACCGTAAATGATTTCCAATTAAATGTGTGGGCAGCTGTTCATATAGGCCCAGTTGAAAATTGTTACAATTCCACACTCCTGCCAGTGAGTGATTCTTTTCAATCCTTGAATCAAATTTACTTACATTTGTCAAAAATCAGCCTCTAAATTCCATATATAGGAGTGTAATGGATGCTTTTGTGTCAATATGAGTCTTAATTTAACTGGGATCGTTCACCCTTAAACTGAGTTTCCTTGTTTGGACAAAGAGTAAGACATAACATGATCTGAAAGAATAGACAGTCATTTAACTTTTACATTTATTTATATTACTTATTTATTGACATTTGTTCAACTGGGCATATGTGCCCTTTTTCAGCAGAGGCTCAGGGAGAATAGCTCCAAGCTATCATATTTAATGCAATGTTACCTCACAGCAAGAGGTTCTCCCGTTCGATTCTCGGCTTGGCTTGGGAGTGCTTTCTGTGTGGAGTCTGCATGTCCTCCCTGCGGTTGGGTAGCGTTGGAAAAACATGCGTGCGTAAATGGGCGTGCCTTCTTTGAAGGTTGAGCGTCGAGCTGGCACCTTGGCGTTTTGTAAAAATCTACTGCCAATCATTAGCGGACTGGAGTTCCGCTGTGGCGACTCCTTTTGCCGAAAGACAAACAACAATAACAATGTTTACAATAACAAATTTTATAATGCTGTTTCAGTGAATACACATGTCTGTCTTAACAACAATGTGCTTTTTTTGGTTAAATTGCTGAGTGTCTCTATATGCTTGGAAAATTATGCATTGATCTAATAATGGAATGTTCTATTACAGTTGACATCAAATAGCAATAGGGTCCTTTGGTTTTGGAATTTTGATATCTTCTAACTTCTCTGATCAGAAGTTCCTTTGTGTGAAGATAAAGATTCATAATATTTTAGTCTATCCTTACTAAAATTGCATGTTTTTTATTATTTATTAACATATTCTACTTAGTCTCTAAATATGCTCTTAAGTTAGATACAGGTTCTTTTCTTTTGCAAACACAGTTATGTTACCATTGAGCAATAACCCATGCCTGGGTGTGGGTAATGCTGGATTTACCCACAGTTGGTGTAAAGACAACCGTGGGTAAATCCAGCATTACCCACACCTGGGTGTGGGTAATGCTGGCTTTACCCACAGTTGGTGTGGTTTGGTTACCCGAGTGACCAAACAAAGACAACCGTGGGTAAATCCAGCATTACCCACACCCAGAAGTGGGTTATTACTATTATACAATGACATTATTTAAGAAAAAAAAAAAAACTTTTCTTAAATAATGGCATTGTATAATGCCTCTGTGCTGCCCTTCCACAGCTGTCCGGTATCTTGGTGCAGTTCTGATGTACTGCGTATGTGTATGCTTACACAGTACATCAGAGCTGTGTGTAGAGCAAGCAATGGAGCAAGGAAGATCTCCATTGCTTTTTTAAATTTGTCTCGCTATGTTAAACGAGGTTAACATAGTGAGATAGCTTTAAAAAAAGCAACGGAGAAAGGAAGATCTCCGTTGTGTTTTTTAAGACATCTCGCAATGTTAAACTCATTTAACATAGTGAGATTACAGCAACGGAGCTCTTCCGTTCTCCGTTGCTGCCTAACACACAAAAAAAAAAAAAGTAAAGACTTATACTAATGGAAAAAGTCCAGGCGACTGGACCTTTTCCCATTAGTATAAGTGGGATTTACAACAGGCATGCTAACCAATCAGCATGCATGTTTTGGAATATTAATGTGGGGTCATTGTTATCATTAATATTTCTCATGCTGGTTGCCCTTACCTTTACCTTCTTCACTGCGTCTGCAGATGAGTCCCCCTGTATTTCCTAAATCTCAAATGCATAATAAAAGTTGTAAAGTTCCTGCAAATAAGATGGAGTTATGACTAATGAGACCCTTCATGTCAATGACTGTACTGTTTTCAAAAGGTTTCAAGTACCTTCCTCTGAAAAGTTATATTTCCCATTCTTATGTGCACACATAATCTAAACTCCAATCATTGTTCACACTGCAGTCTGAAAATCCCCTATGAAATGACAGTGTGAACTCAGAATACCAGTCATCATAGTGACAGATATTTTCCAAATGTAAACTGTCAATGTATGTAAAAAGAGTATTACAGTTTTAACTACTACATGTGTAAGCCAGGAGTACAGACAGCTGATAAGGTGTTGAATAAACCCCCTCACATATTCAGGCTTGTCATTTACCCAACTTTTTATAATGTGTAGAAGCCCCTACAGGACATTTGATTATTTGGCATCATGTACATGTTCTGCTTTTTATGCTGGTCAAATTTCAAGAATGTTTAGGTTACATATCAAGGAACATTTAAGTGCTATAAGATGGTGTAACCAAATAATGTATTGTTTAAGTATACAATCAAACATCCTACTACCAGTTTTAGATTAATAGATTTTGATATAATTGTTCATAATATACCAATTAAGTTATGTTGGCATAATATACATAATAAAAAATGCATTGGTTTATTAAATTAGCTACTTCATTTTATTCCAGGCTTAATAAATATTGATAATATATATGCTGTTTTTAGAGAGGTGGTTTATATCTTTAAGACTTCTGTTATTAAATGATGTGCTTTCTTAATTTTGTGTACTGAAGAAGGCGGTTTATGCCAAAACATTTTTCAAGTTCTGTCATGTATTAGCAGACCATTTAGAGAAAACTAGAACTGCTTAATATTATCTTAGCTTTGTAATGCCTATCGTAGCTCTCAACCAATCAGGGACAAATTTCAACAGAATCAGGGACAAATCCAGGAAAAATCAGGGACACTTTTAAAATATTAGTTCTGTTAATTGAAACATTAACAGAATAAAACAATGTGAAGTAATATCCATTTCCTGAAGGAACAGAAGTCTGTAACTCTTAAGGAAAATAAGTCTGTAACTCTTAAGGAACTTAAGTCTGTAACTCTTAATCATTGTCATTATTTATTAATTATACAAATTTTAATTTCACTGTCTATTATTTGAAAACTGGGACGTTGCTAACCGTCTAAAGTCTGTGTGTTACCTCTGCAAATTTGCTTGCTTTTTTGATTTTTTTTTCTAAAATTGTGTATTTCACATTGAGATTCTTCCACCCTTACAATACTCAGCTCTCCAGTTTGATTCCCAGCTGGATACCTTCCATGTGGAGGCCTTGCATCCTCCATGCATACATCTTAGCTACTCCTAATTTTGCCTCATATTTTGCCTTGTCCCTTATGCACTATTTTGACCAGAATTGTAATCAAGACATCCAGCATTTGTTATCACAACCAGGTACTAGTAGGATATACATTCTTAGTGTGAGTGAAAGGATGGCTCTAAGAAATATTTCCAAGGACAACTCTACCAGGTTAATGAAAGCAGATGAAGGGGGTTACTGTTGTTATGGACACAGGCATATGACAAAAAGATGTTTTCCATTTTAAGTGATGACCAGTTTTAGAAAAAAAAGGTTAGTTTAAAAGGACAGAATATTGAAGTATTTTTGCCTACAAACTTGCATTAATTATTCAGTAAAAATTTGACATGTCAGGCATCCTTCCATTAAAGTTACATGTATGAAAATATGTTATCTTGCAGATGAAAAAAATATTGCTCTTTGGTTTTACCATGTTATTATTCTATCTTTGTAATGAGCACATTTTTATCTTGGTCTCATTAATAAAGTTATGTTTAAAAAAGTAGTGAAGACGGCAGGTAGGCAATATGAAAGGAAGAGAGACAGTCTTATTTGCAAAACAAATGTCTCATGCTATGAGGTTAAATAAAGGTGGTTTAAAAGATATCCACATAAGCTACTGATTCATACATAGCTGACTATATGAAAACCTTTTGGAAAGATGTATTTCACAAGCCATTTATAATTATTTTCTATTAAAAGATCCTACTATAGGTGTTATCTTTGGAATCCATAAGATACACAAAAATGAGACTGACCCCCAATCCCCCCCCTTGACCTATTGTTTCAGCAAGGGGTTCTGAGTTAGGCCTCCATTTCATTTTATAGATGTGTGTTTTTTAAAGACTCATCAGTGTTTCATGCTGCATATTTTTGCAGAGATTTTTTTTTCACTTCAAAGACAAAATTGTCAATATTACCAAAAATCTCTTATTGATGATATTAGATATTAAATCTATCTATATAGTCATACCTCAGGATTTGGGGATTGAATGGGTCAGCAATGTTTTTTGAGTGAAAATGATATGACAGTTAGTGAAATCAGATTTAAAGATACATATTTCCAACAAATCAAGGGATTAGTGATGGGTGCCTCTGTGGCTCCAAGTTTTGCAATTCTAATGATGGTATATTGGGAAAAGGAATTCTTATCCAAAAAGGTGGTTTCAGTTAGATCAAACATTATGCCAGGTTTATTTATGACATGTACAAGTTTTCCTTGATGTTTTGAATCAAGGAGCAGAGTTTTTGGAATTTCCACATCAGTACAGTTTAATTTCTTTTATCTTTTAGGATATGTTTGTTTATATAAAAGATGGCAGCTTTTCTACAAGTATTAACTACAAAAACATACAAAAAACAAAGAGCCAGCAAAAGTGACTGAAAATAATGTATTCACAAATACATACAGCAAAAAACAAACCGGTTTCGGCTGGAACAACACAGCCTTCCCCAGTGTATAGATTCAAATCACAAAAAACATGCTGTTTAAATATTGTAAAGTCATTACCCATTGGTTGAGTACTCATAAATATTCATTTAGTCCAGGGGGAAATAGACCCCCAAGTTTAATAATCCACTTTTTTTCTTTACTATTTAGTATATTATGCCATCCAGTTTTCTTCATACGATTCCCATATATTACATCAATAACAATGAACTTGAATTCAGCAGTCGGATGCATCAACTGATGTTTATACAAAGCATTTGTCAATTTTTTATGTTTGATGTTACTCATGTGTTCAGAAATACGTGATCTGAAGGGACGAGATGTCTGCCCTACATAGAATGCTCCACAGTGGCATGTAGCTAGGTAAACAACCCAATCATTACTACAGTTGGCAAAAAAGCCTATATCAAATACCTGGAAGCAATTTCTGCTGGAAAAAGCTTTGGACGTACTGACGTGCTTACAATTAGAACAATGACCACATGGGAAGCATCCAGATATAGTCTTCCCTGATATGGTAGTCTGTTTTGATACAGAATATTTATTATCACAAAATTTGTAATGATTGAAATAAGATTTCAAATTTTTACCATTTCTATATGAGAAGGTACATCTATCTGGAATGATATTAGCAATTGTATGATCAGATTGTAAAATATTCCAATTTCTACGGACACTATCTAAAAGACAATTAGTGTTCCGAGCATAAGTGATAGTGAATCTTAATGTTGGTGATGCTGTACATGTACGATCCCTGTATTGAAGTAAATCTGATCTCTCCATATTGTTCACCTGATTTTTGGCAGTTGTTATATTGCCAACTTTATAGCCCCTTTGTTTAAACCTATCTGTTAGATCACATTGATTAAGACAAAATGTAGATGGTTTCGAACAAATACGTTTGGCTCTTATAAACTGGGATTTGGGAATGTTCCTAGTTATGTGCAGTGGATGGTAGCTGGAAGCATGCAGAAGTGAGTTGTATTGTGGAAACCTTCTATACATTTCTGTTTCCAAAGTGCCATCAGGCAACTTATGTACAAGGACATCCAAAAATGTAATATTGTTGGTATCACGATGTTCAGTAAATGATAGTCCCCATTCATTATTGTTAAGATATAAAAGAAATTCTGCAAGTCCAGATTCAGTACCTCTCCAAACCAACCACACATCATCTAAGTAATGTCTCCAAATATCCATATCAGATAGATATGTATTTCAGGTGGAATCATAAATAATCATTGTTTCTACATAAGCCATGAAAAGGTCAGCATATATGGGGGCAAAAGATGCCCCCATAGCTGTTCCTTTAGTTTGCCAGAAACACAGATCTTTATAATAGAAGACGTTACATGTAAGAACATACCTGGCCATGTCAACCAAGAAGGAGTTAAATGATGAACTATACAATTTAGTAATGTCCAACCAATATGCCAAAGCTTTTAATCCTGCCTGGTGTGGTATATTCGTGTATAGTGCACTCACATCAAGTGTACATAGAAGCCAATCAGCCTCAAGTTTTGTATCCGATATTATTTGTAAAAAGTTGGTTGTATCTTGTAACCTGGAACGAATAGATGGTAACAAAGGTTTTAAATATTTAGTCAGAAACATTGATAGTGGTTCAGTAACATAGCCCTTACCAGATACTATAGGTCTGCCAGGAGGATGGGTAGCATTCTTGTGGATTTTAGGTAAAAAGTAGATGTATTGGGCATTTGAATCAATAATGGACAATTGATGCAAAGTGTCATTAGTAATAATAGCCCGATTTTTAGCATCCACAAGAAAGCATTTAATACATTTGATAAGTCTTGATGTAGGGTCGACAGACATATGGGAATAGTATCTGGCATCAAAAAGCTGTCTGCGGGCCTCACTATCGTAATCTGTCCAGTTTTGCACAACAGCACCTCCCTTGTCTGCTGTAGTAATAACAATATATTTATTGTTCTGTAACTCAAAAATAGCCTGTTTCTCAATAGATGCTATGTTGTTGTATTTAAAGGTGACATCAGAACTGAAGAAATGTAGATCTTTGAGAATGCTATTTTGAAACAAATGAACTGTAGCATGCATGGGTGGTAAGAAACTGGATTTGTGGTAAGTGAATTTACCATGATCCAGGTTACTATCAGAGTCACCAAAAAATAATCTGAGATTAAGCAATCTACAAAAATTCACTATATCTTGAGCAAGTGCATCTTCAGAAATAATAAAGCCAGGTATAAAACTGAGGCCTTTATTTAGGACAGAAATATGTGTAGAAGATAGATCAAAATTTGACAAATTTAACACATTGTTATTTATTTCACCATTCAATTTTTCAGGGCCATTGCTAATAATCCTTGAATATTTTGAACCTTTTCTGTGTTTACACCCCCCCCCGTCTACATTTAGTCCTAAAGGGACAACCCCAGGTATTCTTTTTGGAGAAGGAGACCCCGATGCTGCCAGGGATTCGTTATCAGTGCCAGATGATGTATCCTCAAATGATGAGGTAGTATCAGTGAAATGTTTTCGTAGAATGGATCTAGGTCTCTTCCGTTTCATAGTGGATGCAGGAGGATTATTAAACCTCACATGCTTGGTCTGATGTAAAAAAGGATTCCCACGTGAATAGTCCTCCTGGTCCCTGGTAAATTTTTTCATTTTCCTAGATTTCAATTCAGCATCATATTTTTTGAGATCTACAGCTACCTTATTTAACCTACCTTCAAATGAAGGTTCTTTTTCAAAGGCTTTCAATTTGTCCGCTAAAGCATTGATTTCTGTTAGCCCCCTGTCAATTGCACGATTATGAAAATTGTGCAATTCTGCAACAAAGGCCATAGTGGCTTCCTGTTGTATTTTGGACCAATTTTTGGTCAACTCATCATCCATACTATTAACATGGGGGATCGTACATATACATAACCCCCTGGGAGTAATATTAGCGGCCTGATATGCCTTAAAAAGCTTGCTGTGCCACACATTTGCACGCAGTAGTCTAAGCTGCTTGTTGAGATCATCAATTAAATTTTGACATGATGACTCCAAACTGGTTGTGTCTATAGCTTCAGTACTCCCATTGCTGGTAGAAGTTAGACCAAAGACCCCAAGGTCTTCTCTGTCCGCAACTAAACCTGAAATAAGATTGGACAAATCCATGCTTATAGATACAATTGGAAATGATTATACCAAGAAATATTACAATATATACTGTCAATAATGGTTTCACTATATATGAACCAAGACAGTCAAAATTCTTTGTAGATGGCTGTCAATAATGGTTGCGCATGGACATAACCACGACAGCTAGAAAACACAATGGACAATAACAGCAAACAAATTATCACTTAGTGAATAAGAGAAGCTGCGTCCAAGTCTACAACACAAATGCCAATAATCTTATCTGAAACCTCTGGCATACGAAATATCAATAATAATAAATAATTGTGTGTTCAGGGGGCTGGACAAGAAATCCAAACAAGAGCGGACAAAGTATAATATACAAATATAGAAATACTGAATGAAAATCTAGACAATAGTACCTAGATCCCAAGGAACAACTATATATGAAACCAAACAGTACCAGGGACAGAAGGAAAAAGACCAAATCCAATGAAACAAAAACAAAAATTATTTGGTCACAATGGAGGACCCAAACTAAAGTGTATAAAAAATATATGTACAGACAATCATTGATTAATAATAAAGAATAAATACTTCAAAAAGTATTATTTAAATATGTCATGTGCCTAATTATAACAGATACCTTAACATCCCCCAATATTGAAAAAAACAGGGAAATGGTGTCCATTTGACATTAACAACCTAAAATATTAGCATTGTCCATCCAAAAATAAAGTGGCATAACACTCAATATATAACACATATTAATGGTTGCTTATGAATAATTGGGCTGCTGGAAGATAATATAAGTATGATAAACCATACTGATATGGTGTATCAGAACTATAATAATGTAGTTCAAAACACCACCAAAACCAAACCCAAATGTACAAATAGTGTACTAAATATTCAAAAAATAAATACTGATCAATCAAATGAGCACATCAAAAAAGTATATAAATCCTAAACAGGAATATTAATTCAAAATGTCACATATAGTGCCAAATGCATATGCATTTGAAATAACTAACAATTGAAAAATCAGGACAAATATGTTCATAAATAATGAAAACCTGGAAAACCTGAAACCTGAAATATTAACAATGACTGTCCCTAGGTTAGATGACATAACACTCAGTATGTATCAAATAATCATAATTAGCTCCTAAATATTGGGGCTAATAATCAGAAGCACAAATATAGGTAGAACATACATTAGAGACCATATTAATCAAGTTTGAAAGCAACAAACTCGAATCCCCAATGTACAGGTCATAAAAATAACAATAATAGCTCCTGAGTGTGTAAATCAAGACAATATGCAAGAACTATGTTCATATTGCTATAAAAATCAAACTCAGTCAATTGGCACTCTGGTATGGGCAATAATGAGTTAAATTATTAACTAAGTGCTATCAAAAAAACACATAGACCCATTACTATAGTAATTATTACTGAGTAGCATTCATTAGTATCTGTTTAATAAATGTCACCAACTGTAGTTGTGTTATTCCAAATATGTGCTTCTTCAAGGAACAAAAAAATATGTCCGTGATGTCGTGATTTTTGATAGAGTCAAATTGAAAAAAAGATAGATATAATGATATAGTCCACAAACAACGTAACTGGAAGCCAAAAAAGAATATATTGCGCGACGTCGCTCCTGGTTTCAGTAAAGTCAGATAGATGGAAAAAATACATATAATTGTATGGTCCACACACAATTACTCTAGAAGCCCAAAAAATATATATATCATGCAATATAGCTCCCAAATAAGTTGGTAGTCCAAAATGTAATTAAACCATACACGAACAGTTACCTTTAGGGCCTCAAGAATATAACACATAATATTCCTCGTTGACAAACAGATGGTCCTTAGCTGTATATTAATCCCCAATGATATAAAAGAAACTTGTTAGCGACATACAAAACCATATCTATCTGATATGGACATTTGGAGATGTTACTTAGATGATGTGTGGTTGGTTTGGAGAGGTACTGAATCTGGACTTGCAGAATTTCTTTTATATCTTAACAATAATGAATGGGGACTATCATTTAGTGAACATCATGATACCAACAATATTACATTTTTGGATGTCCTTGTACATAAGTTGCCTGATGGCACTTTGGAAACAGAAATTTATAGAAAGTTTCCACAATACAACTCACTTCTGCATGCTTCCAGCTACCATCCACCGCACATAACTAGGAACATTCCCAAATCCCAGTTTATAAGAGCCAAACGTATTTGTTCGAAACCATCTACATTTTGTCTTAATCAATGTGATCTAACAGATAGGTTTAAACAAAGGGGCTATAAAGTTGGCAATATAACAACTGCCAAAAATCAGGTGAACAATATGGAGAGATCAGATTTACTTCAATACAGGGATCGTACATGTACAGCATCACCAACATTAAGATTCACTACCACTTATGCTCGGAACACTAATTATCTTTTAGATAGTGTCCATAGAAATTGGAATATTTTACAATCTGATCATACGATTGCTAATATCATTCCAGATAGATGTACCTTCTCATATAGAAATGGTAAAAATTTGAAATCTTATTTCAATCATTACAAATTTTGTGATAATAAATATTCTGTATCAAAACAGACTACCATATCAGGGAAGACTATATTTGGATGCTTCCCATGTGGTCGTTATTCTAATTGTAAGCACGTCAGTACGTCCAAAGCTTTTTCCAGCAGAATTTGCTCCCAGGTATTTGATATAGGCATTTTTGCCAACTGTAGTAATGATTGGGTTGTTTACCTAGCTACATGCCACTGTGGAGCATTCTATGTAGGGCAGACATCTCGTCCCTTCAGATCACGTATTTCTGAACACATGAGTAACATCAAACATAAAAAATTGACAAATGCTTTGTATAAACATCAGTTGATGCATCCGACTGCTGAATTCAAGTTCATTGTTATTGATGTAATATATGGGAATCGTATGAAGAAAACTGGATGGCATAATATACTAAATAGTAAAGAAAAAAAGTGGATTATTAAACTTGGGGGTCTATTTCCCCCTGGACTAAATGAATATTTATGAGTACTCAACCAATGGGTAATGACTTTACAATATTTAAACAGCATGTTTTTTGTGATTTGAATCTATACACTGGGGAAGGCTGTGTTGTTCCAGCCGAAACCGGTTTGTTTTTTGCTGTATGTATTTGTGAATACATTATTTTCAGTCACTTTTGCTGGCTCTTTGTTTTTTGTATGTATTTGGTTTGTGAGCCTGGCAATTGCTCTCGTGCAGGGGGACCTTGTTTACTGATTAACTACAAAAACACAGCTTGTAATTTCCCACTTCATTTTAAGAGCATGTGCCCACTTTAAAAAAAGTGGGCATTCAAGTCCATGTTTACTAGGATTAAGAATCTTACAAAAGAAACAGAAATCATTAAGGAACTAGAATCACAACTAATTGTTAAGTTTAAGTTTGAGTTGTAGTCTGAACCTTGCTTGAGTAACCTTGAAAATATGGGTCTATATCAGTTCACCAAAATGGTTGAAGTTCGAACACCATATGTTCAAACTTCTAACCACGACGTGCAAACACATCGAAGTCTTAGAACAGCGATTTTTTGCCAGGGGAAACAAATCGCTGTTCCAAGAAACACACATACACAACACAAGCACGCCAAAAAAACGGCAATCCACACAAAAACACTTAAAATCCTACATCTAACCCTACACTAAACTGTACATACACTACTATCTATTCACTTACCTTAACCCAAACCCTAACCCTAAGGTCTGTCACTATCGCACACTCACCTGACCTGCGCCCTAACCCTAACTCACCTATCCCACCCTAACTCTAAAGTCTGTCACTATCGCACATCCACCTCACCCGCGCCCTAACCCTAACTCACCTAACCTGTGCCCTAACCCTAGCATCCACACAATCGCACACTTACCTGAACCTGACCCGTAACTTCCCACCACAGTCCTAATAATCTACAGTTGCCACACATCCCATTGTCAGTGGGACACTCATGGGTTGAGCCCTCTCATCCTGCTTCTCACAGTCACCAAGCGTGGGACTTTAAAAGTCCCATTTTTCCCCTTTTCGCGATCACAAATTCAATTGCCGTGGAAAAGCCAAAAATACTTCTGGTTTTTCCACGGCAATGCGGCTATGTCACCACCCGGACCTGCAGTTAGTGGGATTCCCTGCTAGTTCTAGGTGGTAATGCAACACAGTAATTGGCTGCAGGGATTGGAGGGGGTGGGGACTTACTAAGAAGAGCCCAATAAAGGTTGCAGCTGTAGAGCACTAAGCTCTACAGCTGCGAACGAAAAAGATCTGAGAGTTCTATTTTTGAAGCCAGCCCAGCCAGCCTAGCCAGCCCAGCAAGCAAAGAAGCCAGCCAGCCAGAAAAGAAGCCAGCCAGCTAGCCAGCAAAGAAGCCAGCCAGCAAAGAAGCCAGCCAGCCAGCCAGCAAAGAAGCCAGCCAGCCTGCAAGGGAGCCTGCTAGCCAGCAGGGGAGCCTGCCAGCCAGCCCAGCCACCACTTGAGCATCCAACTAGCCATTCCAGCAGGAAGGAAGCAAGCTACCCCAGCAATAACTGTGATAGTGGTAAGTACATAATAGCATTTTGTGGCTTTAGTTATTTGAAATGGGAATATTGTGCTTTATTTAAGTTTTTAATGTTTAGAGGTAGATGGGGATGTAGTATGCAGTATATAAATCTGTGTAGTGGTTATTTTGAGATTTTTGAGTAGTAGTTTAAAATGGGAATATATTGTGGTTTAATTTTTTTTAATGTTTAGAGGTAGATGGAGGTGCAGTATGGAGTATTTAAATCTGTGCAGTGGTTATTTTGATATTTTTGAGTAGTAGTTTTTAAAGGTATAAAACCTGAATGTATATGTAATTGTTATTATTCTTGGGGGGGTATGATTTGGAAGAATTACTTTAAAAGGCTGAACTGTGTATAGAAGTTATTTGTTTCTGGTGGGGGGCAGTGAAATATAAATTTAGTGTGATGTATTTCTATTGCCGTAGCTTTTTCTGGGTATTGTCTGTTTGCAGATAGAAAATGTTCGAGCATAGTTTGCACTTTTTTGTATGGAAATATGTGCAGTTTAATGCTGTTTTCAGGAAGTTAGGATATACTGTTTGGGTAATTTTTCCTGTTAGCTCCTGCAAGTCAATGTGTATGTGGTACAAGTCTACCTTTTGAGGGGGAATGTTAACAGTTAATGTAATTCATTTATTATTCTAGTAGGTACATGTTGCCAATTTGCCGAAGCTGTTTCAAGATTGTTTTAATTTATACTTGTAAATGTGTGCATTTAATTTATTACGCATTTTTAATAAGGTTAAAATGTACTGCTTTGCTTGTAATGTGAATATGGGTGTGCTGCTTTTACTTGGGCCTGTTTATTGCATTGCTGTGCTAGGTAAATTACTCTTAATTGCTATGTTTTGAGGTAAAAGGAGCCCATGGAGTCTGCTGTACATTGTAGTTTATATTACTTCTCTTGCAAGAAGTATTTTTAAAAGTTAAAATGTTTACGGACTTTTTTCCTGTTTATTTTTTTTGTGGATGGATGCTCAGAAGTTAATGCAATGTACTTGAGTTTGTGGTAAACCATGTTGTTGTTACAGGGTAGTTTGCTTTTATAAGTAACAAAGTTTGTATTTTGTGTTTTAGTGATGTCTTCAATAAACTTATGTACTGTTTTCATTATAATCCGATTGCGACCAGTGCTGCTGTTGGACAGTAAAGCAAATAGTGTGCCGTGTTAATGCATCTCTTTCCAGTATCATAACATAGTTAGGTAGGGGTTTGAATCCTGCAAAGTGTGTGTGGGGGGTGTGTGTGTGTATGTGTGCAGTTTCCTTTGAGAGGTGCTCCTTTTTACTGTTGGTGAAGCACCCACCAAGAGGAGAAAACACTGAGAGAAGAAAGGAGCCACTTTTGAGACTTTAAGTATTTTTCCTCTGTTTATTTGCTAAGTTTTTCTGCATAGCTGCCTATTTTGAGCATTTTCTGGCTTGTTAAATTTGATTTCTGCATTAGTAACTGTACTTAGAGCACAACCTAGAGCTGTTTACTGAATTTCCTGTTTGCACTTATTTTTAAAATAGTTTTTTTCTCAAAACTTGCATTTTATCTGTCTTTGGCCTAGCACTCTTGTGTGGGGTCATTTACTGCACTGTTATAACTTGTTGATACTTGTTAACCTCTGCTATCTCTGAAAAAACAAAAAAAACAAAAAAAATCTTGTTTTTTTCTCACTTTTCTGAGATTTAAAAAAGTTAAGTTACAGGCTTGCTGTTCTTGAACTGTTTGTAAGTTTCTGTGAAGCCATTTTTTGCTTGGGTTAAAGGAAAGTCTCTCTGTTGATCAATGGCAGTGAAAAACATCGAGCAGCCTGCCTGCCCCTGTGGGAGTGGTTACTGACTTGAAACTGTAGTTTTATTGGCCATTTTGGGCCAATTCCAAAACTCCTTCATCTTCCTCTCTTAAAACCTGGTTGCCTCGTGGTTTTGGCATCTTTTCAGGCTTGTTGGCTGTTGGTGAAGCACCCACCAAGAGGAGAAAATGCTGAGAGAAGAAAGGAGCCACTTTTGAGACTTTAAGTATTTTTCCTCTGTTTATTTGCTAAGTTTTTCTGCATAGCTGCCTATTTTGAGCATTTTCTGGCTTGTTAAATTTGATTTCTGCATTAGTAACTGTATTTAGAGCACAACCTAGAGCTGTTTACTGAATTTCCTGTTTGCACTTATTTTTAAAATCGTTTTTTTCTCAAAACTTGCATTTTATCTGTCTTTGGCCTAGCACTCTTGTGTGGGGTCATTTACTGCACTGTTATAACTTGTTGATACTTGTTAACCACTGCTATCTCTGAAAAAACAAAAAACAAAAAAATCTTGCTTTTTCCCCACTTTTCTGAGATTTAAAAAAGTTCAGTTACAGGCTTGCTGTTCTTGAATTGTTTGTAAGTTTCTGTGAGGCCATTTTTTGCTTGGGCTAAAGGAAAGTCTCTCTGTTGATCAGTGGCAGTGAAAAACATTGAGCAGCCTGCCTGCCCCTGTGGGAGTGGTTACTGACTTGAAACTGTAGTTTTATTGGCCATTTTGGGTCAATTCCAAAACTCCTTCATCTTCCTCTCTTAAAACCCTCTTTTGCACGGTTTTGCACGTTTCTGAGCATAGCGCAACAATGGGCAGCGCCGCCTAATTGGGTTTAAACTATTCCTGGATCCACAAAGTCTGCTCTTCACTTTTTCCCTTAGAACTGCTCTATCTCTCAATTTAAACACCATATTCTCATTCTAAGGCCCTTCACTGGTCCAATTAAGTAATCCTACAAGTTAACACTATTAAACCATAAGCACTACTTACTCTTATACTCTCTACGATTACCCTGTTCTCTATTGGTCCGTCTTAAATTCAGTTTCCCTGTTACTCTAGCATGTCCAAAGGTCAGTCAGTGGTTTCCTCTCCAGTCCAGCTGGTGAATCTGGGAATGTTGAGGCAATGTTACAACTGTCTCATGTACACGGACAACCCTCTCCTCCTCCAAACAGGTTCAAATATATGTGAGAGATGCAACTATTTCGCCAAACTGGAGGTTGAGCTCTCTCATCTCAAAACTGGTGTAACCAGTCAGGAGGAGAAGGTAACCTCAAACAACACAATTCCAGTATCACATAGCCACACCACATCAGCGAACCAAACACATAAATACACAAAAACAGAGGCTCTAAATAAAAATCTACCTAAGCAACAGAGACCTCTAAAGCAGACATCCAAGCAAACGTTACCTCAAAACAAAACACACACAACACATAACCCACAAAGTCAGTGTGCCAGGCAGCCACAGCCCTTAAGGCTGAATAACACACCTGATACTCTTGTTATAGGTGACTCTATTGTCAGACACACTGACGTCCCGCTCACCAGGCTGAATAAAGAGAAGGTCACAGTGAGCTGCCTGTCAGGTGCTAGGATCCAACACATAATGCAAGCACTCAGGTCACTCCAAAGCAAATACAAATATGACTCAGTCATTGTACATGCTGGTGTGAATGACCTGAGACGTACCTCCCTGGACTACATGAAAAGAGACATAGAGGAGCTCTCTGATCATATAGCCCAGGCTGGTATGACCCTGACCTTGAGCAGCATCTTACCCTCACCTAGAATGATGCCACAGTACAAAGACAAAATGATCGATTTTAACAATTGGCTAAAATTTTGGTGTCATTCAAAGGGGATCCAGTGTCTGTCAGCCTGGGATGACATGCTTGACAAGCCACGTTGCTTTGCTAGGGACGGCTTACACCTGTCACCCCTGGGCTTTCAGATATTGGCAAAGGCTCTTGCCACCCCCATAGTGCCTTTTTTAGGCAAGGCTCAAAAGTCAAACCCACCCCCATAGACAGCACAAGGAACAAGAAACTAAGGGTAATGCTGCTAAACGCCAGAAGTCTAAACCTCAAGATGCATGCACTCGAAGCTCTCCTCAGTATGGAGAACATCGATATCTGTGCAGTGACAGAAACCTGGTTCAAGGCTCCAGAGCGCACCCCAGCACTACCAGGCTATACCTCAGATCATGCTTTTCGCCCCAAAACCCGGACCGAACCACAAAAGGAGGGGGAGTTTCCATATTTATCAAGGATATCCACACCTCCAGGTTAGTGGCATTGCAAGAAGTATCGGAGACCATCCATGTGCAACTAACAGTGGGCAAGACTGCTTTTCAGTTTATAGCATCCTACAGACCACCCTCTCAAAGTCAGGAATCCCATTCGGCTTTCCTGAAAACATTGGAGAACATGAAGATCCCTCCGAACACCATTATATTGGGTGACTTTAACTACCCAAACATTGACTGGGAGCACTACTCAAGCCCCAGCACCTTAGCCCAAAGATTCCTGGAAATTATAAACTCAAATGCTATGGAACAACTAGTCACCACTCCCACAAGAGGGGACAACATACTAGACCTGATCATTACCAACATAGGGACCCTATGCTCCACACCAGAAGTATATCCCTCATTGGCAAGATCAGACCATAAATTAATTTCACTGGATGTCCACATCCCGACCCCACCCCCAGCCCAGAAAACCACAGTGAAAAACTTCTCAAAAGCGAACTTCTCACTTCTCAAAACCGAAGTGGAATCCTTCAAGGCCCCAGGGCCAGTGGAAACTACAGCCCAAACTGCAGAATCCTATATAAATGCATTCTACGGACATCTCCAGGAATGCATGGATCATGCTATCCCAAACAAAACCAAGATCCAATCATCCAAAGGCAGGCGACCTGTCTGGTGGACCCCTGCCATAAATAAACTGTACAACAGAAGGAGGAAGCTACTACATGATAGAGCAAAATCCCTAATAGGGAAGGCATCTCTGATCAGTACTAGCAAAAAATTACGATCCCTCATAAAATCCTCCAAGGCCAGCTTCGAGAGAAAAATTGCACAGGACACCAAAGACAATCATAAGGCTTTTTTCAGTTATGTTAGAAACCTGGGATGCAACTCCCAGACTTGTTCTGAGTTGATTCTAAATGACAAAAAATACACTGAACCCACAGACATCGCCAATATCCTGGCAGACAGGTTCAGTGCAAACTTCTCCACCCCCTCCCCCCCAAAAGAGCAAGTATCTATCCCGGCAGAGTGCTGCCTCCCAAACATGTCAGATGCTCAGGTGAAGGCTGCCCTCTCCAAAGCAAAAAACACTGCTTCCATGGGACCAGATGGCGTCCCAGGTTGCGTTCTACATGAACTACAAGAGGAACTAATTCCTCAAATAAAACAGCTATACAATCTCAGCCTCACTACAGGATATGTGCCCACAGAATGGCGTACAGCAACAGTGGTCCCACTCCACAAAGGTGGAGCCTCTACGGACCCTGGAAACTATCGCCCCATAAGCCTGACTAGCTTAGTCTGCAAGGCTATGGAGAGGATCATCATGGAGCTCATAAACAAAGACATTGGGGACCTACAGACACTAGATCCTACCCAGTTCGGCTTTGTCAAGTGCAGATCCTGCCTTTTGAACCTGGTTGACTTCTTTGAAACAGTCACCAAAGCCATAGATGAAGGGAAGGTAGTCCACACAGCCTATCTGGACCTTGCAAAGGCATTTGACACAATACCTCACTCGGGCATCATAGATAAGCTATCCAGCTTAAATATAAACCCCTATGTCGCAAGATGGGTCGCAAACTGGCTCAAAGACAGAACCCACAGAGTGAGAGTTGCTGGAGCCACGTCAGACTCGAAACCGGTCACAATTGGCATCCCACAGGGTTCTGTCCTGGGACCACTCTTGTTCGGTATATACTTTTCCGAGGTACAGGCAAACATGGGAGGACTATGGCTCACCAAGTTCGCTGACGACTGCAAACTGGGCGCCGTAATCAACTCTTTAGCTGACACAAACATCCTTCAAAAAGGTCTCACAGAGACCGATAACTGGTGCCAGCGCCATGGTTTAAAGCTAAATGCCAAAAAATGTATAGTCATACCCTTTGGCAAAAACAATGTGCCCACAAATTACCACATAGGTGGAAACCCATTAAGTACAGAGAAAGTTATTAGGGACCTGGGGACCCAAGTTGATAGCAATCTCTCCTTTGAAAACCACATTGCCAAAGTGGTTAGAAAGACCTTCTACATAGCCCACCTCATCACAAAGGGTTTCACATCTAGATCAAGAGAGGTAATCGTGCCCCTTTATTCATCCCTCATCAGGCCCATCATAGAATACAATGCCCCTTTTGGGATGTACCTTACCTGACACCTGCAGCAATTAGAAAGACCCCAAAAGTATCTCACCAAGAGGATCAAGGGTCTCAAACAGATGCCATATGCTGCTCGTTTAAAAAAACTCCAGCTTTACTCAGTTGCATACCGCCTACTTCAAGGCGATCTATGCCTGACATACAAAGCTATGTCAAATCCAGAATTAATGGACATGCTCCACCTCAGTAAATCTAAATCCCTTAGAGCCACACGCTCGAGGGACTTGAACCTCAGCACAGAAATAAATAGAACTTGCTGGAGGGCCAGGTTCATAACCCAGAGGCTCCCTTCGCTCTGGAATAGAATTCCAGTTCATGTGAGGCAGAGCACCTCACTGAATCTCTTCAAGAAGAATCTTGATAAGTGGATGGGGGATCGTAGGTTTGTCCCAGGGATTACTCCCGTGCCACTATTAGACAGAGGCACAGTAAACTAAACCTTAAAAAGGGCACAGTATACTCAAATCAAGGGGTGGCATAAGCCATACAGAATTGGGCTAGGCTTATAATTGCCCCAGGGCAGATATCCTAGTATGAACCTATGAACCTATGAACCTATGTTCATTAATAGATCATTGCACTGTGTAAATTAGTGCCATACATTTCTTTTAACTGCTGTGGTCAAAAGCTAAATCAGGTCTATGGTATCTACTGTGCATTCTCATTCATTTTAGTGTTTTTTGGTTCAGTGAATGTGGTTAACTTTTTTTTTTCTTGAGGGGTGGGGTGAGGTGGGCATGTTCGGTGGTAAAAATAATGCATTTCATTTTCTACAAGCTGCATTAATGTTAGTTTTCAATGGCCAAAATGCCCCCTACATTACCTCATTTACTATTTGACCTTTTTCAAATTGTTTGTAATAACTCTTTTCTGCTCCATTCCTTGGTTCTTTCGCATGCCAATGTGTTTTGAGCCAGTTCTTTCGCATGCCAATGTTTTTTGAGCCAGTTCTTTCATGTTCCAATGTTTTTTGAGCCAGTTCTTTCATGTTCCAATGTTTTTTGAGCCAGTTCTTTCATGTTCCAATGTTTTTAAGCCAGTTCTTTCATGTGCCAATGTTTTACGAGCCAGTTCTTTCATGTGCCAATGTTTTACAAGCCAGTTCTTTCATGTGCCAATGTTTTACGAGCCAGTTCTTTCATGTGCCAATGTTTTTTAAGCCAGTTCTTTCATGTGCCAATGTTTTACGAGCCAGTTCTTTCATGTGCCAATGTTTTACGAGCCAGTTCTTTCATGTGCCAATGTTTTTTAAGCCAGTTCTTTCGTGTGCCAATGTTTTACGAGCCAGTTCTTTCGTGTGCCAATGTTTTACGAGCCAGTTCATTTGCACTGTGCAGCAGTCTGTTACTGCACCCTACTAACACAGTTTTGGTAACTATGTTGCGTATCAGGTAAGTACAGATTCAAGCATGAAGAGAGCAGCAGCTTCATCACAGTCAACCAGCAGCAAGAGAATGTGCAAGTGGCAGGACGTTTGGAAAACAGAATTTGACTGGATCGAGAGATGCAATGATGTCAAAGCGTTCTGCAGGTACTGCAAGAGAGAATTTCTAGTGACCCACGGTGGAAGAAACGATGTTGCACCACATGAGGCAACTGAACAACATAAGACTGCTATTCTTCAAGCACCTGATGACAAAGTGGGCGAGGAACGCAAACCTTGAGGGACCAGAACTTAAGATCATTGCAGCAGAAGCCTCTGAGGTTTTCCATGCTGTTAAGCACAATATTTTCTATAACAGCTTGGACTGTGCAGTAAAGTTGGCCAGCCAGTTGTACAGTGACTCGGACACTGCAAAGAAACTATCTTGTGGCAGAACCAAGGCTGAAGCCATAGTCGAAAATGTTTTGGGACCGCACTCATTGGAATGCCTCCTGCATGACCTTCAAAAACCAGGCACTTCATTTGCAATTTCATCAGATACTTCCAACAAGGGGAACATAAAATTATTTCCCCTTGTTGTGAGGTATTTTTCTAAAGAAGAAGGGGTGGTGAATGGTCTTTTGGACTTCTATGAAGACCCTGATGAATCTGCACAGGCTATTTCACAGCAAATTCCCAACATTACGGAAAGGCACTCCTTGCCCTGGAACAGCATTTCAACTTATGGGGCTGATAATGCCAGTGTGAACTATGGGAAGAAATCTGGTGTGTATACCAGATTAAAAGAAAAGTGCCCATCACTCCAGAAGGCAAACTGTGTTGCCCACATTATTCACAATGCAGCCAAAAAACTGCAGCACAACTACCGTACAACGTGGAAGTATTTGTAATGAAACTTTTCAGCCACTTCTCAGGTTCGGCCACAAGGACCAGAGACTTCAAAGACTTCTTTGAGTTTTGTGGCATGGAATTTGAGAGTCTGTTAAGACATGTGCCAACATGGTGGCTGGCACTACTCCCAGCCATTGAAAGAGTAGTGAAAAATTTCCCAGTGCTCCAGTCCTATTTCCTCTCCCAGGGAGAAGAGGAGACCCCCCCCCCCCCGGCAGATATGGCAGTACTTTTCAGCTAATGAACATGGTAAGAATGAATTGCCTATGCTGCCCCAGTACTATTTGCACTTTCTCTGTGCTGTTATTGTTGATTTTAATGAACATATAAGTACATTAGAAAAATCAGCACTTACTGCCATGGAAATTTTTGTGTAATGGTCTCTCTGAAGCAAATACTGCAGGCAAGAGCTGAAGGTGCTTTCTTTGGAGGGAAACCTAGGGTACTTATGAACACATTAGATAGAACTTCTGCTAACAAACTGAAAAGAGACGTCATTGTGTTCTTGGAGACAGTAGTGAAATACCTGGAACAGTGATTTGATTATACTGAAAGCAACTACTTGTTTACACTATCTAAATTATCTCTAAATGAGCCCTTTGCCTTCAGTGACTTGCTTAATGTGACCACTGCCCTGAGTCTGCAGGATGTAGATGAAGATTATCTTTTTAGGGACTACTTGGCAATTAGGCCCTCTCTCGAACAGTTATGTAATACAAGCTTGACCCCAGGAGAGACGTGGCTGAAGCTTTTCAAAGAAGGGCCTGAACTGACTACACTATATCCGGTAATTGCTAGGGTTTTATCTATACCGACCTCAAATGCATTTGCAGAAAGAGTTTTTTCTTTGGTGAAAGGTAAATGGACAGATGTGCGTAACCGATGTAGTGTGGACTTGTTAAAAGCTGAACTAATGATGAGTGTAAATTACCGGATGAAATGTGACTTTTACTCAAATATTGTTTCAAATCGGGCCCTTCTTCAAGCCATAAAATCAAATTCAAAATGCACTTTTAAAAAAAGTGATTTAGTGTACTAGTGTGCAGTATAAAGTACTAGGGTGCAGTTTGTAATTTTGTGTTTTTCTTTGTTTAACATTAATTTGCTAGGGTGCAGTATGTAGTACTAGGGTATGTAGTTTTGTGTTTTTTCTTTGCTTTAGCTTTAATTGACAATAAAAAGTCTTAATTTTATACTTGGCTTGTATGTGGTATGTAGAATTTTTTAAGTTTTCTTTCTGAATAGTAATGGTTGGTTTATGAATTTTTTAACTTTTTAAATGAACAAGTGTCTATTTAATGAGTAGTGTGCTTTTTATTCCTTTAAAGTTTATTTACTGTTACAACTGATTGTGTTTGCAGTAATAGTTCACTTCATTTAAATGGTTTGAGTTTTCAGTATGCTGTAATGTCACAATGTTGTATCCATAACTAATACTGCATCTCCTTTAACAACTCTGGTGATGTCGTGGTGGGGTGTGGCCAGTCATGTTGGCCACACCCCCTATCCTATTGACCACACCCCCATGCCCCACTTTGCCCTTGTAAAAAGGTGGCAACCCTATGATAATCGCGAAGCTACAGAAACAGCCCACAGAATTCTTTCCCTGGGAAAGAATTCGGTGTTCCTCGGCTTTGCGATAATCAGTGTTCAAACTTCACAGTTTGAATATCTGGTGTTTGATCATCAGCTGTTTCGACAGACTGATATAGACCCGAAAATATTAGTAGTTTCATTGTTAAGGACATCAAACAAACTAATTCAGACTGGAGCACAGCCAGGTGTCTAACATTTAATTTAGACACCTTAAGTATTAGAAAAGAGTAAAAAGAAATTGGAAAATATTAAAGGGCAAAAATGAAGCATTTAAACTGTTAGGTGAATTCCCCAAATTTGTTAATAGCATTAAGAATATTTTAGAAAAACATGATACAGTTCCTGAATAGAATAAAGAGACTATCAATTGCTCGAATTAAAATACAGTAGTTTTAAAAGACAGTCATTGGAGCTTATATGCAAATACTCCCCCTGCTAGTTTTTTTCCTGCACATCAGAATATGTGGTATACAGTGGCGATTTATTCTTCATGTCAGAGCTTTTATGTAAGTAAGACCTTTAGAAGACTGAGAGATAGAACAGTGGGACTTCTTAAAGTGATTAAAAATAAAAATAGTTCTAATGCAGTGGTCGGATACAGTGCAGTTTCTTCTGTTTTTGAAAGTTTTTTTATTATTATTATTCAGTTATTGAATTTGCAGCTAGCAATGTAAGGAGTGGAGTGGGGGGAAGACATTTGGCATATTTACTGTATAGACAGCAAATAAGAATGCAGATGGTAATTTTGGTCTCATTTCCTCATTGAACTTTAAATGTTATTTAAAAAAATAATTTTTTACATATTAAAGTTGAATGTTTATGTCATGTGATGTTATCAGAGGACCTGTGCAATTGGAAATTTTAAGTCATGTGATTTCTAGTCATGTGATCTTATCAGATTATCTTTGCAATACTTACATGAATGCTTGACTTTTTTTCAGCAGTCTGATAAAATTTTGATTCCTTTATGATAAGGTTGGAAATTAAATCATTCACTTTTTACATTTTTTTATTTTTTTCTCTGACTCATTCATCTGCTCTTTCATCTTTTCATGTTTTTGGAATTTTTTCATCTCCTTTCTTTATCCTCTTGTAGACAACAGATCTGCTTAACATTAAGTGAAGTGATTTCCATTCTCAGCCAGGGGATCACTTCTACTGAACTCAAAAACCATTACAACAATTTGCATACACCACTACCCACCATCAGTATGTAGTAATTCTGTGAACTGGTACATTGCTTCCTTGAATCTGATAATCAGCAGGCTGCGATTGTATAGAGGCCTAAGTTTATTTTATATTTAACTGAAAGACTGTTCAACAAAATCATGCCCATGCCTTAGACCCACTGCCTCAGGAGCTATGACAACTCCAACTGAACACTCAACTAAAAAAAAAAAATAAAGCAGCACTTTCCAGAAAAAAAAGTAAATGTATACATTTCATAGATAAATGCAGAACAAACACTATAATCCTGATTCTTATGATGAAAGACATGAACAAAATTCCCTGAAATGAAACTTGCAAAATATTTAATATGTATAAAATTGATTACTCCACACAGTAACAGTTCTACATAAGGAAACATGTGATGTAACATTTTTTTGTAAGATTCCTTGTAACTGTATATACTGCTAAATGCTGGGTATATACTGAACGGATTTTTAGTCAAGTAGTTAACAACTAATAATGTAAATACAATCTGTAAATCAGAGCCAGATCATGGTCAAGTGGGGCACTAGGCAGGGTAACAGACCCCCCTCACACACACACACACACACACACACACCATTCCAATATCCCATTACTTGTCTGTCTCTTCCCCAGTTACCATAAAATGCTGCTCAAATCTACCACAGACACACTGTTTCCTTTTTTACTTTTATATGATTAAAGAGATTTGGATTTAATTTAATTTAAAACGATTATTTAAAATTTTACAGCAAAACACTGACAGCCATTTGCTAAGCAAAACATTCTCACAGCGAAACCAGTCTTAGCTTGAGCAACAGTAAACTTCTCTTCACTTGAACTTACATTTATTGAAACTGCATCTGACAACCAATTAAACTAAATAGTACTAATCTATGAACCTATGAACCTATGAACCAATTAAACTATTAGGTGCATTGATGCATATCCCCCCTTGAAATTCACATTTATCGAAAATGCATCCAGCAACTGATTAAACTATTAAATACATGCTGGGACAAGTATCATATCGTGAAGGAATTCAAAAGACAAATGTGCAATGGCATTTGCTAACAGCTTGGGGCAGACCACTGGTTGTAAATGTCCCTTTTCAGGGGCAGAATAGGGGCACTGTCTAGTGTAATGACTTGATCAGAGTCACAAAGAAGACAAACAAAGGTAGGGAGGGAATTTAAACCCTGCACTACAGAAGCAGCTCTTAGCCTTACTCTGCACGAGGTATCAGACAGACAAACTGTTATGGAACAACACAGTATATTTCACATATGCCTGCAAAAAAAAAAAAAAACAAGCTAAATTAAAAATGTATTGACAGTTAAAAAATATTAACATTTTACTAGACCTCACACTGTCCAGTTTATTCATAGGCAAACAATAAACATACTGTGAACTAAACAAGGAAACCAAGAATCATACAAAAAGAACATGGCTCATATGATGATGTTCCTGTTTACTACAATCAATTCCTTCCTGTACACCATAACTGTGGGTTGCAGGAACCTAGTATTGGTGCGTGCACACACACACACACACACACACACACACACACACACACACACACACACACACACACACACACACACACACACACACACATTAATCACAACCACTTGCATGAATGTATACCACAGACATGTGCTTGATAAGAAATGAATACATTAATTTATGAATAATGGGCCATGAATGTATTTCAGCTTTCTGCTTTTAGTATCATACAGTGAGCCCATCATAACCCCTCTCTGATCTCTCAACTTCTTATCTCAAATCAGAGTAAATTCTCAAAAAATCAGGCACATATTTTAAACATTTTGCTTTATATGCTTAGAAAGCTGGTAGAATAAAAAAAGCTTTGCATTAGAAAATATTTTCTGAAGGATGCAGAGTCTGGAACTCATGCCTGTCATTATTTAATGACTGCAGTCCACAAGTTGTCAGAAATCCACACATTTTGGAAGGAATGGACAAAAATGTCTCTGATTTTCTTTGTTTAAAAGTTCTGAACAAAGCCAAAAATAATGAGGTGACAAAAGCCCAATTTTTAAATATTATTTTAATTTATCTAACTGCTGAGCAGGTAAACTCATTGTACAATATGTTCATAAGAATGAAAAAAAAATCTAACGTCATTCAAACATGAAATTTATTATTCTGGTACCTCAGTAAGAAGTTTCCTGTTCACCCATGCCCTCCTTGAAACTTTGGAGAATCCTACACAAACTTTCTGACACCTCACAACAGCTACTGCATACAGACTGACTAGCACAGTGGTCAGGCCCTTGTGAGCATTCAGGCATCTCTAGCTAGCTGCAGCATATTGGCTGCAAGGTTAGCTTTCACAAAGTGGTGACACATGATTAGAACCTTACACCTCCTGGTTCATACAGATCCATTTTGTGCCATACTTGCCCCTTTCATTTAGTGCCCACATTCGGTGCCTTATCTGTATGGTATTGTCATATGGTAATACCATTTTCAAACCAATGCTGCCTCCAGCTTATTCATTGGTAGGTATACTCTCCACTCAGCATTAGAACCTCATACCTTTTGGTAGGGGTGCTGTCCACTCAGTGTTAGAACCTCATACCTATTGGTAGGTGTGCTGTCCACTCAGTGTTAGAACCTTAAACCCATTGGTGGGTATTATTTCCTCTCAGTGATATTAACTCATATTCACTAGTAGGTTAGCTCTCCACTTAGTGTTAGAGCCTCACACCCATTGGTAGATATGATCTCCACTCAGTGTTATCCCCTCTTATTCATTGCCTGGTATGCTTTACAGTTGGTGTTAGAACATCACTCCCACTCTTAGATGTGATCTATACTCAATACCTCATACCACGGCATGGTGCATCTTCTGCTCTGGACTTCTAACAGGCAACAATTGGTTGGTGACTCATTCACTTATTGTTATTCCATCACCTTCATGACTTCATTACATTAGCACTACTATTTCACTACACAGAGTTTACATACTTTGACCCTGGGAACTACAGACCCATAAGCTTAACCAGCCTTATCTATAAGGTCACTGAATGAATCATCATGGACCTTATAAATAAGGATATAAGTGGTCTCCAAACTCTTGACCCGACACAGTTTGGTTTTGTCAAAGACAGGTCATGCGTGTTAAACCTGGTGGACTTCTTCAAAAATATCACCATAGACAAAAGCAAATCTGTGCATACAGCCTACCTTAACTTAGCCAAGACCTTCGACATGATCCCACATTTGGGCATCGTTGATAAACTATCCCAGTTGAATATTACAGTTGCACACTTCGTTGTTAGTTGTGACATACTAATGGCAGGACTATATACTGAAAGGCATAAAAATGTGGCAAGACTGTTGCACTGGGAATTGTGCAAACATTATGATAATGAAGTAGCTGAAAAACACTAGAAACATGAGCCACAAGGCATCATAGAAAATGATGAAGTTTACATCACATGAGGTCACCCATTACCAGCAGTTCAAAAGATAGATGCCTAGAAAACCAGACATAGTGGTCCATGAAAAGAAGCATTGATCACTGAAATCATTGAAATCACTACACCCAGTGACTACATTGTCTTACGTACAGAGAGACACAAAGTCATAAAATATCAGGATTTGCAGGCAGAAATGAGAGCAATGTGGAAGAAAGATACTCAGACAGTTCCAATATTAGTAGGAGCAACGGGTCTTATAAAAAAGAATTTGCAATCTTAGTTAGATATGTTACCAATGCATGTAATCCTGTACAAATTGCAGAAGGAATCATTACTGGGCACATTGCAGGTGCTGTGAAGATCACTTCTGGCTGCACCAAAGATTGAAATAATACTAATTTCATGAACTTTAATCTTACTTTGACTTAAGATTGGGGCCCATTCCTGTCATGGCATTAGAAACCCAAAAGATTTGGAGAAATTAAAAAAGGTTGAATATTAACTCTTATGTCATCAGGTAGGTTGCTAACTGGTTTACCAACAGATCACACTCAATCAAAGTTGGGGACTTTACCTTAACCAGCAGACCTGTCACCAGTGGGGTGCCACAGGGGTCAGTGCTCGGCCACATATTGTTTGGGGTATACTTCTCAGAGGTTCAGGCCAAAACAGAGAGGCTGTGGCTGACTAAGGTTGCTGGTGACTGCAAATTAGGTGCAATCTTTGACTCCCCAAACAATGTCAGTATACTTCAAGAGGGACTTACACAAACCAATGATTGATGCCAAAGCCATGGACTCAAACTCAGTGCTAAAAAATGCATTATCTTTCCCTTTGGTAAAAACGATATCCCTGCAAACGATTATATAAATAATAATACCCTAAGTAACAACTCAGTAGTGAGAGACTTGAGAACGCAAGTTGACTGTAGCCTAAACTTTGACCGCCATGTGTCTACTGTGTTGAGGAAGGCATTCTAAGTCGCACACCTCATTAGCAAAGGCATTGCCTTAAGATCGAAAGAGGTCATAATACACCTGTATTTGACCATCATCATGCCAGTAATTGAGTACAATGATCCCTTTGGTATGTACCTTACCAGGCATCTACAGCAACTTGAGAGACCTCAGAGATTTCTAACCAGGAAAATTCAGGGTCTTCAGCACGTCATACACTGACAGACTGAAGTCACTGTCATAGTACTCGGTAGCATACAGACTAATTGGAGGAGACTTATGCCTGGCCTACAGAGCAATCTTGGATCTAAACCTAATGGAAATCCTGCACATCTGCAAGTCAAATGGGACAAGGATCACCTGCTCCAGGGACCTTAACCTGGCCTGCAACATAAAGAGGACCTGTTGGAGAGACAGATCTATGTCAGATTATCGACATTCCGAAACTTCAAAATTCATATGGCTGAGACCATATGATCAAAATTTCAGAACTCTGAAAAGTAAAAAAAATAAATAAATAAGTGAAAACAAAAAATTATATTTTTAACATTTACCAGCTCCAAGATCTCACTACATTATGGAAAAGAGTAAATTTCCCATTCCACTCTGTAGTGCGATCTCCATTTAAAACATTCAAAGTTTCAAAACTTTGGTCATATGATCCCAACCATATGACTTTCAATGTTTTGAAACTTTAATAATCTGATAGGGATCTGTGGAATATGCTAGCAATTCACATCAAACAAAGCCCCTCTATGACCCTGTTTAAGCGTAGCCTGGATGACTGGATGGGAAATCGTAAATTCCTGCCAAGGATTTCACCTATGACCCTCTTGGATATGGGAAGACATTGCTAACTAAGATCTTGAGTTTTGGAAAGATCCTTTATATTGGGCTTCTCTATTATTATATTGGGTACACACAGCTAGGCTTATAAAGACCTTCAGGTCAATAGCCTAGTAACCACCTATGAACCTATGCACTTTTTCATAGGTTCATAGGTTTATAGGTAGGTACTAGACTATCGGCCCAAGGGCCTATGCAAGCCTAGCCAACAAGGTTCCCTGGCTTACGCCACCCAAGAAAGTTATTTTCCTGTGCCACTGATGAACAGAGACACAGAAGTGATCTCCAGGATGTATTTCCTATTTCCCATCCACTCATCAAGATTTTTCTTGAAGAGTGCTAATGAAGAACTTTGCTTGACATAGATGGGTAGCCTGTTCCAGAATATAGGAAGTCTCTGGGACAGGAATCTATCCCTCCAGCATGTTCTGTTTATTGTGGTGACAAGGTTTAGGTCCCTAGAGCATGTAGCTCTGAGGGATTGGCATTTCTTTAGGTGTAGCATATCCAACAGCTCTGGGTTTGACATAGCTTTATATGTTAGGCAGAGATCACCTCTGAGTAGGCGATATGCTAAGGAGTAAAGCTGGAGTTTTTGAGGCGGTCAGTGTAGGGCATCTGTTTGAGGCCAGTAATCCTCTTTGTGAGGTACTTCTGTGGCCTTTCCAGCTGCTGCAGATGTCTTGTGAGGTACATTCCAAAAGGGGCGTTGTACTCTATAATGGGTCTAACGAGTGATGAGTAGAGGGTAATGACGGAACCCTGTGGTACTCCACTTGTCACTGGTTTGAGGTCAGATTTGGAGTCTGCAACTTTTACAGTGTGGGTTCTGTCAGTGAGCCAGTTGGCAACCCATCTTGTGACGTAGGGATTTATGCCTAGTTTATTGAGTTTAGCTATAATTCCAGAATGGGAGATGGTGTCGAAAGCCTTGGCAAGGTCAAGATAGGCTGTGTGAACCACTTTACCCTCATCTACAGCTTTGGTGACTGCCTCAAAGAAGTCGATCAGGTTCAGGAGGCACGATCTGCCTTTCACAAACCCAAACTGGGTGGGATCCAGAGTTTGGAGGTTACCAATGTCTTTGTTTATGAGTTCCATGATGATACGTTCCATGGCTTTGCAGACCAGGCTCGTCAGGCTAGTAGGTCTATAGTTCCCGGGATCAGTGGTGGCTCCCCCTTTGTGGAGTGGGATAACTGTTGCTGTGCACCATTCAGTGAGCACAAATCCTGATTCGAGGCTATTATTGAACATGGTGCTTAAGTGGAGAGCCAGTTCATTCTGAAGTTCATGTAAAACGCAGCCTGGGATGTTGTCCTTCCCATGGATGCTGTGTTTTTGGCTTTAGAGAGTGCAGCTTTCACCTGCGTAGTTGTGATTACAGGGACTCTGCATTCTTCCTGTATAGATATGGGCCCTTTAGGGGGTGAGGGGGGGGGGTAAAGTTAGCACTGAACCTGTCTGCCAGGATGTTGGCAATATCAGTTGGTTCTGTAATTTTCATGCCTTTGTGCTTTGGGATGTGGGAGGAAACCAGAGCACCCGGAAGAAACCCACACGACCAGATCTGGGTGTTGCCATTGAGATTCTTGACATAGCTATAGAAATGCTTTGCGGTTGTCCTTGGAATTAGTGGCAATTTTATTTTCGTAGCTAGCTTTGGAGGATCTTATAAGGGATCTCAGCTTCTTACTGAGGCTGACCAGGGAGCTCCTCCACTCATGGGATTTTACTCTCTTTTGCAACAGTTTCTTCCTTCTGTTGTACAGTTTGTTTATGGCAGGGGACCAGCAGATTGGCTTCCTTTTTTTAGAGGATCGTGTCTTGGTTCTGTTTGGGATAGCACGATCCATGCACTCATGTAGGTGCTTATAGAGTGCATTTGTGTAGGATTCAGCAGTTGTAACTGTATTGTCCATCTGCATGGGTGTCATGAAGTTCACTACTTCTGTCTTAAGAAGCATGAAGTTGGCGTTGGAGAAATTTCTTACTGTGGTTTCCTTAATGGGGGGTGGGGGTGGGATGTGGATATCAGGGGTGATTAGCTTATGGTCGGATTGGACCAACGAGTAGTTGACTTCAGGTGTGGAACACCGGTCACTCATGTTGGTAATGACTAGGTCTACGATATTGTTGCCCCTGGTGGGGGTGTGGATAAGTTGATCTAGGGCATTGGAGTTTATGAATTCCAGAAAGTGTTGCACTAAGGAGTTAGTACATGAGTAGTTTTCCCAGTTAATGGTTGGGTAGTTGAAGTTGCCCATTATTAGGGTGTTGGGTTGAACCCTAATATTTTCCAGTACATCAAGAAAAGAGGAGTGGGAATCCTGGGGCATGGTGGGGGATCTGTAGCAAGCTACAATTTGGATTGCAGTTTTGCCAAGAGTTAGTTGCACTTGGATAACCTCGGATGCATTATGCTGAGCAACTAGCCTGGAGGTGTGGATATCCTTAATGAATATGGACATACCCCCACCTTTGGTGTTTCAGTCCAGGTTAGATGGCCAAAATGTGTGGTATGAGTTATAGCCTGGTAGTGCAGGGGTGCTCTCTGGAGCCTTGAACCAGTCTCAGTCACTGCACAGATATCGATGTTCTCCATTTTAAGGAGTGCCTCGAGTGAGTGCATTTTGAAATTTAGACTTCTAGCATTGAGCAGCATTACCCTCAGTTTTTGCTTACCTGTTCCTGTTATGGTGGTTGATTTGTTACTTGAACCCTGCCTAAAAAGGCACTATAGGGGCAGCAAGAGCCTTAGCCAGTATCTGGAATCCTAGGGGCAACAGGTGCAGGCCATCTGTGGCAGAGCATCATGGTCTGTCGACCATGTCATCCTAAGCAGACAGATACTGGATTCCCTTTGAATGACACCAGAAGCTTAGCCAATTGTTGAAATCAATCATTTTGTCCTTGTACTGCGGTATCATTCTGGGCGATGGCAGAATGCTACTCAGGGCTAGGGTCATACCTGCCTGGGCTACAAGATCGCAGAGCTTGTGTTGTCTTATACAATATTTCATTTTAAATACACACAGTACACCATATACCCAACTCAATAACAGCAAATTAAAATAAAAAACATGCTAAACTAAACTTTAGGGGAGGGAATATTAAGGCTATATTAGGGTAAAAGGAAGTTAAATGGCAGCTTTTGTTAAATGCATTTAAGGCTCCTGGGTTAAATGATCATATTCCCACTAAGCAGTTATTGGAAGTTAGACTGTGAATAGATAGATAAACTCCAGCCCCTTGAGTAACTCCTGGATATTAATGCATTTATGAATTAAGCGGTTGTTATTTATACAATATTTCTTGCAAACGCAGGCACACACATTTTTTGTTCTTCACGCATATATACATATGTCTATTTTACAAGATGAGTACAGGAACTGTTGGGAATTTACTTGATGGCTGAAGTATTCATGTATTTTAATGTATTATCCATAGTATAAAAACATATTTAGTTTTAAGTGAGTAGGTATGCTATGCAACAGTATAGGTATTCATTAGGTTATGAATATGTAATGCAAGTGTCTTAATTAATTGTCCATTCCCATTAGGTATTTAACATTATTTAAACAGAAGTGATTACCACAATGGTGTTCTGATGAAGTCTACATGTGGTAGATGAAAGTGTTTAGCCTATGTGGTTAGTTTTTTTACGTTTCTAAAAAAATAAAAGATATTATATCTGTCCATGGTTCGTGTGAGCTGTGATACCTTTTCAACTTTTTTATTTTATTAAAACCTGAAGATTGATGATGAAAAATGATGATGGTGCCATTACATCCCACTGTTACAACACATGCTTTTAAATGTATCAGATCATAATTATGTATAAGATCTACTTAACTGCAACTATGTAGTTAAACTCAGCTTTAAATGAAAGCTGTAAAACAACAATGGGTATCTGTAGCTTGGCAATTTTCTATCCACTTGATATAGCCAGAGTTTTAAAAGTCATTTTCTTACCATTTCTGTTAAACTATAAGTTTAATCACATGTATAGAAAAGTACAATAGCATGTATCTAAAGAGATAATGTTTTGTATTCTCTTTAAGATCTGGAATGTGCACTGATATCCATGACAATGATTGTATGTAACCTTTGACAGGTGTTAATATATCTGACTCCTCAGAATTAATAAAGAAATAAGAATAAGAGGTGATGATAAACCTATGAAGTGAAAAACATCTTGAATTCCTGCAGAAACTACAAAGGACATTATGGATTCAGCATTCTGCTGTGGTGGGTAATACATTACAGCTCTTTTTCACAAATAATTCATGTTAGACAATGCACTCAATCAGACTTTATGTTAACTAGCAGCTGGACCTTTTCACACTGAAAAACAATATTGGCATATGGTGGATTTTAATGTTTGGTCACTGTTTGCAACAAAAGTACACCCAATTCACAACAACTTGTATAACCTCACACTTGTATGGGAAACATAAATATTTAAGATCAAAAGTCAAATATATCTAAGCCTTTGCTAGTATTTTACAAGTAATGTAACAGGTGGAGAAACGCTACAGGGCAGGAAATATTCCTTGTGTGAAGGCAAACTTCCATTTACCTGATCATTAGATGAGTTTCAGTTTATGTCACTGTGGCACTCTGCTGTTCTGCATTTCCTTGGGGATTACTTTTCTGAGGGTTTCCACACTTACAGGTAGAGAGCACAGCGCCAGTGATTGTTAAGGAAGAGATTATGTGTTCCTGAAGGCATATACTTGGCAGAGAAAATGACAAAAATTCACTGTAACAATAAAATACTACCTGTTTCACTGACTACTTTTGGAGTGGGAGCATTGACTTAAATGCATTCTTCAGGCAGACACTGTCTCGTGGCATGATTTGGTTTATATCTTTAGTGGATAATTTCTTCTCATTTTCTCCTGACTATGCTTAAGCTTTCATGCATCTCTTTTATTGGTTTTAAATCACATTTTAAATCTAGTTAGGGTTAAAGAGTCCGTATATTGTCTAAAACAAACATTACCTTGTATAAACAATCAGTCTTTGCCTGTTATATTTTCCATTTTTTGTTTAGTTATAAGACTATTACTATTTTGTAACAATGATATGTCAGACAAACCTGATGACTCCTCTGACTTGCACCATTATGTGTTCTGGTATCATACATGATTAGGAAACATGATTCAGGGATTTTGATGTGAGGCACCTGTCATATTACTGGTTTAATTTAAGAGTGGTGATAATGTTGGAGGGAGCAATACAGTGAGACTTAGGGAGGTGCTGTTTAGAACCTTCAATACACCTGTATTACTTAGATTATGTAGTAGTGACCAAAACAAAAAGAGGTATATTTCTGAAATATAGCCCATCAGATAGGCATATTCTAGATTAGCACTATTTGTTAATCTGCCTCAATATCTCACATGTAGAGGCACATCCAGCCATCTATAAACTCTTTCTCCATTTTTGCACTTGGGTCAGGGTGCCACTTCACCAGTGATAATCATCTAGAGTCAAGGTTCACACTGCTGAGTGGCTAGCCCTGCTGCAGCAGTTATTCCATACCACATGCTTGCATGCAAACTCATACTTATTGCCAATTTAGAGTGGCCAATCCACCTACTGTATGCCTTTGGAATGTGGAAGGAAACTCACATGAGCACAGGGAGGACATGCAGACTCTGCACAGAAGGTCCCCCAGACAAGAATCAAACCAGAGAACTTGTTACAGTGAGGCAACAACACTATCCACTGAGCCACTGTGCTGCCCATCTGGAGATACATACAGAAACATAAAGATATACTATCACTAATACGCAAATGGAGAAATGAGGCCTACACAAACATGCATATGTATATATATATATATATATATATATATATATATATATATATATATATATATATATATTATAGTATTCACACACATGGGCGGCCATGGTGGTGCAGCGGTTAGTGTTGTCACCTCACAGCAAGAGGTTCTCCGGTTGAATCCTCGGCTGGAGTGCCTTCTGTGTGGAGTCTGCATGTCCTCCCTGTGGTCGCGTGGGTTTCCTCCGAGTGCTCTGGTTTCCTCCCACATCCCAAAGACAAGGTGTAGGTGGATTGGACACTTGAAACTGGCCCTAGGCGTGAGTGCATGTATGAAGGTTGGAAGCCAGGCTGGCAACTCGACACTGTAAAACTCTACTGCCAATCATGAGCAGACAGATGATCCACTGTGGTGACCCCTAACCGAGAAGAAGAAGTGTTCACACACATACACAATGCATACACACACATATACCACACACACACAAACAATACATACATATATACAAAAAATTATAGTGATGTATAATGCAACTAAAAATATGTCAGTATGGTTTGTTTTCATTTATATAAATGCATGATTGCCTATGTCATAACTGATAATTCAATAAAGATGTTTCTTGTTTAAAAAGGAAAGGTATTGTTTCTCTATTTTTAAAACATCTTGTATTTCAGCTCTCCTAAGGACATAATGAATCTAGTGACTACATCAAGTTATCTTGAATGGAACAATGTCACAGGCAGTGAAATTTGTTTTAGCAAAACATAAATATTATCTCACCAACATAACTAGACATAGTAGTTGTGAAGAGCAAATGTTATCCCTTGGACTTTCAGCTATCATAATAGAAACACGTGTACTATGTAGAGATAAGCATGCGTTTCCAGTTGATTCTTTTTAAACCTCTTTTAGCTACACAATGCATTAAGTTGTTAGTATTGTGCTGTTACCATTTGATCTTTAGAAATTAAGCTACTTTTAAAAGAACAAATTCAGTTAATGACAGGCATTTCTTATGCAATATCATACAATGCCCTCCTTATATGTTCATTTATGTTGCTTTTTGACCTGCCATTTACTCTGCCCACTCAGTCCTTGCAGACACTACCTCATTGGTACCCTTACCCTCTGCAGAACTGCTGACAAGACCCCATTACTACTAACTGTACCCATAAAGCCTGTCGGGCCTTTTTAAATGTACTAGGAATTGATACCCCTTACACCGACATTCCCTTTATAAACAAATAACCTTTAGCAAAACTGAAGAGCACTGTCTTACTTTGCTTGTCATACTCCGTGATACATTGTAATAACTTTCATTAGAGCTTACCAGTCAAATAATAGCCTCTGCTCTTTTTTTCTGATACTCTACCCATATATGGTAAAACCTCACCTCCAGACAAAGACTGCCACCTTCCTTTTTACTCCTTACCATATATGGTAAAACCTCACCTCCAGACAAAGACTGCCACCTTCCTTTTTACTCCTTACCATATATGGTAAAAACTCACCTCTAGACAAAGACTGCCACCTTCCTTTTTACTCCTTACCATATATGGTAAAACCTCACCCCCAGACAAAGACTGCCACCTTCCTTTTTACTCCTTACCATATATGGTAAAACCTCACCTCCAGACAAAGACTGCCACCTTCCTTTTTACTCCTTACCATATATGGTAAAACCTCACCTCCAAACAAAGACTGCCACCTTCCTTTTTACTCCTTATCATATATGGTAAAACCTCACCTCCAGACAAAGACTGCCACCTTCCTTTTTACTCCTTACCATATATGGTAAAACCTCACCTCCAGACAAAGACTGCCACCTTCCTTTTTACTACTTACCATATATGGTAAAAACTCACCTCCAGACAAAGACTGCCACCTTCCTTTTTACTCCTTACCATATATGGTAAAACCTCACCCCCAGACAAAGACTGCCACCTTCCTTTTTACTCCTTACCATATATGGTAAAACCTCGCCTCCAGACAAAGAATGCCACCTTCCTCTTTACTCCTTACCATATATGGTAAAACCTCACCTCCAGACAAAGACTGCCACCTTCCTTTTTACTCCTTACCATATATGGTAAAACCTCACCTCCAGACAAAGACTGCCACCTTCCTTTTTACTCCTTACCATATATGGTAAAACCTCACCTCCAGACAAAGACTGCCACCTTCCTTTTTACTCCTTACCATATATGGTAAAACCTCACCTGCAGACAAAAACTGCCACCTTCCTTTTTACTCCTTACCATATATGGTAAAACCTCACCTCCAGACAAAGACTGCCACCTTCCTTTTTACTCCTTACCATATATGGTAAAACCTCACCTCCAGACAAAGACTGCCACCTTCCTTTTTACTCCTTACTTCCATAATGCCCTTAATTTGATATGCTGCATGCAGTTTATCAGTATGCATTGCTACAACACAAACTTCAACCTATGGCCTCTTTTCTTTTTAACCCCCTCTTTTTCTTTGAGTATGAAGCCTCCCCCGACCCAATACTGACCCATTTATTTCCCCACTAATCCAGGAATGGTCCATCCATCCTGCCTTTTTTCCAGTTTCTTATCTTGATTGCTTAAGTCATCTGTTATAATTATACAGAGTCTCTTCCTGTGTTTACCAATGTTACATTTACTACAAATTGCAAACACTTCCCTGTTTTTTATTTTTTTAATTGTACAGTAACACTACTTAACACTTCTTTGCACTGAATTTAACAAATCCAATGGTTGTACTTTTGTATAATGTACCTATAAATGCTGCATGGCTAGTATTAGGGTTCAGTAAGATTTCTGCATCAGAGCTCCTGAGTTCACCCCTGCCCTCCACTTGGAATATTTTGGTTATGTCTGCATGGACTTTTTGGAGGTACATTGTTTTCTTTGAACTCTTAAAACATACTGGCTGGCTACTTTGAACTATTTGTATATTTATGTATATATTGCACTTACATTTGCCTTTCAAGCCTAGGTTATGACCAAAAAGGGTATTTGATGTATAATTTAATTCACTTAATGAATTGATGGCAGGCAAATAAATGAAAAAGCTATGATTGTGTTTTGCTGCTTTAAATAAAGTTATGTTTGTGGTATATAAACGGACGGTGCCCTGTAAGGCATTCCTGTCAGCTGTAAAGCTTTTCCAGTCTAACGAATCTTAAGGCATTACATTTAGCACTGCACAAATTGTGATAAATGCCAGGCTACTTTTTCACCTTGAGGAAGGCTGATGCATAAGTAGTTGTGACGTTAATATGAGCCTGCGGTTTTAGCTCTCAGATTAGTCCTATTCCATATAGAATTATTGATGTTCTTAATAAAGTTAAAGCTATTTTTGGACACATAAATGATACAATAACCGAACTATGTGGAAACAAATACTGTTTCTAGCAGTGCTTTGTGTCTAGACGTATTCTTTTATAAAATAGGAAAGTGGTGTACCTTCTCTCTTATGTTTTTATAAATTAAAGTAATGTATATATCTATTAATCACAGATAAGCTGCTCCAACAAATGTTTTCAGTCAACCACAGCTGCAGTATTTCAGAGTTTTTTTTTTTTATTTAAATATACAGGCTTAGATTTTTAAGACCTAATTAATCCATCAGGTATGATAAAGGTACAAAGGTATTATTGTTTCCATAGAGGGATTCTTGTATTTTATGAAGTGTAATGAAGGATAACTCTCTTGTATATTTCAGCTGTAGTTTCAAGTGCATTTCAGGTTCTGTTTTTTTCCTAAAAATGCTTTTTAGTGTTATGCAAATGAAGATCAAAGTAGAGTGGACTTGCATGCGCTGGACTTGCCTCCAGTGGTAGGCAAACAATGGATAGACAGAGGCACATCAGCCTTGGGAAAGAATACTTTACAAATGCCCAAACTTGCTTTAAACATTTAAATAGCTCTTGTAAACACTTCCAAAGGTCTCATGGTTTTAAAGCTGCAGTTCATCAGTAGATGATGGAAATATTTATTGATATTAAAAAAATCATAGTCAACATAAATCAACCATAAATACATCAAATACCATTAACACATTAATTGTTAAAGAAAAAAAGAAAAGCCACCACCTCCCCATTCCTATCCTAATGCAGCAAATACTTTACTTCCAGAATATTTTTCCATTCATCAAGAGGTACTGGTTTCTGTAACTTTTCTACTGTCTTATTCATTGGATAATATGAAAAACTGCTGAATATATTTTTAATATAAATCTTAAATTTAAGCATCCATCTTACATTCCATATACCCCACCATAAAGCCTCAGTTAGCACCCTCCAGGAACTACAAGTAATACATCAGTATGTATTCTATGCCTTACTCAGTACATGGCACCTGTGTAACATTGTACTCAGTCCTGCCTGTCAGCTATAAGGGTGCAAAAGTATTTAATAAAGAAATGCCCCAACTAATTTTGACCAATTGTTTCTTTTTGATATAAGCATTCCAACTTTCTCATTAGCATTCATTCTGCTGTTTGAATTTGAGAATAATCTTTACAGGAATCCTTTCATAAACAAACACCCAGTTATCATCTCAGATATAAATTGGAAGATATACTTCATTTATCATCACTTTTATATTTCTTCATTCCCCCCCTCCAGACTTCTCATTTTGTATTACCTAAAACAAGCACATGAAAACTTATAGGAGAAATTCAGGAATTATGGGATAGCATGGAGTTCTACAGATGAAAATTGGCAGGCAGAGGAATAATATATTAAGCAAAAAAAATCAGTAAAAAATGGACAAAAATTAAGTTTTGTTTGTCTTTAAGGCTTTTCCTGGTTAGGGGTCACCACAGGGGAACTCCGGTCTGCTATTGATTGGCAGTATATTTTTTATGGTGCCGAGTTGCCAGCCCAATGCCCAACCTTCAGCAAAGGCACGCTTATTCACGCATGTCTTTTGGGGGCCACTTGACCACGGGGAGGACATGCAGACTCCACACAGAAAACACTCCAGCCGTGAATCAAACAGGAGAACCTCTTACTGTGAGGCAACAACACTACCGCTGTACCACCGCGGCTTCTACAAATTAAGTTAAAAGGCAAAATGGGTCTACTTCATTTGCTCTAACTTCCAATTGACTGACACCCATTTGCCCGAGACCAAATGACTGAAATTTCATTTGACCGACACTTCATTTGCCCGACACTTCATTTGACTGACAAGTATTATTGACAAGTAAATGGAATATGTCCCCTTCCCCACTGTATTGCGACCCTGGAGTTAGAATATATAGTTAGGGGGGTGTGGGGGCACAGCCCCCCATAATGGGGGGTATGTGGGGTGATGCCCCCCCACTTAATTTCATATTATATTGTTTGGTTTTGCTTTCATATTGCTTAGCAAAACAAAAGTAAGCGGGGGGCTTTGCCCCCCTCACCCCCCATTATGGGGGGCTGTGCCCCTCATACCCCCCTAACTATATATTCTAACTCCAGGGTTGCACTACAGTGGGGAAGGGGACATATTCCATTTACTTGCCAATAATACTTGTCAGTCAAATGAAGTGTCAAGCAAATGAAGTGTCGGTCAAATTAAATTTCAGTCAAATGGAGTCGGGCAAATGGGTGTCAGTCAATTGGAAGTTAGGGCAAGTGAAGTAGACCCAAGGCAAAATATATTGTGAGCTAGAAGGTGATAAACAGTTTGGTATTGAGGGCAAGTGGAGAAATGAGTTACCAGAAAAGGTTGGGAGAGAACGTGCAGCTTAGAGAGTTGTGAGGGCAGGGGGTACAGATTTTATTGGAGACTGGAGGGGTTGCTGAGGCAGATCAGGGGCTAGAATATACTAGAGATAGTAAGGAAGAAAATGGCATTGTGAGAAACTGAGATGCAGTGAAAAAGCAGGAGCAAGCAGAAAAGGTAGAGCTTGAAGTCAGGAGAAGCAGGATGTGCCAAGGGATTAGAAGTAGTAAGGGATAAGATGATTGATGGGGACTACAGATGGAGAGATAGCAGAGAAAATGAGGTTCAGACAGAAAAGGATGGATGAGAAAACAGGTACATGAGGGAGAACAGGGATATGGGAGATGGTTAGAAGTTAACACGATGGAGTGAGTAAAGAAAGGTACAGGGAAAACAAAAAAGCACACAGAGAAGAGCAGGAAATGAATGATACAAGTGAGATAAGTGTTATTTATTTGTTTGTTTGTTGTTTACTAGCAAGGCTGATGAACAGGCCTAAATGAACTCCTTATCAGCCACAACCTTGGACTTAAGGCAGTGTTACTGTAGGATTAATTATATTATATAAAATACAGAGATTAAAGTACACAAGAAGTTTCTAAAGAGGTTAATAAGCAAAGTAAATAATTTTGCGGTATTCAAAATATAGATCTAGTGGAACAAACTGAAATGCAGCCAACTCTGGCCTAATTTTCTGAGTCTACAGTCAAAAAACTGTAGTAGTCAAAATCACAAATAGGCTACCCCCTCCCAAAATGCCCCCTGAAAGTACATACAATAAAGCCTCACGTTGTTTCTAAAGGGATGAAGCTCACCATCAGTACCACTGATGTGGAAAGTGTAGTCCGCCATACACCTAAACTGACATATGATAACTGGGATATCAAAACCATAGAGAAAAGGGAATAAAACACAGTTACAAGCTGTCTGCTGTAGCTTCACTTCTGTCTGCTACTCTCGTTACTCTTCAGCAAGTTACATAATTCAGGCAGCAAGGATATAACCAGGCATGATCTTGTACTCTACTGTGTATATGTTGTCTTTGTATCAATAGAAACGTTGTAGCTTTTTTAGGCTATGTCTACAACTGAACCACAAACCAGGACTCAGCACAATTGGAAAGAAAAATCCACACTTTATTCACGATGTTGAGCGCTTTCCTCCTTCTTACAAGGACTTCCTCAGAACAAAGAATAGTTACCCCACCCAGCCTTCCTGCTGCATTCCACAGTTCAAAATTACCGCCCTGATTGATAGACATGCCCACTTTGTGATGTCAGTGCATCTACAACTGTCTAAATGAATGCCTCTAACAATAGGCACATAACTTGCTTACAGAGAAGATTGAAAGGCAAAAATGCTTTGCAATTTAAAGCTTATTTTTTACATGTTAGACACTATAGAACCCAGCACCCTGGTCCAGTACTGTGGACCAGTGCCCCATCTCATCTGCTTTTCAAGGTAAGCAAACTACAGCCCTCCCCAGCTCTTCCATTGAAGAGCAAAAAAAAAAATAAAAAAAAAAAAAATGGCTGTTTCTTCTGCTGGCACACCAACCAGGAGGCCAGATGCATGGCACCCCTCCCTCCTGCCTCAGCCATTTAGGTGTCATTTCTGTGCCCTGTCCCCAGCCCTCCCTCAGCATTGCCTGCATGGAGCACTACAGTGCTTCTGTTTAAAAAAAAAAAAATACTCCTTTTCAAACTGTAGCAAGCTGCTTTGTAGAAATGTAGCAACAGTTGCTACAGTTTATATCCTGGTTGCACGGAGTGCTATGGTGCTCATATTTTAGTTAAAAAACTTCCCCCAAGATTCAATAAACTCCATGTAGGCTTCATGCAGAGCCTACACAGAGTTTACATGTTTGTGCTGTGGTGCACAGTGAGCAGGAGTGCGCGATGCATATTAATTGTGTGTGATGCGTCTAAGCTAGGTTTTGTGGCTGGCAACAGTGTTGTCGACCAGGAAACCACGTAAACGAACATGGATATCAATTCTGTGTAAAGCAGAGCATGGCACCTATGGTCCACAGATTAGCATGGAATGCCACAGTTATAACCAGAGCTTCACAGATTGCTGCCAATCTGTTAGTGCAACACACCTGCACAAAGGCCAACATAATGAGGGGAGATATTTGATATAGATGTCACGTAGAACTGTGTTAGAATAAAACACTTTCAGCCTGTTAGAGCAAGAAATATGGACAAAGCCATAAATAATGAATAATTACTATCGAAATACTAGCACTGAGCCCAGCAAAGGAATTTTTCAAAAGGTGGATGTATATTCAGATGGAGGGACAGGTATGAAATTGTGGGCTCAAGTAGCAGCCCAGAAAGGGGTGTCTGTGATGGAACGAGGGGTGTCTGTCATGGAACAAGCATTGTCTGTGATGGAACATCTGCTGGGAGGGGAACCACATCTTCATGGGTTAAGGTCAGCCACATCATGTGCTGTCAGCAAACGTCGCGGTACCCAATCACTATTCCATAGTGGCAGTACTTCCATTGCTCTGTGCATTCGCTGATATGAACTCAAAGTACTATACAGAGATCACGGTACAGTGTGGTTTTCTAAATTCATCCCTTTTCTCACTGTAGTGCGATCCCAAAGTTGCAATACATAGTTAGCAGGGGATGTGGGGGAAGCAGCCCCCCCAAAGGGGGGTGCATGGAACATGATGTTAAGTATATGAGTTTAGTTTACCTCTGCTCCACACAGACATCATGTGATGTGTTTGATTTTAATGTTGAATCTGTTGAATTCATTCAGCTGATTCGACATTTGAGCTATGTGGGATGTTTATTTGTCATAATTGTGGTTCGGTGCTGGGAGCGGAAATTATTTTGTTCCACTACATTATGATAGTAAACTATATATATATATATATATATATATATATATATATATATATATATTGAATATCTACACACACACACACACACACACACACACACACATATATATATCTAGGACATTTGCTCAAATGAGCAAACGTCCGATCCATAACAACCAAACACACTTTAACGAAAGCGCTTTTATCGAAAAAGCGCTTTTGTTAAAGCGTGTTACAAAAAAAACCCACTGCATTAGCATGTGGGGGGCTGTGCCCCCCACTCCTCCTACTTTAATATTCTCCCTCCAAGACCTCACTACAGTGGAGAAAAGGGAATTTTCCCTTAACCACACCATAGTACGGCCTCGGCAACAGGCATACTTATGTGAAAGTGCTTCTTTGGTGAAAAGCACTTTTGCATTAGTATGCCTGGCAGTTTGGGTTTCGGACGTTTGGTCATTTGAGCAAACATCCGAGACCCATTTATATATATATATATATATATATATATATATATATATATATATATATATATATATATATTATATTATATATAAATATATATTTTACTATCATAATGTAGTGGAACGAAATAATTTCCTCTCCCAACACTGAACCACAGTTATGACAAATAAACATTCCACAAAGCACAATGTCGAATCAGCTGAATGAATTCAGCAGATTCCACATTAAAATCAAACATATCACATGATGTCTGTGTGGAGCACAGATATATAGATAGATAGATAGATATACACATGCACACATTGAACATATACAGACAGACATGCGCAAATGCTATAAGACATAAGGAATGTGCAAAGTACAGATATTACTGCTTGCCCACTAGCTTGGCATTGAGTCTTTGTGATAATACCTGTACAGTGCATATTCATACCTTTCAACTGTACAGATTTTTGCAGACTGTCTAGATTTTTGCCTCATATTTTTGGTCTGTTTTTCATAAAATAGTGTTTTTCTGGCAAATTAGTGGCAAATCATTAAAGACTGAAGTTAAAAAATAATAACAGACATTTGAGTTTCAGACTTCATACGATTCAAAAATTTCATGCTAATGTAAATCCTGTTATTCTATCATCTTTCTAAGATTGTAAGAACAATATTTAAAAATTGTCCCTGTTTTTGGGCCTTTGTGCCACTTGTATTTATGGCTTTGTCCATATTTTTTGCTCTAAGAGGTTGAGAGGTATGTGCACATTCCTTATTACATTTTTGTGCTATTAAATGAAAACCTGTACTTTTTTAAATTTTTTATTTTGATTTTTTTTTCAAAGCAATAATCATTTAAACATTTAATAATAATACAAGCACAAAAAAAAACTATACACAAACTGTTTACAGAGTCCATAACAAATTTGTACATTTATAAAACCATTAATATGTTTTTAGTAAATTATTTAATTTCTGCAAGCAATTAATTAATGGGTCACATTCTTTGTTCTCACTTTTATAGTGAGTATTTCATTGTTATAAACTGATTTATCTAAGCAAATGTATTCATTATTAAGGAGATAGTAGTCTTCATTTTCCACTTTTTAGCAATGATTGTCCTTGCTATGGCTAAAATACTCCAAGGAAGAGTATTTGTGATAGTTGGATAACATCTGGCATAGATGCATTAAATAATGAAGACCTGTATTTCTGATGTACACTAAAGTTTAAAATTAGTACTTTTATAAGAAAGTTATATAAATACTGCTACATTTTGACACATTTTCCTCCCCTGTTGCTAGCCAACCATTAACTTCTCTCTTGGCCAAATGGGCCATTTATTCCTTCTTTACTGGCGGTGAGAGATGACCAAGTTGGGCAGTCATTCAGGCAGCTATTGTTTTTTTTTTTTTTTGTTTATTATTTTAGCCATATCACCCCACATTGCATGTCTTTTAACATGCTCCTGGGTTCAGCATGCAAAGGTTGTCAACAAGGATAACTAACTGACTTCCACAAATGATATAACTCCTGAAGAATGCACTGTCCACCCCCCTCCAAAGCCAACCCATCTGTGGGTCTCTAGTCTCCACTAGGGACTCTTCCAGAGGGCTATGCACCCTAGACATACATCTCCACATACTCCTAATCAAGAGAGGTGAGATAGTATTGCCACATTCACTCTTCCCTTCCCTATCTACCAGCTCCTTGAGACACGTGAGACACTACTCTAACTTAAGTTGCCTGGGTCATAGTCAGGGCTTTATCCTTCTGTACCAATTGCTCTGATACAGAGGGTTTATCCCTCTGTATAAGAGGAACTGATGCAGTATTATATTTTGATGTAAAACAGTCCTACTGTGAAAGTTGCATGTAAGTTTGGGCTGACAAAGTTTGTATGAAGTATTAGAAATAAATGTGAAAAAGAAAACTTGTTCCATGTTCATTTACAATTGTATGACATATACTTCAAATCTGGTAAGTTCCTTTTGTGAGACTCCTGGTTGAGATTGTATTATCTTTACATTAAAATATTCTAAATTGTTTTTTTTTTTTTTTATTCTCCTTCGGTGCAGGACTGTGTAGAGTTGGGCTCTGTAGCTTTAAGGAAGCATTGCATCTTGGGAATTCAGCCTTCACACAAGGTTAGTGTTGACAACCTAGCCTGATGGGAACTGGAGCTTCTATTTTAGACCGACGATTATGTGAAGATCATACCCAGGAACCAGCACTTGATTTCGGATGCAAAAAGCAGGGCCCCTTGGTCGGAAATCATCAGAGGAAAAAGAAGCTTAGCAGAAGCGCGTTATACAAAGCAGGTAATCTAGATTATATGGAAGGATCTTCTTTTCTTTTTGCTTGTGGCAGTGAGAGCATAACTAGCGTTTATTGGGTTTTAAAACGCATTTTTTCCTGGGTTTGTTTTAAATACTTTAAGAAATGTCGTAGCTGCTTCTTCCTTGCTGTTGCATGAGTATCTGTGGTCTTGCATTGTAAAGGTAAGTGTGTTGGGGAACTTCATTTGGAATCTGATTTGTTTTGTTATGAGGAAAGAACAGTGAGGGGCAAGCTTTTGTTTCTCTAGTTTAATTTGATATGGTAGATCTTGAGCAATGGTAATGCTCATGCTATTCCAAACCACAGATTTTTTTGTTTTGGCAGCAAGTAGTATTTTGTTAACATGAAGAAAGCTAAGGATCTTGGCATATACAATTCTTGGTCTAGTTACAACTGGTGATGGTCTAAGAGCCCTATGTGCTCTCTCAATAGTGATTTGGTTAGCTTCTAAATCATTTCCTAGGAATAGGGCAAAGATTTCTGACAGTGTGTTCAGCAGCTTATTTTGATCTACATTTTCAGGGATGCCCCTTATAATTAAGTTGTTCCGTCTAGATCTGGTTTCGAGATCCAGGATTTTTGCTTGTATTTCCTGAATAGCATTTTTGTTGGTATTTGACTCCTTTTGGATGCTTTCTATTTGAATGTCGTGATCCATTATTTTAGATTCCATTTTGTCCAGTCTTGTAAGTATTTTATCTGTAGATGAGCCAATTGTGTTAATTTGAGTTGATAGGTTTTGTATAGCTTCCTGAATGGGTTGCAAAGCTACTTTCAAGTCTTCTAGGTTGGAGTTTTCTGACTTGTTTTTATTTGAGTTTGCATTTTTACTAGATTCCACAGCTTTGCTAGTTCTGGCTCTTTTAGATGTTGTATTCTTTTCAGGTGAGTTTATTGTAGTAAATTTTGATTTAGTAGTCTGGCTTTCCATAGATTCCTGATCATTAGGCATTTTGTTTGATCAGACTTACTGTATTTGGTAGAAGTTCTTCTGTGTTGTAATTTAGGATTACCTTGGCCTAGCAGTATTCAGCACAAAGTTCACATGTGGCAGAGACCCTTACAGCTATCTGCAGAAATCCTGTCTTTTTACCGAGGATCCAGATTTATTTCTTATTCCAGTTCGTACCGTAAGTTGCTCCTATGCCTGTACCATGTATTTGGTGATATAGAGAATTTTATCTCCCTTATATTTTATGTAAAATGTTCGGGTAAGGTGCTCTACTGGGTTTCAGCACTCTCTATAGGACGGCAGCCATCTTGCTCTCAAAATATTCTAAATTGTTAAAGGATAACACAGACCTATGGACAAATTCAGTTGAGTGACCAGGTATATACTAAAAATCTCAAAAGTTAGTGCTTCTTACTAATGGTTAATGTTATGGGCTACTTACTTCAGTTACTAAGCGTTTGCAAGGTAAATCAATATATTGTTTCCTTTACAGGCAGTGAAAGGGTCACTGGAGTGGATCAGGATATCTATATTTAATAAAGTGCACATCATATTTTTAAATAAGTTACAAAGGCTGTTTTACATTATTTTGCTGCTGAGAACACATACCTAAACAACCATCTTATTTTTTGCATTAATTCTAATGATAAGAATTGGCTTACATATATTCATATGTATCAATTTCTGTTTTGCAGCTTGAAGTATAGACTGGTCCTTTCTTTGATTTACAACATGCCTGATAACATTTTCTTGGGATTCCCTAACATTACCTTATCTCTTTGGACAATTAATAAAGCATAAAACAAGAAACTTTAGGAGTATGAACTGGATGGCTTACAAAGTAGAAATTCTTTATCATTTTTATAAAGTTTGCAATCTGAGTGCCAGAAACTGCATACATACACATAATATAATTTATAGCATAGCTCTGCAGATATGTGAGGACTAGTTTTACAAATGAGACCAGCTAGTTATAGCACAGCAATAATAGTGTGCATGACAGAGAAATTAGATACAACAGCACTTGCTCTAAAACTTTTTGAACTACTTTTGCTCCCAGACATCTGACTATCAGTTGTTCCTAGTACCTCTCCTCAATTGACAGGCCTACCTTTCATTCCTACTTCATCTGATGAAGGATTAGAGGATGGTCATGACAATGAGGCATTCTAGAGCAGTGTCACACTGCCGCAGTGGGAGCATTTTAATTTATTTTTTCTGACCCTTCACCCACCCAGCAACACCCTCAAGATCAAATATGCAATATGTGATAGGGCTAAATCGGCCCTCCCTTCTTCAAGGGGATGATGTTAGCAAGTGCTCCGCCCACTCTCAGATAGCACAATATGGTTGTATCTCCAGTTTTCATCAGTGTAATTTAATACATGAATATTAAAAGACATTGTCAAAAATGCCAGCTAAAAATATATAGAACAACTAACCAGAAAAACTTGGCTGAAACAGCAATTGTGAGAATGAGAAAATTTTTAAACAATTTGTTGAACCAAGAGTTAAGCGCTTTTGGCTCTACCATATTGGACTTCTTCAGAAGTGAAAAACACTTCCTTAGCATAACTTTATATTGTGATGATTCATTAATTCTTTTTAAAAAACAATGAATCACCATAAAATCATTTCATGAATATTTAAATAGATAATTAAATGAAATTAGACCATTAATTTAAAGAGATACTTCCACCAATATTAAATACCATATAAAGTGCAGTGTATTAAAACTTGCCTAGACTAAACCCAATTTAAATAAATAAATTAAGCTGTGGCATAACCGCTAAATCTTTTTGGTGCTTTAATATTAATGAACTAGGTTCACAGTTTTACTGCCCTTAACTTTAATAACCTAACTAATAAACAGCATCATTTAACCTTGGCTTCTCACTTGCCACAATAATTCCCTATATTTCAGGCTATATTCCCAAGGACTACCTCTTGAGGTTTTTATCACGTGTTCTAGTACAAAAAAATAAAACTTTTTATTTCCCCCATAACTGATGTGGTGCCTGTATAGGGCATTTGTGCCCTTCTTATTGATAACATCGTAATGATGTTCATAGATGCATCTATCAAGGGGATGCTCAGTCTTTCCTATATAGAAGGAATAACAGAAATCACAGAATGCTAAATACACTACCCACAGTTTTACATTAAATCCCTGATGAAATTGAAAAATATATTTTATACTTGGTATCTCGATAACTTCTCCTTCATAAATAAAGCAATATTGTTTACATGCTCCACATTTCCAAGTACCTTTCTTCCCACTATGAAATACTATAGCTTGACTCAATCCACCTTTTTCAATCTCTTTTTTTTAATGATTGTGCCTATTTAACCCAAATAAAGGTTTATCTCCCACATTTTCTTTGATCTCAGGATCAATCTTACATACTTTCCAGTACCTCTTAATAAAATTCTTTATAGTGCTGCTCTCAGAACCATATTTGAGCAACATACTATGTTCGTAATTTAAACTGGAGCACCCATCTTTCTCATCATCTATTCCTTCACTACAAGTCTTGGGGAAACCTTTACCTAAAAGTGGGAAAAGCTTTTCATTTCTTCTATTAATAATTTCATTATGAAGGTCATCCAACATTTTTTTTCGATATCTCTTTCAATAAACATTTATTTTAACATCTTTAACTCACATTCCAAATCATGGATATCAGATATAATCCTGGCTAACTGAACCATTTGGCCCTTAACCAACCTTGTCTTCTGCTTAAATGGGTGGCAACTATTGAAATGTAAATAATTGTTAGAAAATGTAGATTTCCTGTATAATTTAGACTTAAATTCCTGTTTATCAAAGTTTTTAATTATTAATACATCATCATTATTAATACTTTGATCAGAAAACTGTAGGTGAATTTCAAGAACTTAGTTTTATCACTGATATAATCAATAAATTCTTTGCTTTATCTCTTATTCCATATTATAAAAATATCATCCAAAAATTGTAAGTAGGTTATTAAATAATGACTAAGTAATGACTTGAAGGCATTTCTGCTCCCAGTTCCACATAATATTGCCTGCATAAAGTGGAGCACATGTGGTACTCATAGCACCCCTGCTAATATGTCTGAAATATTCTCCTTCAAAAAACATAAAATTATTGTTCAATACAAATTCCATAAGATCACAACTCTATGTTACAATTTATCAAATCACAATTTTTGCTTAAAAATTCTATGAACCATTGCATACCTATGTCATGGGGAATGCAGGAAAATAAATCACAAACGTCAATGGCTACCACATACCAATTACTACTGATACACATTGACTTTACACACCCTAAGAAATCCTATGAGTCCTTTAAAATATACTTGTACAAAGTTATGTGGTGATTGGTTGTTTTTAGAAAAGTATTAATGAACTATCACAATATAAAGTAATGCAAAAAGTGTTTTTTTTTAGTTCTGAAGAAGTCCCGATGGTAGGGATGAAAGCACTTAACTCTTGGTTCAGTAAATTGTTGGTTCATTCTCATGACTGCTCTTTCAGGCAGTTTTTTTCTGGTTATTTGTTTAACGCATGAATATACCACACGTGAGCACCCCTCCCTCTTCTTCTCTCAGATTGTGGACACAGCCATCCTTCCTTCCTGCCTGCACAACCAAGCACTTGAGCAGGTATTTAAACCCAGGTCACTTGGGTTATAGTCAGAGTCAGTGCCACTGGAGCTCACATGCTCTAAACTTAAGAGAACAACATATTCAGTATGCCAGAAGTCCAAAGCAAGACGGAACCTCTGTGGCAGTGGAAAATCATGCTCCTCTGGATATAATCCACAAAAAAAAAAGGAACAAAAAAGGAAAAGAAAGTGAAGTGGTGATTTTGAAGGAGAAGCAATGGATATGACTTTCAAAATTATACAAAAATGAAGGGGTCGTCCTGCTGTTTTTGGATTGTAAGAAGAAAACGTGGCTATTTATTTCTGAAAATTATGATAGCAAATTATTATTATTGTTATTATTATTATTATTATTATGCAAAACAGTGGTGGAATTATTTTTACCTGTACATCAAAAGCAACTGATACTCATGTAATAAAACATATGACTGTCTGTTTTCCTTTCCAGTTTTCCAAGTAAACCAGAATGAATTTTACTATTTCCCTCTACACAGACACATGCACATGTATGTATATATGGTTTGTGATGGGGTTGGCAAAGGACGGATACCAACTCTAATTGTTTAAGTATTTATCAAATAAAGAAGAAAAGTTTACATATGCTTTTAGATCAATGGTTGCGTTTTAAATCAGCTTTTATATATATATATATATATATATATATATATATATATATATATATACACACACACACACACACACACACATATATATATATATATATATATATATATATATATATATATATATACATACACACACACACACACACACACACATATATATATATATATTTATATATATAAAAATGTGTGTGTGTATATATATATATATATATATATATATATATATATATATATATAAATATATGGGTCTACTTCACTTCACTTAAAACTCATTTGACTGACACCCAATTGACCTAAATTTCATTTGACTGACAACTCATTTGACTGACTCCCATTTTACCGACAGCTTACAGTGCTGAATTTCAACATACTAAATCTTAAACCATAGACAAGCACACTTAGGACACCAATAATTAACCCTTTCCAAAACTTAAAAACTACTTGCTAACCCTCTTAACAGAAACGGGACAATGTACAACCAAACTAGGCGGGGGGCTATGCCCCCCACACCCCCCAATGTGGGGGTCTGTGCCCCCCACACCCTCCCTAATTATATATACTAACTCCAGGATCACACTACATTGGGGAAAAGGACATATACATTTAACTTGCCTTACAGTACTCTACACACTGACACTACTGCTGGGAATGCACAAAACATTTGCCAAAATACTTTAGATACTTCCCTTTAAAATGTAAATAGAAAAACCTACATTTAGAAACACTACAACACTGCTTTATACATGACTGTCAGAATTCTAACAGTCAGCACTAGAAGTTACACTAATTTTTTTATCACAAACAAGTCACAGGTGTGATGTAGACTCATATATATATATATATATATATATATATATATATATATATATATATATATGGATCTACTTCACTTACCCGACATCCCACATAACCGAAACGCAAAACACTGAACCAATATCAACACTTCACAACACCGATACCGCACATACCCGACACACGCAATACCAACACTTCAAAACCCCAACACACCTCTGTAAAACATACACACAACAACACACACAAACAAAATACAAAAGAAAAAACGCAACACTCAGCATAACACTACCTAGTACCCCTCGCTTACACCCTGCCCACCATCTACACTAAAGTAAACCCTTACCACTAAAACAACACTTGCACTACAAATAAAAAACTTTAAACACTTACCTTCACATTTCACGTTCTTGCAGGGGGGGCTACATCCCCCTGCACCCCCCATAGGGGACTTTGCACCCCATACCCCTGTAACTTAAATATACCAGTTCTGAGATTGCACTATGTCCACAACAGTGGATTTCCTGTTCCGCTCAAGTTGGACTGTCGACTGTACTGAGATTTCGGTAATCTCGTGTATATATATGTATATATATATATATATATATATATATATATATATATATATATATATATATATATCTATATATATATAAACAAATATATACAGTGTAAGTTAGGAAGTTAGATAATTAGAATCCAGAAGTGAGGAGGATGCAGGGAGTGGACAGTAGGTATAGAATAAAAGAGGATTAGATGATTGTCATGAAAGATAGGAGATAAGTTGGTTTTGGTGGGTGAGACTAGACTGACAATGGGCTAAGTACTCTGAAGCAACAATAGAGAGGTATGCAGAGGTGGTAAAGAAAGCGTTTAGAGAAATGTGGGGCCTAACTCACATTTACCCAGGAAACACTCTCAGTAATATTCTAGAAAATTATAAAAAATATGACTATGTCAGATAGGAGGGCTAAAAAGTATACACGCTATAGTAAGTATGTAAAAAAGCATTGACTGTCATCCAGTTAAGCAATAAAAAATAAATATGTGCTCAAGACATGAATGAGTATGTCTGGTATTCAGTATAGTTTGAGGTGTAAATTTCTATAAAGTTGTTATGAGAAAACATAAAAATGAGACTGTAACATGGAATAAAATTTATTACAAAAATAATTGAAAAAGCTGGTATGAAAATTAAATGTGACAAGAAGTGAAAACAAAGTTGGTTAGAACAACACCTTAATTAAGAGATAAATGCAGTTGTAGAAGAATATATGTAATTCAATCTTCTACAGAGATGAATGACCTATAAATGGCATCAAGTTTACCTGAAATACATATAATATAAATGTTTCAGCATTTTTAGACTATAATATGATACCTTAAATGCTTAAAGAAATTAACTTATTTCTTTTGACAAAGTTTCAAATTTACCTGTAAACAGAGAAAAACATTTTTTTTTGCTAAATCTGCAAGTGGTAACTGGATTAAAAGACACAGATATATATACACACACATACACACACAGGCACACACACGTGCGTGCACACACACTCGCATGCACACACACGCGCGCACACACACACACACACACACACACACACACACACACACACACACACGCACGCACATGCACACAAAAAAAGCAGAAACTTGACTTTTTATAACTAGGGCAAGAAATGATAGTTAACTATATTAATTAACAATCGGAATCAGTTATTTAAAAAAAACTGTTGTAGTCAAAAAATAAATAATCAAGGGTGTACTTTAGACCCATAACTTATAGACTACTATACAAATGATAAAAATATAGAAATAATCATAGTGCTGGGATATAACCAACTGGGAGGCAGCAAACATGATAAGTGGAAGTTTGTTTATTCAATAATCATTTTTGCATGAAAGGAGTTTTAAAGTTTTCAGCACAGAGGCCCAGTCTCGGGTCCGATTCCGTAAAGTTCACAGAAGCTATATGCAGACAGTGCAGCACACAGAAGGATGACTTCAGTGCACCTGCTAGAAATGAGATTCCAGGAGACACACTGAAGGTAGATCGCCTACTTAAGTATTCAGTGTTGGATAATTAGGGATTATGTTCATGCCAGTGTGATTCCAAAACACATCATGTGTATACAACAGAACTCAAATGGGACAAACAGTTAAGGTGACTCCATTTCTGAAATGTTCTGTGCATATTTTATGGATCCCAAGGAATTCATATGAATACTATGGATTACAGTGAAATCCATAGCAAAACTGAAAAAATATATGACAATGCAGTCTGCTGTTAATATACTGTGACAGGCAGCATTGATGCAAGCCATACATGAGGATATGGCTGTGTATCCTAAAAGCAGCCAGCTAAAGTCAGAGTAAGGCTGCACCTAAACCTCTTGTCAGGCCAGGAAAAAATAGACAGATGCCGGCTAGACAGACAAATGGTGCAAGCTGTCTGAAACGTGTGCTCCACACATGTCTGTGCAGACCCTGTGAGGAAGCCCTATCCCCACTGAAACCAAAGTGTTTCTCAGTCTGGGTATACTCACATCTGGGACATTCCAGAGACACACTGAGGATGTTGTGAATGTATCGCAGACAGCTGCCAGTCATATCCTGGGAAAACTCCTGGAAGGAATGTGTAGCAAGGTAGATGACTACATACACTTCCCATACACACCAATGGAGCAGAGAAATGTAATGCACCAGTTCTACAATATCACAAACGTCCCCTGTGTACTCAGTGCAATAGATTTTACACATATACCTATCAAGACACCAGTACATCTAGAAGTAGACTGATACATAAACAGAAAGGGATGGCCATCCATCAACTGCCAAGGTGTATGTGCAGCAGATGGCAACCTAACAAACATCATGGCAGCACACCCTGGAAATGTCCATGATGCTGTCATTTTGAGGGAAAGTGGACTCATGGCTGCATTCCAGCGAGGTGAAATTCTAGGGGGACTGTTTCTGGGTAAGTACAAGAACACAGCAAGGATGAAAGTTAAGGATCCCCCTCTCATCAACATCCAGTCTGAACAAAGGTGTTTTTACTCTTCACAACAGAGGACTATGTTTTTTTGCTTGAGCAGTTGCTAATGTCCCTGTCCTCTGAATCATCCAACCCTGCACAGGAAGCCTACAACAGAGCACAATCAACAACCCAAAACATCATACAGCACATGTTTGGTGTACCAAAAGCTAAGTTCAGATGTCTGGACACATCCGTGGGTACACTGCAATACACACTTGAGAAGGCAGCACAGATGATAATGGTATGTGCCATGCTGCACAATATGCTAACCTGAGCATGTCAATCTTCTAGCTGCAGGTGTGGATGAACTATCCCAAGAATCACAGATGTCTGAAGAGGACATCCCACAATTATTGCAGAAGGAGCAGGATGACATTTGGGACAGAGGTCACAGTCAAAGGCAATTTAGGGTGTGACCACAAGTGCAGGTCCAGGCTACATGGCAGCATCTGACCCAGACATTTGAGTCATGACAAGCCACATGTACAGCACTACACAGACTGAGCACTGATGTTCAGGTGTTGCCCCACAACAGCAACACACATTGCATGTAATAGCAAGTACCAATTAGATTTACACACTGAGCATCACACATAACATGAGTGTAACATTTTCTGACATGGATATATGCAAATGTGTCAAAAAAAAGACATCAACTCAAGGCACAACCAACACAAGCATGCATACACACTCAGTTTGTTTTCTCATTGTATGTTATACAATAAGAGACACACATCAGTGCTATACTTACATATCTATATAATATCATGACATGGAAAAAGAGAAATCATGCACGATATAATGCAGACATTTTTATTTCATACACCATGGTCTGCCCTGCCATGACCACCTATAGACATATCCTGCCCTGGTTGCTTCACAAAGGAGATGGCTAGGGGTGCAACACCATGTTCAGATGAAGAAGTGCGGCTGCAAGTTGAAGGTCTTGTGACTGGTGGGACCTCAGCAGATGTGCCATTAATTGACATGTTTGCAAGCTGGACCATGGACACGGATTTCTGATGGCCAGTGGTGATTTGGGAGAGAGGTGGCCTGCCTCTCACAGGTTGCAATCCGCCGCACTTAGTCATGGACTACAAAATCCTGCTTGTCATATGATGCTGCTGCAGTACCATAGAGGCCAGGTGTTCCACTGACCATGCCACAGCTTGGAGACAGACTGTCACTCTGAGCAGAAAATACAGCCAAAATCTCACTGTATCTGCAGTCTTGACCTTCATAAATGACATGTAGCTGATGTACCACACAATCTATGGCATGGGCTAGTACACAGATGTCTAAATGATGCTATAGCTCTGCTCATTCATTTGCCTGCAGCAGGAGGCAAACACTGTCACACTTCACCATATCCAGCATCTGCTCAGCTACATCTACAGTGATGCCCTGTGTCTAGTTGTTGTGTGGATCCACCAGCAGCAGTGTTCCCAGCTGTGGTGTGTTGATCAACAGCCTCACCCTTTTCAACATCCATTGTGTTATCATCCTCTGAATGTGTCAACATTTGGACCTCCACATCTAAGGATACATATGGTATAACATCCATGTCAACTTTACAGATGGACTATCCAGACAACTCAAGGCCCTCTGTGCCAGGGGACATATTGCTATGCTGAGCCACATCTTGAACAACATCATGGTCACTGGATGGGCTGCTGGATGATAAAGACAGTTGATATGCTACAAGATACAATGACACAGATCAGGATAATGTGACTTTAGAACATGATGAATATAAAAGACAATTGGAATATATATTTCTCTGCAATATTACAAATACTACTGACTTCACTTGCAGTCTGCTGTATGTATGTTTCATGGAATGTACATAACCATAATTATATAATCTATTAAGATGGCCAACATACATGACATATATGATGCATAAAAACATAACAAAAAACCTGGCAAACACTCATGGGATGCTGTTGTTGATCCGCCATGTTGAACTTCAACTAGTGTAGGGAAAAATGCTTTATGGATTAGATCATTCATATTTACCTTGTGAAAATGCTGTATATGTGATGTGCACATACCGCTCATATGTGCACTTCAGGACTCCTGCTAAGTAGAAGTTCTGGTTTGTACTGTCGATCCTGCAGTAGGAAAGTAAAGAAAAAGGTAGCACAGCCATGTAGTTATCAAAACTAATACTGACTACTTTGCATATACAATACAGTAATATGGGCTGCAAATGCTGACAATATCACATATACAATACAGTAATATGGGCTGCAAATACTGACAATATCACATATACAATACAGTAATATGGGCTGCAAATATTGACAATATCACATATACAATACAGTAATATGAGCTGAAAATACTGACCACATATACAATACAGTAATATGGGCTGCAAATACTGACATCACATATACAATACAGTAATATGGGCTGCAAATACTGACAATATCACATTTATAATACAGTAATGTGAGCTGCAAGTACTGATAACATCACATATACAATACAGTAATAAGGGCTGCAAATACTGACAACATCACATATGCAATACAGTAATATAGGTTCATAGGTAGGTACTAGGCTATCTGTCCAAAGGCATTTATAAGCCTAGCCGGAATGTGTTGGCTTTTGCCACCCCCTTAGATTAGTTCCCTTTGCCTCTGTCCAGCAGAGCCATTGAAGTAATCCCTGGAGTAAACTTTCTGTTTCCCATCCACTCGTCAAGGTTTCTCTTTAGCGTGGAGCTCTGCCTAATGTAGATTGGAATCTTGTTCCAGAGCATGGAAAGTCTCTGGGACAGGAATCTATCCCTCCAGCACATCCTATTTATTGTTGTGGTGAGGTTTAGATCCCTGGAGCATGTGGCTCGAGGGGATATGGTTTTCTTTAGGTGGAGCATGTCCATCAATTATGGGTTGGACATGCCCATGTATGTCAGGCAGAGATCACCTCTGAGTAGGCGGTATGCAACTGAGTACATCTGGAGTTTCTTCAGTCGAGCTGCATAGGGCAGCAGGAGGCAAACACTGTCACACTTCGCCATATCCAGCATCTGCTCAGCTACATCTACAATGATGCCCTGTGTCTAGTTGTTGTGTGGATCCACCACCAGCAGCAGTGTTCCCAGCTGTGGTGTGTTGATCAACAGCCTCACCCTTTTCAACATCCATTGTGTCATCATCCTCTGAATGTATCAACATTTGGACCTCCACATCTAAGGATACATATGGTATAACATCCATGTCAACTTCACAGATGGTGAGGAACTTCTGTGATATTTCCAGTTGTTGCAGGTGTCTTGTAAGGTACATCCCAAATGGGGCATTGTACTCTATAATTTGTCTGATGAGTGATGCATAGAGGGGCCCAATGACCTCTTTCGATCTGGATGAAAACCCTTTTGTGATTAGGTGGGCCACATAGAAGGATTTTCTAACCACTTTGGCAATGTGATTATCAAAGGAAAGGTTACTATCTACTTGGGTCCCCAGATCCCTTATTACATCTTCCGTATTTAGGGAGATAACACCTATGTGGTAGTTTGTGGGTACTTTGTTTTTTCCAAAGGGGATGACTATGCACTTTTTGGCATTTAGCTTGAGACCATGATTTTGACACCAGGTATCTGTCTCAGTGAGACCCTTTTGGAGGATGTCTGTGTCATCTGGAGAGTCAGTTATAGCCCCTAGTTTGCAGTCGTCTGCAAACGTGGTGAGCCATAGTCCTCCTGTGCTTGCCTGTACCTCTGAAAGTATATGCCGAACAGGAGGGGTCCTAGGACTGAGCCCTGGGGAATGCCACTTGTAACAGGTTTAGAGTCAGACCTAGCTCCTGCAACTCTTACCATATGGGTTATGTCCTTCAGCCAGTTGGTAACCCATCATGTGACGTAGGGGTTTATCTTCAGGCTGGTGAGCTTGCCTATAATGCCTGAGTGGGGAATAGTGTTGAATGCCTTTGCAAGGTCTAGGTTGGCTGTGAGGACCACCTTTCCCTCGTCTATAGCCTTGGTAACTGTCTCAAAGAAGTCCACCAGGTTGAGGAGGCATGATCTGCCCTTAACAAAACCGAACTGGGTTGGGTCCAGTGTTTGGAGGTTTCCAATGTCTCTGTTAATGAGATCCATGATGATGAGCTCCATAGCTTTGCAGACCAAGCTAGTCAGGCTTATAGGGCGATAGTTCCCAGGGTCCGTTGTGGCTCCACCTTTGTGGAGTGGAATAACCATTGCTGTGTGCCACTCTGTGGGCATGTAGCCTGAGGAGAGGCTGAGTTTAAACAGTGTGTTTAGGTGAGGGGTTAGTTCATCTTTGAGCTCGTGTAGGATACAGCCTGGGACACCGTCCGGTCCCATTGATGCTGTGTTTTTGGCTTTGGAAAGGGCTGTTATAACCTGAGTGTCTGTGATTTCAGGGCACTACATTCTTCTGGTGTAGTTATGGGCCCTTTTGAGGGTGAGAGGGGGTGAAATTTGCACTGAACCTGTCTGCCAGGATGTTGGCTATATCGGTCGGTTCAGTGTATTTTGTGCCATTCTGCACTAACTCTGCACAGATCTGAGAATTGTCACTTAGATTCTTGACATAGCTAAAGAATGCATTGTGGTTATCTTTGGAGTCCATGGCAATTTTTCTTTCGAAGCTAGCCTTGGATGATTTTATGAGGGAACGTAGTTTCTTGCTGATACTGATCAGAGATGTCTTCCCTTCTGGGGATTTTACTCTTTTCTGTACTAGTTTCCTCCTTCTATTGTATAACTTGTTTATGGCAGGGGTCCACCAGACTGGTTTCCTTTTCTTGGAGGAGTGAGTCTTGGTTTTGTTTGGGATAGCACAATCCATGCATTCTTGTAGGTGCCTGTAAAGTGCATTAGTAAAGGATTTTGCAGCTTGGACAGAGTTATACTTTAGCATGGGGGCTTTGAAACTTCCCACCTCGGTCTTAAGTAATGTGAAGTTTGCTTTTGAAAAGTTTTTCATGGTGGTTTCTTTGATCGGGGGTGGTGGCAGAATGTGGATATCCAGAGTGATTAGTTTATGGTCAGATCTAACCAGTGAGGGGTTGACCTCTGGCGTGGAACACCGGTCACCCATGTTGGTGGTGACCAGGTCCAATATGTTGTCACCTCTGGTGCGGGTGTTAACCACTTGATCCAGGGTGTTTGAGTTTATAAATTCTAGGAAATGTTGGGCCAGGGAGTTTGTACTTGAGTAGTTCTCCCAGTCAATGTTTGGATAATTGAAATCACCCAATATCAGGGTGTTTGGTAGGACCTTTATGTTTCCCATTGTTTCCAGGAATGCAGATTGGGGGGTCCTGGGACATGGTGGGTGATCTGTAGCAAGCTATAATTTGAATAGCAGTTTTGCCCGTTGTTAGTTGCACGTGGATGATCTCTGAAGCATCGTGCTGTGCCACTAACCTGGAGGTGTGGGTATCCTTGATGAATATGGATACTCCCCCACCTTTTGTATTTCAGTCTGGGTTTTGTGGCTAAAATGTATGGTATGAGTTGTAGCCTGGTAGTACTGGGGTGCTCTATGGAGCCTTAAACCAGGTTTCTGTTACTGCACATACATCGATTTTCTCCATACTGAGGAGTGCCTCGAGTGCATGCATTTTGAGGTTTAGACTTCTGGCATTGAGCAGCATTAGCCTCAGTTTTTTGTTACTTGTGCTATTTACTGTGGTGGGTTTGTCTTTTGAGCCTCGCCTAAAAAAGGCACTATGGGTGTGGCAAGAGCCTTGGCCAGTATTCGAAAGCCTAAGGGTGACAGGTGCAAGCCATCTCTAGCAAAGCAGCGTGGCTTGTCAAGCATGTCATCCCAGGCTGACAGACACTGGATCCCCTTTGAATGACACCAGAAGCTTAGCCAACTGTTGAAATTGATCATTTTTTCTCTATACCATGGTATCATTCTTGGTGAGGGCAGGATGCTACTCAGGGTCAGGGTCATACCAGCCTGGGCTACATGATCAGAGAGCTCCTCCATGTCTCTTTTCATGTAGTCCAGGGAGGTATGGCTCAGGTCATTCACACCAACATGGACAATGGCAGAGTCATATTTGTACTTGTTCTGGAATGACCTGAGTGCTTGTGTTATGTGGCAGATCCTGGCACCCGACAGGCAACTTACAGTAACCTTCTCCTTGTTCAGCCTAGTGAGTGGGATGTCAGTGTGCCTGACTATAGAGTCACCTATTACTAGTGTGTTGGGTATGTTATTTTGCCTTAAGGGCTGTGATTGTGTGGCACACTGGTTTTGTGAAGTATGTGTTTCATGGTTTGTGTTGGGGGGGGTTGGAGTTTGCTTGGATGTCTGCTTTGGAGGTCTCTGCTGCTTTTGCAGATTTTTATTTACAGCCTACGAGTATGTTTTTTGTGTATTTATGGGTGTTTTTTGCCTGTGCTGGTTTCATAGGTCTATGTGAGACTGGTGGTGTGATGCAAGTAATTCCCTTCTCCTCTTGACTGCCTGGTCCAGTCTTGGGTTGAGAGAGCTTAGCCTCCAGTTTGGCTGTATAATTGCATCTCTCGCATGTATTAGTGTTTGGTGGAAGGAGAAGAGGGTTGTCTGTGTACATGAGACAATTGTAACATTGCCCCAAAATGCCCAGATTCACCAGTTGGACTGGAGAGCACACCTGAAACTGCCCTTTGGACATGCCTGGATAGGTACAGTGAACTGTTTTACTGATTGGCTGGTAAGGTCGAATAGAGAGCCTTGTCCTTCTCTATGGTATAGGTGGGTCTAGTGCTAAGGTTTATTAGTGCTTGCTGTGAGTTTTGGGCAAGTGCAGGGATGAGAAGTGAATGATTTGAGTGCTTAAGTTGAAAGTTTGTCTAGTTCCAAGGGAAAAATTGAAGAGTAGACTTTGTGGAGCCGGGAATAGTTATACCCTAGCTAACCAGCGCTGCCCTGTGTGCAAAACCACGCAAATGTGGGTTTTATAGCAGGGAAATGAAAGAGATTAAAATTAGCCCAAAATGGCCAATAAACTACTAATTACTGGGCTGAAACCACTCCTCCAGGGAAAGATAGGCTGCTCAAAGCTCCCTCTCTCAGAGTGAACAGAGAAACTTTCTTCTATCCAAGTAAGGTATGGGTAAACACAGAAACTTGTAACACAGCCCTGAATTCAGCACTAACCTGAAAACTGGACTAAACTAGCTTAGAAAGGCGGGAAAACAAATATTTTTTTTGTTTTGTTTTTTTGTTATTTTTTCAGAAAATAAAGCAGATACTGTCAGAAAAACACTTTAAATACACAGAAATGGCTATCACACTTGAGTGAGTAGCCTACAACATTTAAACAGGTAATTTAAACACAAAAACGACTTTGTTAAAGTGCAGGAAGTAAAATAAGTACAATATGTAGCTGAAATAAGCTTTTTAAATCACAGAAACTCTAGAAAATCGGCATTTTAGGTGGAGTTAGCTAAAGGCAGCAAGAAAATGCAAAAAAATTATACTTAATCACTCCAAAGTCTCTCTTTTTTGTCTCTCTGCTGCTGTAGAACTCTGCAGGGTACCAGTTGGAGCTTGCTGAGCTGTATACTAGCACAAAAACCTTGCAAATGTGGGTTTTATAGCAGGGAAATGAAAGAGATAGAAATTAGCACAAAATGGCCAATTACTGGGCTGAAACCACTCCTCCAGGGACAGATAGGCTGCTCAAAACTCCCTCTTTCACAGCGAACAGAGAAACTTCCTTCTATCCAAGTAGGATTTGGGCAAACACAGAAACTTGTAACACAGCCCTGAATTCAGCACTAACCTGAAAACTGGACTAAATAGCTTAGAAAGGCGAGAAAACAATTTTTTTTTGTTTTTTTTTGGTTTTTTTTCAGAAAATAAAGCAGATACAATAAAAAAAAAAAGACTTTAAATGCACAGAAATGGCTATCACACTTGAGTATGTAGCCTACAACAGTTAAACAGGTAATCTAAACACAAAAATGACTTTGTTAAAGTCCAGGCAGTAAAATAAGTACAATATGTAGCTGAAACAAGCTTTTTAAATCACAGAAACTCTAGAAAATTGGCATTTTTTAGGCGGAATTAGCTAAAGGCAGCAAGAAAATGCAGAAAAATGATACTTAATCACACCAAATTCTCTCTTTTGTCTCTCTTCTGCTGTAGAACTCTGCAGGGCACCAGGCACGAGCTTGCTGAGCTGCATATATGGGCTGCAAATACTGACAGCACATATACAATACAGTAATATGGGCTGCAAATACTGACATCAGGTATACAATAGAGTAATATGAGCAGCAAATACTGACAATATCACATATACAATACAGTAATATGGGCTGCAAATGCCGACAACATCACATGTACAATACAGCAGTATGGGCTGCAGATACTGACAACATTATATACACAACACAGTAATATGGGCTGCAAATGCTGACATCACATATGCAATACAGTAATATGGGCTGCAAATACTGATAATATCACATATACAATACAGTAATATGAGGTGCAAATTCTGACAACATCACATATGCAATACAGTTATATGGGCTGCAAATACTGACAACATCACATATACAATACAATAATATGGGCTGTAAATACCAACATTACATATACAATACAGTAGTATGGGCTGCAAATACTGACAACATCACACAGACAATACGGTAATATGGGCTGCAAATACTGCCAATATCACATATACAATACAGTAATATGGGCTGCAAATACTGACAATACCACATATACAATACAGTAATATGGGCTGCAAATACTGACATCACATATACAATACAGTAATATTGGCTGCAAATACTGACATCACATATGCAATACAGTAATATGAGCTGCAAAAACTGATAATATCACATATACAAAACAGTAATGTGAGCTGCAAATACTGACAACATCACATATACAAAACAGTACTATGGGCTGCAAATACTGACAACATCACAAATACAATACAGTAGTATAGGCTGCAAATACTGATGACATCGCATAGACAATAAAGTAATATGGGCTGCAAATACTGCCAATATCACATACACAGTACAGTAATATGGGCTGCAAATACTGACAACATCACATATACAATACAGTAATATGGGCTGCAAATATTGACATCACATATACAACACAGTAATATGGGCTGCAAATACTGGCATCACATATACAATACAGTAATGTTGTTCTTCTATTGGCTCTTCCCGGTTAGGGGTCGCCACAGCGGAACTCTGGTCCGCTAATGATTGGCAGTGGATTTTTACAGTGCCGAGGTGCCTGCCCAATGCCCAACCTTCAACGAAGGCACATAGTGACAATAACACATATACAATGCAGTAATATGAGGTGCAATTTCTGACATCACATATGCAGTACTGTAATATGGGCTGCAAATACTGACATCACATATACAATACAATAATATGGGCTGCAAATACTGACATCGCATGTACAATACAGTAATATGGGCTGCAAATACTGACAATATCACATATACAATACAATAATGTGAGCTGCAAATACTGACAACATCACATATAGAATACAGTAATATGGGCTGCAAATACTGACATCACATATACAATGCAGTAATGTGAGCAGTAAATACTGACATCACATATACAATACAGTAATATGGACTGCAAATACTGACAACATCAAATATACAACACAGTGCACTAGGGGACTCCTGCTGTGTAGAGATTCTGGTTTGTATCGTCGATCCTGCAGTAAGAAAGTAAAGAAAAAGGTAGTACAGGCATGTAGTTATCAAATCTAATACTGCCAATATCACATATACAATACATTAATATGGGCTGCAAATACTGACAATATCACATATACAATAGAGTAACATGGGCTGTAAATACCGACAGTATCACTTGTACAGTACTGTAATATGAGGTGCAAATACTGACAATATCACATATACAATACAGTAATATGGGCTGCAAATACTGACAACATCACATATACAATACAGTAATGCGAGCTGCAAATACTGACATCACATATACAATAAAGTAATATGGGCTGCAAATACTGACACATATACAATACAGTAATATTGGCTGCAAATACTGACAATATCACATATACACTACAGTAATATTAGCTGCAAATACTGATAAAATCACATATACAATACAGTAATATGGGCTGCAAATACTGACAATATCACATATGCAATACAGTAATATGGGCTGCAAATACTGACATCACATATACAATACAGTAATATGGGCTGCAAATACTGGCATCACACATACGATACAGTAATATGAGCTGCAAATACTGACAATATCACATATACAAAGTAATGTGAGCTGCAAATACTGACTTCACATATACAATACATTAATATGGGCAGCAAATACTGACAACATCACATATGCAGTACAGAAATATGGGCTGCAAATACTGACAACATCACATATACAATACTGTAGTATGGGCTGCAAATACTGATGATATCACATATACAATGCAGTAATATGGGCTGCAAATACTGACAATATCACATATACAGTACAGTAATATGGGCTGTAAATACTGACAATATCACATATACATTACAGTAATATGGGCTGCAAATACTGACAACATCACATATACAATGCAGTAGTATGGGCTGCAAATACTGACACCATCACATATACAATGCAGTAATATGGGCTGCAAATACTGACAATATCACATATACAATACAGTAATATGGGCTGCAAATACTGACATCACATATGCAATACAGTAATATGGGCTGCAAATACTGACAATATCACATACACAATACAGTAATGTGAGGTGCAAATACTGACAACATCACACATGCAATACATTAATATGGGCTGCAAATACTGGCAACACATATACAATACAATAATATGGGCTGCAAATACTGACATCACATATACAATACAGTAATATGGGCTGCAAATACTGACAATATCACATACACAATGCAGTAATATGAGCTGCAAATACTGATAAAATCACATATACAATACAGTAATATGGGCTGCAAATACTGACAATATCACATATGCAATACAGTAATATGGGCTGCAAATACTGACATCACATATACAATACAGTAATATGGGCTGCAAATATTGACATCACATATATGACACAATAATATGAGCTGCAAATACTGACAATATCACATATACAAAACAGTAATGTGAGCTCCCAATACTGACATCACATATACAATACAGTAATATGGGCAGCAAATACTGACAACATCACATATGCAGTACAGTAATATGGGCTGCAAATACTGACAACATCACATATACAATACAGTAATATGGGCTGAAAATAGTGACGACATCACATAGACAATACAGTAATATGGGTTGCAAATACTGCCAATATCACATATACAATACATTAGTATGGGCTGCAAATACTGACAACATCACATATAGAATGCAGTAATATGGGCTGCAAATACTGACAATATCACATATACAATACAGTAATGTGAGGTGCAAATACTGACATCACATATGCAATACATTAATATGGGCTGCAAATACTGGCAACACATATACAATACAGTAATATGGGCTGCAAATACTGACAACATCACATATACAATGCAGTAATATGGGCTTCAAATACTGACAATATCACATATACAATACAGTAATATGGGCTGCAAATGCTGACATCACATATATAATACAGTAATATGGGCTACAAATACTGACATCACATATGCAATACAGTAATATGGGCTGCAAATACTGACAATATCACATATACAATACAGTAATGTGAGGTGCAAATACTGACAACATCACATATTCAATACATTAATATGGGCTGCAAATACTAGCAACACATATACAATACAATAATATGGGCTGCAAATACTGACATCACATATACAATACAGTAATGTGGACTGGAAATACTGGCAACATCACATATGCAATACAGTAATATGGGCTGCAAATACTGACATCACATATACAGTACAGTAATATGGGCTGCAAATACTGACATCACATATACAATACAGTTATATAGGCTGCAAATACTGACAATATCACATATACAGTGCAGTAACATGAACTGAAAATACTGACAACATCACATATACAATACAGTAATATGGGCTGCAAATAGTGACAACATCACATATGCAATACAGTAATATGGGCTACAAATACTGATAATATCACATATACAATACAGTAATATGTGGTGCAAATACTGACATCACATATACAACACAATAAAATGGGCTGCAAATACTTACAATATCCCATATACAATACAGTAATATAAGGTGCAAATACTGACATCACATATACAACACAGTTATATGGGCTGCAAATACTTACAATATCACATATACAATACAGTAATATGGGCTGCAAATACTGACAACATCACATATACAATACAGTAATATGGGCTGAAAATACTGACAATTTTGCATATACAATACAGTAATATGGGCTGCATACACTGACAATATCACATATACAATACAGTGATATGAGGTGCAAATACTGACAACATCACATATTCAGTACAGTAATATGGGCTGCAAATGCTGACGTCACATATACAATACAATAATATGAGGTGCAAATACTAACATCGCATATACAATACAGTAATATGGGCTGCAAATACTGACATCACATGTACAACACAGTAATATGGGCTGCAAATACTCAAGTGATGGAGATTGCAACTTTACACCATGCCTTTACTGAGAAATATTGACAGAGATGTCCGTCATCAAGGGTGCTAAACATTGCTGGAAGCTCTGACAATATCACTGCAATATACCTGTTTTTGTTCTGCACTTGATAATGTGTGGCTTGCTGAGCCACTGGATGTAACTGTAGTGTTCAGTGTTATCAAAACAACAATATAACAGTAAACAGCACTGCCATTAAATGAGGAGTGGACACTAACAAGGAAGTGTGCACAGCAACAGTATAGTGACACTCACCTGCTGTTCTCTGCTGTAGGCCCGAAGTAGATGGACCTGTAAATATTAATGCAATAACCATTACAGCTGTAATTTGCACTGCTCTGTCTGTAATTTAGATGCACCAATACATGTAATTATACACACATTCATCATCTTCATTCTATGTGGAAGTTTGTTCATGGCTTGACTCTGCTGTTGTAAATCAAACACAGGAATAGATGAATGTGTATGCTTAAGCAATATGTAGTGAGTGTCAAAATATTCATCCCTGTAGTAAACATGGATATAAGCATGTTCATCCTGGAATGCAAGCATCAATCCCATCACCGGGGATTCATTGTTTTCCTCTTGCTCTTTGCAGTGAGGAAAACAAAATTGTGATGTCATCAGGGGGGATCAGTAGTGGTCCACCACCAGTGGCATTCCTCAACCTCTCATAAAATGTAATTTTGTTGGCTGCATGAAGAATCATGTCTGAGCAGTGATGTCTACAGGCCTAATGGGATCAGTTATGGCCTCCAAGTGCATTGATCATGCTGGTGAGGTTCATCCAGATTTTTTCTCCACACAGTATTCCTGAATGGCTCCATGTTGGTGCAGAGTGTTAATTATATCATTTTCCTGGGGAGAAAGTTGCCACCCACTAGGATGGTTGGCCATCTGAAAAACATTGAGACTTACATGATAATAATCATGGTTGAGCACATTTATGCATTTGATTCTGTAAATAGCATATGTCAAAATAAACACTATGGATTCCTGTGCAATGCAAAGTTCTGTATAACAGTGTCTGTGATAAATACAAACATGACATGCAAAATGTATCAACACTGTTTTCATACAAGAGCTGTAAAATCAACATATCTGTATAGTTTGCGACTGCGATTCACTATATACGTATGTGTGTGTGTATATATATATATGGATCCCTATCACATCGCCAACATTTCAAAACTCCGAAGACCATATAGCTGAGACCATATGTCCAAAGCTTTGAAGTTCCAAAAAAAAAATAAATAAAATAAAACAAAACAACTTACCTGTACCTTTTTGCAGGGGGGGGGGGAGCCCCTCTGCACCCCCACACCCCCGCTACTTAAATATACCAACTCCAAGATTGCACTACAGTGTGGAAAACAGCATCTCCCAGGTTTTGCACTGTACAGTGATCCCAATGGACAGTTTTCAGAGTTTCAAAACTGCAGATATATGGTCTTCAGAGTTTTGAAACATTGGCGATGTTGAAGGGAGGTCCAAAGACAACATCATGCCACTAGAGTCTGTTTGCATTTCACCTTAAAATACTACATCAATTAACAATTAAAAAACTTAAGGAATGTGTCAGAATACTTCAGGATCCATAGGCAGTACAGATCCATAGTAAACTGAAGCAGTAGTGATAACACCTTTGTTAAGAAGCATCATTGAAGCAACATCTGTAACAGCAACAGCACATGCTTAACACTGTTTTAGGAAACCTGATTTAAGAACTATCCATAATATCAACATCATAAACTAAATATGGAAACTGTCGTAATTCACAAGTTTCTGTAGTTAGACCACAGATAATAAGGAATTATCAGTAAGAACTGTGGATGATCCATAAATCCTTCTCAATATACTGTTATCATTTGCAGTGGCAGTCTGTCTATATAACTGCATATGGGACTGAACCAACATATTTAGAAGAACAACCCCTGTTTGTATATATTTCCAGAAAACATGACCCCAGGAACTTTTAAAGACTTCTGTTAAAATTAACATTTTGATTAAGTGCGTACGACTTTAAACCTGTGCCTTTTGAAATTATTAACTTTCACAGATGTTCTAGTTACCATAACAGAAATTTCACCAGTTGCCAATGCACCTCTCATTCAGACTCACTGCATCAAAGTGCATCTTGTATGCACACAGCTTCACGTGTAATTTGCACCATACATAATTAATAAGGTTAATTAAAATTCAAGTTTTTGGAATCCTGTTTGAGTACATCCATGTAAATCGCTGTTATGTGCTGAAAGAACCAGGTGTACCACATAAATACCCAATAAGTATTGATAAATGGTACATGTGGCATGTGCCCGTTATCTTCCAATAATCTTAGAACGTGACATCAGCACCACTACACTTACTGATTAGACCATTGATAAATGTGAATTGAGTGGTACCTCAGTGAGCATTTCTCTGTTTTTGTGTTTTTCAGATTTCCAGTAACTGAAAATCATGATGGCAACTTCGAGGAGGCAGAGATGTGTCCATGTGTCCAACTGGACTGACGAGGAGACGACCCAGATGTTGGTGGTCTATGCTGAATTGTAGTAGATGATAACAGCCAGGCCCATGAGCTTCACTATGATCAACTTGTAACTGGATTGCGAGGGACCATCAACGGATGATGGAGAACTACCGCACTGGACTGCAAGTTCATCATGGCTATCCTGACCTGCATTGAAGGGATGCAGCCGCGCTTTGAATGATGGTTGATGAGGTGCAGAGGCAGCCCCTGGATCCCTACAGGAGGTATCAATATTCTACATATTCTTTAGTATTTGTATGGGTTTTACAGACATTTATTTGACCCATATATATCATTACATTTTTTATAAACATGTTTTAGCTGTGGTGTAAATTAACTCATGGGAATAATTCATTGGACTTTGTATGTACTGCCCTCTTGAATATTAGTATGATACTCATGTTGTTGTTTTATATAGTAATTAAATAACAGACACATCTATGTCCTTTGAAGATGTACATATGTTTTACAACATCTAACTACAAAATTTCACATAGCCACTGTCCTTCTGTATCATTGACACCTATAGAGCCTAGGCAGCGGATGACTATGCATTTCGTAATTTTTGTGTTATAGTCCCACTATTCAACCCATATATATCATATAGATGTTTTTAACCATATTTTACCTACTGTGGGAATTAGCTTGTTTGGATTATTCAGTGGACTTTGTACTTATTGCCCTCTAGACGATGGATTTGATACAAATGCTGTTAATTTATTTATTAATTAAATAATAACTGTAACTATGTCCTTTGAAGATGAACATATGTCTTACAAATTATAACTGCATAATTTCACATAGCCACTGTCCTGTGCATCACTGATGCCTACAGCAACTCGGATGGGGATGACTGTGAATTCTGCAGTTTTCCGTTATAGTCCCACTGTATCACATATTGGGCCATTACACATATAGGACTTGTTTAAATCATTCTTCCTACACAAATACACATACATGTTTATTTAATGTAAAAATTAACACCTGTTCCTTTGGTTAAACATATTTTTTGAGTTATGTCTTGATATCTGTTATGTCTTTGCTATGACAGATGTTAAAACTGTATGCATTTTCTGTATTCTGCCGTTCATCGCTGTATTTCTATGGTCCACATGTGGTATCTGTTTTCTACAATAAAAGCCTAGTTGAATGTTAGTGCAGTCTGAAAAGCAACTGGCTAGCATGTCTACATTTTCGTGTGTTGTGAGTTCCAAATCACACAGGGTAACCTGTTACCTTGGTAAACTTCACCTAAATCATTTCTTTCAAAACAGAACTGCTAGAATAAAATCCCACTATGCACCTTGGTTAACAAAAGACACTAAAAATTTACTCAAAGAAAGAGACAAAGCCTGGTCACTCTGACATGCCAACAGAAATCAAGTTAACCTAAAAACAACTTTAAAATAAAGCCAAGTCCCAACTCAAACTTGAGAAAAAACATACTATACTGTTACTCAGCAACAGCACCAGAATGATCCCAAAAAATTCTGATCTTCCATAAAAAATTCCTTCAATGCACTCAGTCATCCACCCCTACCCCTTCAACCGCTAGCAATAATGGCAGCATTGCTGCACAATTCAACACTTTTTTCACTCTTTTTCCAACTCTTATCTCAATACACCTCCAGTTATGCCAACTATAGCCAGTGAAACCAGTGATACTTTCTCCTTTAAACCTGTTGAAACTCTCACCATTATTAAATACTCTCTAAACTTAAATCCACAACCCTTGTGGCAGATAACTTACCTACAGAATTCCTAAAAATAGCAGCAGATGCTATTGTCTATCCCATCGCTGTTCTGATCAACTACTCAATCTGAAATGCTATATTCCCTTGAGCTGGAGAATATCTTGTATTATCCCTCTAAGCAAAGGGGGCAACTCTGAGTTCTCTAACCTCAGACCCATTGCTATCTTACCATCCCTTTCCAAAATACTAGTATATAAATTCGCTACTAACTCTGCACATAGGTCTCACCACTCCACTGCCTTACATCAGCTAAATTGGCTAAAAGTACCCCATTAGTTAACATATACTCAACTCACTACTGCTCACAGACTGGTACACCAACCTGATAAAACCCAGACACCCTTCTCACACACAGATGAACTGTAGGAATGAACACAAGGAAAGAGTACAGGTGAAACTCCTGCATATACAGCAGAGGAGGCCATGTCAATGGAAGATGGTTGCAGCAGCAACACCAAGCACATTTTTATACGGTACACCAATATGAATATCGAGTCTGTGTAAAGGAGAGCACATATGGTCCACAAATTTATAAGGAATGCCACAATGATCACCAGGGCTGTACACATCATAGCTCTCACCCTCTTAGTGCAAGAAACCTGGACAAAGCCTGACATAATGGGAGAACAACTGCACAAAACTAGGAACAGCTTTTAAATATTGTTCTGTTAAACTTAGAAATGCACCAGAATAACAGGGTTTGTGATAAGATACATTTTCTAAAGGATTTAAAGTATGAAACACAAATGTAATTATTTAGTGAGTTCAATCCTGAGATATGGCAAAAAAAAAACACAAATAGTATGAGGAACAGACCAAATTTTTGAGGGAAAAAGCTGGACATTCTGCAAAAATCTGGACATTTGTGAGGTATGGTACATATACTTCTGAAACCCTTACAGCAGGAAATATGGACAAAATCCATAAATAATGTGTAGACAAAGGATGACAACTAAGGACCATACCTTTCAACTTCTTCGCACAAGAAATCTGGACAAAGTATCACATAATGTGGGGACAAAGGGCAAAATATAGGGACACAGTTTTTATATTGCTCTTATAAACTTAGAAAGTTGCTAGAATAACAGAATGTATGTTAGCATGCATTGTCTGAAGGACATGAAGTCTGCAACTCAAAAGCATGTCATTATTTTGCAACTTTAATCCTCAGATCATGCAAGTGATTTGTCAGAAAAGTGTGTATGAGGAACAGGCCAGAAATAAGAGGCAAAAAGCTGGACATTCTGCACAAATCTGGGCAGTTGAGAGGCATGCTAGTGACACACATTAAATACTGCTCTTACAAACTTAGAAAGTTGATAGAATGACAGGTTTTGTATTCCCATGAATTGTCAGAAGGGTATGAAGTCTGAAACTCAAATACCTGTTGCTATTTTCTGACTTCAGCCCTCAATACTTTAACAATACTTTGCCAGAAAACCACAATTGTATGAGAAATATAGCAAAAATATGAGGCAAAATATGGACATTCTGAAAAAATCTGTGCAGTTGAGAAGTTTGGCTGTACAAATAGCTGTCATTCTGTTAGTGCAGCACATCTGCACAGAGGCCATGTTATAATCAGTAGTTGGGACATATTTGACATAGATGTCACATGGAAATTTGTTTGAATGTAACACTGTCAACCTCTTGGAACAAGAAATGTAGACAAAGCCATACAATGGTGGGACAAAGGGACAAAAAATAGGGACATATTGTTAATATTCCACGTCCAAACTTATGAAGTTGATAGAATATATAGGTTGTATGTTAACATGAACTTTCTGAAGAGTATGAAATTTGAAACTCAAATGTCAGTCATCAGTTACTGACTGCACTCTGCAATGACATGCAAATGATTTGTTAGGAATACAACATGTTATGAGGATAAGATCACAAATATGAGACAAAAACTGGACATTCTACACAGATCAGGACAGTTGAAAGGTACAGACCCAGATGTCTGTAATATTGTCACAGCAGTTTAGAGATCATCCCAGTGATATGGCAGAAAGCCACATATTTCATAAGGAAAACATCTAGATATCCTTGGAATATCTGGACATTTGAGAGGTATGAATGTGAAGTATATGGCCCAAACACAGTACAGGACAGTGTACCTACAGTGCGGAGTATTGTGATATCCCATTCCTGCCATTCTGAACTGAAGCTGTGTTAATGATCCGTAACAGGACATGGGACTGCCATGTAAAAATTATCACTCAGGGGAAGTGTATGTATTGAATAGGGACACACAGTTGAACTGTAGGAATGAACACAGGGAAAGAGTACAGGTGAAACTCCTGCATGTACAGTAGAGGAGGCCATGTTAATGGAAGATGGTTGCAGCAGCAACACCAACCACAATTTTATACGGTACAGTACAGACTGTACAGTGAAAATGTGTTGTCTGTGACTGACACACAAGATGACATAACAATGGGGAGGATGTGTGTTTGAGACAAGCATTCTTCCATGAAGAAGGGAAGACACCTTTGATCATTATAAGTAAAAAACTAAGATCTCTTATAAAATCATCCAAGGCAAATTTTGAGAGAAAAGTCGCTAAGGACTCAAAAGACAATCATAAGGCCTTCTTTAGCTATGTTAGATACCTGGGAGGAAACTCCCAGATATGCTCAGAATTAGTTCAAAATGATGTAAAAATTACTGAACCTACAGATATTGCCAACATACTGGCTGACAGGTTCAGTGCAAACTTCTCCCCCCTCCCCCCAAAAGGTGAGATATCTATACCAGAGGATTGTAGCCCCCCAAACATCTCTAACGCTCAGGTGAGAACTGCTCTCTCCAAGGCAAAAAACACAGCATCCATGGGACCAGATGGTGTCCCCGGTTGTGTGCTCCATGAACTCAATGAGGAATTAAACCCGCAGTTAGGGCAGCTGTTTAATCTTAGCCTCACCTCAGGATACGTACCCAAGGAGTGGCGTACGGCAACTGTGGTCCCACTTCACAAAGGCGGTGCCTCCACCGACCCTGGAAATTGCTGTCCCATCAGCTTGACAAGCCTGATCTGCAAAGCTATGGAGAGGATCATAATGGAACTCATAAATAAAGACATAAGGGACTTGCAGACTTTGGATCCAACCCAGTTTGGCTTTGTCAAAGGCAGATCATGCCTTTTAAACTTGGTTGACTTTTTCAAAACAGTCACCAAGGCCATTGATGAGGGAAAGGCAGTCCACACAGCCTACCTCGACCTGCCAAAGGCTTTCGACACAATACCCCACTCAGGTATCATTGAAAAACTCATCAGCTTAAATGTAAACCCATACGTCACAAAATGGGTTGCAAACTGGCTAAGTGATAGAACCCACAGGGTCAGAGTTGCTGGCGCCATGTCAGACTCAAAGCCTGTCACAAGTGGTGTCCCACAGGGCTCAGTCCTGGGCCCACTCTTGTTCGGCATCTACTTTTCAGAAGTACAAGCAAACACAGGAGGGTTATGGCTGACAAAGTTTGCAGATGACTGCAAACTGGGCGCCATAGTTGAGAACACATCTGACACAGATATCCTTCAGAAGGGTCTTATAGAAATGGATAACTGGTGCCAGAGCCATGGCCTAAAGTTAAACGCCAAAAAATGCATAGTCATACCCTTCGGGAAAAACAAGGTTACCCCTAGCTACCATGTAGGCGGCAATCCACTAAGCACAGAAGAGGTTATCAGGGATCTGGGGACCCAGGTTGACAGTAACCTTTCGTTTGACACTCACGTTGCCAAAGTAGTTAGGAAGACCTTCTACATTGCCCACCTGATCATGAAGGGATTCACATCTAGATCAAGGGAGGTCATCGTCCCCCTGTACTCATCACTCATCAGACCAATGATTGAGTACAATGCCCCATTCGGAATGTATATGACACGACACCTGCAGCAACTGGAAAGGCCCCAAAAGTTCCTCACCAAAAGGATAAGGGGTCTCAAAAATATGTCTTATGCTGCCCAACTGAAGGAACTCCAGCTCTATTCAGTCGCTTACCGTCTGCTCAGTGGTGACCTGTGCCTGACATACAAGGCCATGTCCAACCCAGAATTGATGAACATGCTTCACCTCAAAAAATCTAGATCCCTCAGAACTACAAGGGCGGGAGACTTAAACCTTGACATGGTTATTAATAGGACATGCTGGAGGGACAGATTCATCACCCAGAGACTCCCTATGCTGTGGAACAAAATCCCGGTACATGTGAGGCAGAGCACCTCGCTGGCTTTGTTCAAGAGAAATCTTGACCAATGGATGGGAGATCGCAGATATACCCCAGGAATTATCTCAGTGTCACTGCTTGACAGAGGCACAGCAAAATAATGGGCATAGTATCCTTCAAACTAATGGGGTGGTGAAAGCCACAAAACTCTGGGCTAGGCTTATAAATGCCCTTGGGCAGATAGCCTAGTATGAACCTATGAACCTATGAACCTATGAATAATACAGAGAACATCTAGCAGGGGTCTGACATACAACTGAGCTAGTGTGCATATTGGGAAGCTATGCAAACTGATATACCTGAATATGAGTGTACTCTCAGCAGAGGTCTCCAGCATGCTGGCCACAGGTAAAGGATCATGGCAAACATTACAAGAACCAATCACAATCATGGACAATGTCTGAATAATATCACCATTAATCTCTCTGACATAACATATGTGATGTGTAGTGATAACAGATGAGCCTGCACACACTCTGGACAACTAGTATGATACATCCAGACTCTATGAGGGTAACCATGCACACTGTCCTGGTACTGTAATATCTGCAGGTGGTGTTAGGAGGGACACTGCTATACCTGTATGTGACAGTATGGGCACTACAGGATAGATGCCTTGTGTGCATGGCATACATCAATGGCACAAATCACACTATCACAAATTATATGCATGCCATTAATGTTGTCAAACACCCTTATATATGCAGTGTGTGCATAAGGTGAACAGGTAGCACACATGCATCTGGTGTAACAACTTGATTGTTGCTCCACACACATCTCTGGAACATGTATGGGGAGGTACAAGGAGAGGGGTGCATTGTACTCAGTTATTGGTGTGATAAAAGCTAGTAACCATGATGTTAGTATGCCTTCTGATGTGCTTGTCCTTTACATACCTAGTACTGGTGTTAAGTCAAGGAGGTAGTCAGCCTGTGACCACATGCTGGTGGATGTACCACTTACCCCCTACCCCAGGACACAGGTTACATACATATTGGTCTGATTAGAGCATGTGATGTTCTTGGGTGGTGTGCCTGTTTCCTGATGCAACACATCCCTCCATGTGTCTTGTCAATGCAGGTATTGTCGTGGATGTGGCAGCAGTCTTTGGTATGTGTTCATACTGTGTGTATTATACTAATATCACAGTTGGAGTCAATGATTGCCCACAAGCTGCAGTCCTTCAGGCAGCTGTTTTGACCCAGCTTGTGTATGTCATCTGTGATGTCCATCACATAACTAAGGGGCAGGCAAGGCAAGGGCCTAGCAGACACCCTTAATGTAATGACCTGATCACCGGACCTGAGATATATGTCACATCACACATTTTAACGAGATGCCACATGTCATACACTGGACTAACTATTTGGTGATATAGCTGTTTATGGCCACATGTAACAGTGTTGAATGAATACCACAGTGTGACTTGTTGTCAAATGCCTTCACCTGTTCAAGTTCCACAAGATGATACTGTTGTCATCATACATGCCCTTGATGACCTCTTTGAGGACATCAGATGTAACAGACCTGATGTAGCAGTAACAATGGACCAACATGTACCAATAGTAATGTAATGTAACCTTCATATATATAAAAGTAATGTAATTTTCTTGTGGAGCTTTTCTCCCCGGGGCTCCACTGAAAATGGACCAACATGGCCCAGTGGACTATCCCGGTCAACAAATACAAAAATAAAATAAAATAAAAACAACTCACACAGGTCTATTCCATACACCTGGAATATTATTAGTATACATGTAGAAGAGGTCCATGATGACACATTGGTCTACCTCATAAAGATGTCTCTATAAGTGAATGCATCAGGTGCTGTCCCCCAACACAGGTGAATGCACACTGATGTACACCCTTGTATGGGAACATAGGCCATGTGGAGGGTGTTTTGAACTGTGTATTCCACCATATCAGGAAGGTGTATATGCTGGTTTACACCACAGGTGATCTGTGATGTTGCCACAGCACAATGATTCCATGTGATAGGCTTGGAGGAAGGTAAGACAGTACATACTGCCTATTGTGATCTGGCTTAGGGTTTTGACACAATCCCTCATGCAGGTATCATTGAGAAAACCCCTAAACTGGAGATTAAATCTTACATCAGGTTAAAGTATATGGCCTTTGGCTCACCAGGTTTGCTGATTCTTTCATATTATGTGCTATAATTGAGTCCAGCAATGGTAATAACATAGTATAGGAGGAGTTAACCCACACACAACTGAATGGTGACAAAGGCTCAAGATCTACAAATAAATGCAGAAATGTATGTTTGTAATGCCTATCTGAAAAGCGGAGTCATGTGTTAATCACAGCATTGACAACAGTCCTTCTCTGCAGAAACCCAGTGATGCAAACACTGGGAGCACATTTAGATAGGGATCTGAACTTTGACCACCAAGTGTCCACACTCCTGTTGAAAGCCTATGTTTTGCACATCATAAGTCATGCCATCATATTGACATCTTAGAATTGTATGACAGCACTGTAGTCAAACCTCATTACAGCATTTCTTCTTTCGGCTGCTCCCATTAGGGTTCACCACAGTGGATCATCTGTTTCCATTTCTTCCTGTCCTCTACATCTTGCTCTGTCACACCAACCACCTGCATGTCCTCTCTCACCACACCCATAAACCTTATCTTAGGCCTTCCTCTTTTCCTGTTACCTGGCAGCTTCATCCTTAGCATCTTTTTCCCCAATATACTCTGCATCCCTCCTCAGCACATGTCCAAACCAACATAATATTGCATCTCTGACTTTGTCTCCAAACCCTCCAACCTGGGCTGACCCTCTAATATACTTATTCCTAATCCTGTCCACCCTCATCACACCCAGTGCAAATCTTAACATCTTTAACTCTGACATGTCCAGCTCTGACCCCTGCCTTTTTGTCAATGCCACTGTCTCCAACCCATATAACATAGCTGGTCTCACTACCCTCTTATAGACCTTCCTTTTCACTCTTACTGATACTCATCTCTCACAAATCACTCCTGACACTCTTGTCCACCCACTCCATCCTGAGTATAATGATCTTTTTTACATGTACCTCAGCAGACATATGTAGCAGCTGGAGAAACCACAGGGCTTTCTCAGCAAGATAACACAAGGCCTACACACCATGCCATGTTGTATGTGGGTAGATTAAAAGCCAAGTCACTGTAAACATTGTTATATAGGATGACAGAACTTCTGCTTGGCCTCCCATGCCAGTCTGTTACCCTGCCCTGGTGAGAGTACTACATATGCAAAAATGTAATACAGCTGATGTCATCAGTAGTATCTGTTGAGGGCAAGATGACAGTGTCCCACATGCTGGTTTAAAATGCTCTCTGTAATGTCAAGATATGGCTCACACATGCCACAGTCCCAGAACCCCTACCTATCTAAATACACAGACTACAGAACACAGTACTTAATGCTAGTTCCATGGCTCAAGTCTGACTTGGAGTGTGTCAGACAATGCTTTACAATGGATGACATTAGCATTGTCTAGTGAAGAGAATATGGTGATAACAGTGTTCCACGTACTGGTGTAAAAGACTCTCTGTAATTTCAAGCAAGAGCACAAACACACACCCTCATTGACTGCAGTGAGAATAGAACCCTTACTTATTTAGGTACACAGACTGCAGAACACAGTACTTAATGCAAGCGATACAGCAAGCGCACACACACACACACACACACACACACACACACACACACACACACACACACAGCTGACTGCAGTGAGAATACAACACCTGTCTAAGTACACAGACTACAGAATTCTGTAAATAAGGCAAGAGCCACAGCTGAAGTCTGTCTTGTAGTTTGTTAGACAACACTTTATAGCTGATGACATCAGCAATGTCGGGTGAGGACAAGATAACGGTGTCCCACATGCCGGTGTAAAATGCTGTCTAAAATAGCTTGCACACACACACACACACACACACACACACACACACACACACACACACACACACTTGACCGTAGTGAGAATAGAACCCTTACCTAATTACACAGGTTACAGAACACAGAGCCCCTACCTATATAAGATACACAGACTACAGAACCCTGTATTTAAGGTAAGTGCCTCAACTCAAGTCTGACTTGGAGTGTGTCAGACAGAATGTTTTAACTGATGACATCAGCAGTATCTAATGAGGGCAAGACAACATTGTCCCACATGGTGTAAAATGCTCTCTGCAATAACTTACACACACACACACACACACACACACACACACACACACACACACACACACACACACACACACACACACACACACACACACACACACACACACACACACACACACACACACACACACACACACACACAGCTGACTTCAGTGAAAACAGAGCCCCTTCTTACCTATAAAACCCCTACTAAGCTAAGTACACAGACTACAGAACATGGTACTTAATGCAAGCACCATGACACAAGTCTAATTTATACAGGATTGCAGGTGACCTTATAGTAGATGACATCGGCAGGCCATGTGGGAGACAAGAGATTGGGAGGCCTGCATGAAATGGATGTGTAGGCATGTGCAAGTATCAAAATACTGGCAATGCATGCAATTGGAGAAGTAAATGTGGGCTACACATGTTTGATCTTCTGCCTAGACACACACACACACACACACACACACACACACACACACACACACACACACACACCAAGTTCACTACAGTAAGAACAAAACCCCTTCCTATGTGCACTAGAACACAATACTTAACACAAGCTCCATCGCACAAGTCTGATTTATACAGGAGTGCAGTTGAACTTATACTAGGTGACATCAGCAGGCCATGTGGGCGACAAGAGGTTGGGAGGCCTGCATGAAATGTGTAGGCATGTGCAAGTATCAAAATACTGGCAATCCATGCCATTTGAAAAGTAACTGTAGGATACACACATCTGCTCTTCTATCTAGATACATATACACACTCGACTGCAGTGAGAACAGAACTCCTACTTAAGTACACACACTACAGAACATGATACTTAACACAAGTTCCATAGCACAAGTCTGATTTATACAAGACTTATACAAGACTGCAGGTGAACTTATAGTAGATGACATCAGCAGGCCATGTGGTGGAAAATGCACAGGCATATAGCTTCAGAGGTTCAAATGAGGCTACTAGCCTAATAGTGTTAGGGTGTGTAGAAGACTAGTTGAGTAAAAATGCATGTACTCTTTTTGAACATAGTTGGATGGTTGCTTTTAGCAGAGCGTATTTGTGAGCAGCACCAGCTGGCCCTGTTCATGAGGGACATAAGTACCAGCTCAGAGGTAACTATACAATCACCCAAACAGTAGTCAAGGTTGCAATTGAACAGGGTCATTGAGAAGCACTGCTTCACATGCAGTGGGAGCCTATTTCAGCCTCTGGGGTGTCATATATGTCCCTCATAGACAGGCCCACTTGTTGCTGCTCACAAAATCACTCTGCTAATGACCATCTAAATATGTGTACTAAGGGTACTTGTGTTTTTACACAGCTAGGTTTCTATTGCCTCATGTATAGTGATAACCATGTACTCCTAAAACTTACCAATGCAATATGTGAGAGATGCAAGTATACAATGGATCTAGAATAAATGCTCTGTTTCAGGTAACAATGAACCAGATATAAAACAAGCTGTCAGCAGACACACTTCAGTTCTTCAATAAACCAAGTGCACAACACATAAACCCACATATGCAGAGGTACTCATTTGAAGCTTACCAAAAGAGCAGGGAACTCACAAATTTAAGCCTTCTGCACACATGAGAGTCCAACAGAACCCACTACACATAAAAATAAATGTATCAGTGCCTCACCCATTAAGCCCTTAAGGCAAAACACCTCAAAACCAATGTCTTTCTTTTTAAGCCTAACATTAGAAAAGAGTCCCCGCACGTTAGGCAATTGCACGGCTTCAAGAAACCATGTAAAAAGCACAAAATAAGCCAGCAAACTGTAGTGCTGATAAAAAATAGTAATATTTAATACATGTCAGCAAAAGAAACAACAAACAAACTGGTTTTGGCTAAATTGGTTACATAGCCTTTCTCAGTATTTAGAAAAAAACTAGCCATGCATCCCAAATCCCAGACAAGTTCTAATACCCTTGATAAGTGTAAGCAGGGGTTTGAGAGATTAAATATTTACAAGCAGGGGCCTGGGAGATTAACCATTTACAAGTTGCCTGTGGCCATTAGAGACATAGATGCAAACCAGGGATGAATTTCCCGTTCCCCATCCAATTGTCTAAATTGCATTTGAATTGAGTTAGGGAGGAACTCTGTTTCACATGGATAGGGAGCCTGTTAGATAGATGGGGTAGTCTCTGGGATACATACAAGTCTCTCCAGCAGTTCTTATTTATATCACAGGCAAGGTTTAAGTCTTTAGAATGTGTAATTCTGGTGCTGTTTGCTTGTGGGCATGCAGGAGGTCCATCAGAGTGGGGTCTGATAATGCCCTGTATGCCAGGTATAGATCTCTCCTCAAAAACCTGTAGGAGACAGAATATAGGGATAGGGACTTGAGGTGGTCTGCATTGGATATGTTACTTATGCCCTGTATTCTTTTAGTAAGGAACCTCTGTGGATGTTCCAATTGTTGGGTATGCCTGTTTAGGTACATACCAAAGGTGGCATTGTACTCAATGGTAAGTCTGATGAATGCCAAATACAGTGGAACAATGGCTTCCTTGGACTTAGATGCCATACCTTTATTTATAAGTTGCACAACATATAATGATTTCCTCACTACTGTAGACATGTGATGGTCAAAGGCTAGATTATTATCTATGTGTGTTCCTAAGTCCCTGACTACTGAGTCAATTTTAAAAGGTGTTTTGTCAATATGATAGTTATCAGGAGTGGATGACGTCTGAAAGGATACTATTATGCATTTCATGGCATTTAATTTTAGTCCATGACTCTGACACCAGTTGTTTTTCTATGTCAGCCCCTCCTGGACAACATTTGTGTCAGTGTGGGATTCAATGACAGCTCCTTATTTTCAATCATCTTTAATTTTAGTTGTCCAGAGACCTCTGGCATTGACCTTGACTCCAGAGAAGTAAATGTCAGAAAGGAGCAGTCCAAGGACTGATCCCAGAGGGACTCCACTTATGACTGGCCTCTTTGTAGAGGTGGATTTGCCAATTCTAACTTCCTGGGTCCTGTCTGTGAGCGAGCTGGCTATCCACCGGGTGACATCTTAGTTTGTACCTAACCTCTTGAGTTTGTCAACAATGCCTGAGTGGGTTATTGTGTCAAACATCAAATGCCTTGGCCAGGTCAAAGTAGGCAGTGTGAACCACTTTTCTGTCATCCATTGCTTTGGTTACTTTCTCAAGGAAGACCACCAGGTTGAGTAGGCATGATCTACCCCTAACAAAACCAAAATGGATTGGGTCCAGGGTCTGAAGGTTTGCTATATCTCTATTGATAATTTCCATGATAATTCTTTCCATGGCTTTACATATAAGACTAGTGAGACCTATGGGTCTGTAGTTTCCAGGGTCTGTAGATGACCTACCTTTGTGCAGGGGAATGACAGTGGCTGTTCTCCATTCATGAGGCACAAAGTCTGGAGGCTACAGTTAAATAGTAATTTCAGGGGCCCCGATAGGTCATGTTTCATGCTATCCAGAAGGCATCCTGGGATATTGTCTGGGCCCATTGATGCAGTGTTCTTGGTCTTAGAGCATTATGGACCTGTTCCCTAGTGATAGTGGGGGGAGTTATATTTGATGGTATTTCCTGAAGGAAGTTTGAGGGGGAGAGTGGGGTAAAGTTGGAGCTGAATTTATCAGCCAGGAGGTTTGCTGTATCTTCTGGCTTGTTATAGGTGGCTTCACTTACAATGCTATGCACATAATTGTGTATTGCCTTTCAGGTTGTGGACATAGCTAAAGAATGCTTTGTGGTTGTTCTTAGCCTGGTAGGCCAAACTTAACCTCAAATTTGGCTTTGGTCAACTTTATTTGTCCTCTGAGTTGTTTGCTTAGTTTGATGAGAGCGCTTTTATCCTGCTGGGTGCTGCAACTCCTAATTTTTGCCATGATTTTCTTCCATCTTTTATACAGCTGATTTATTTTGTGATTCCACCAGAGTGGCTTGCATTTTGAGTTAGTTCTACACTTCTTCCTGGTAAGTACAGCTGCCTCTATGCAGTTATTAACATGCTTGCTTGGGGTTTCTGTGAACAGTTCTGAATAGGCAGCAGTGTTCTCAGGGTTTATGGGGGCTTGAAATTTTGTCAGGTTATCACTTAATAGCAGGAAGTTAGCCTTAGAGTAGTTCCTGAATATTCCAGGTTTAGCTGGGGGGTCCAGGTTTTATTTTTACTTCAAAGGATACCATTTTTGTGGTCTGATCTTACCAGGGAAGACATTACAGTAGGGGGTGTGTAGCACTGCAGTGAGGATATTAGTGAGGACCAGATCCAGTATGGTTGTACCCCTGGTTGGTGTATTGATTATCTGATCCAGGGAGTTTGTGTTTATAAAACCCAGGAAGCTCTGTGCCTGTACATTTAGTGTTGTATAGGATTCCCAGTTAATAGTAGGGTAATTAAAGTCACTCAGGAATATGGCATTGGGTTAGATGGTTAGTGCTTGTAATAAATTTAAATACCCCTTATGGGTTTCCTCGGTCATAAAGGGGGCCCTATAGCTTACAAGGAAGTGGTATTGGATTTTGCGTATGGTGGTTTGAACATGGAGCAGCTCAAGTCCATTGTCCTTGTTTGAGCAGCCTTAAAGTATATTTATTTTCGATGTAAATAGAGACACCTCCACCTTTAGTCCCTGCCTGTTTAGTAGCTGGCCTAAATGTATGGAAGGCATTTTAACCTTGCACTTTTGGTGTGCTTTCCACGACCTTAAACCACATCTCAGTGACCGCAGAGATGTCAGCATTTTCTAGGGTGAAAAGAACTTCTAGGGAGTGAAGTTTTTTGTTTAGACTCCTATCATTGAGCGGTAATGCCTTTTGATTTTCTTGGTTTTGATTTGCTATGTTGGAAGTACTTTCAGTTTGGCATTGCCTAAAATGGCACTATGGGGGAAGATAATGTTTTAGCTAATATTTGAAAGCCTAGAGGGAAGAGGTGCAGACCATCCCTGGAAAAGCAGCATGGTCTGTTGACCATCCCCTTCCATGCTGACAAATATTGCACTCGCTTAGACTGACACCAGAAACTAAGCCAATTATTAAAGTCAATCATCATTTGCTCATATTGTGGCATCATCCTTGGAGAAGGTGAAATGCTGCTCAGTGCTAGGCTCATACCAGCCTGAGACACATATTCTGAGAGCTCTATGATGTCTCTCTTCATATAGCCTAGGGAGGTACATCACAGGTTATTTACACCCACATGGACTATGATTGAGTTATATTGGTACTTGTGGTCCAGTGACCTGAGTGCATGCATAATGTGGTGGATCCTAGCCTCTGACAAGCAACTGACCGTGACATTCTCTTTACTCAGCCTGATGACAGGGACATCACTGTGTCTCACGATGGAGTATCCAATGACTGGAATGTTGAATTGAGTGGTGGCTTGCCTTATGGGCTTAGAGGTAGAGACTCCATAAGATGTAGCTCTGTGTGCTTTGAAAGAGTGCATTTGGGGTTGCTGAGAGTATGTGCTATGTGTACTTCATCTAGGAAATCTTTGTGGTTTAGGAAAGTTACATTTAAGTGCCTCAGCATATGTCTGCTTTGAAGTGTATGTGATGGGTGCATCATGTGTACTACTGACAACCTTATTGACATTAGGAGTACTTTTATTTGAGAGCTTTGTCTCCAGTGACATTGTGTAAATACATCTCTCACATACCGTGTCAGTTTGTCTGAGAATTAACTGGTTGTCAGTAAATATGAGGCAATTTCTACATTGCCTCAGGATGCTCATATCTACCAAACTGGTAAATGAGACAGTGAGAAAGTTCATATCCATGGCAGCAAGCCATTTTTCTTAATTAGACAGTTTGAGTGTTCATAGGCAAATTCATAGTGAGACACATGGATGTCCGCCTCATCAGGTTGTATAAGGAGGAAGTCACAGTTAGCGGCCTGTCAGGTGCCAGGATCCGCAGAGTTACACATGCATTCAAGTCAACCACAGTTACACCTCTGTCATACTCCATGTTGGAATAAATGACTTCAGACGTACCTCACTGGACTATATCAAAAGAGATATGACTGACCTCTCAGATTATGTGTCCCAGACAGATATATCCATAGCCCTAAGCAGTATACTACCTTTACCCAGGATGATACCTCAATTCAAACAAAAGAATTATTGACTTCAACAATTGGTTTAGCTACTGGTGTCACTCCAGGGGGATCCAGTAGTTGTCAGGCTGGGTGATATGGTCAACAGACCATGCTACTTTGGCAGGGATGGTCTTTATCTGTCACCTCTTGCCTTTTGGTTACTGACCAAGGTACTTGCCCCATGTGATGCCCCTGCCCTGGCCCAGAAATTAAGGAGCGTCAGTCCTCACCACTAACACCAGTGAGGGACATGCACATTGGGAGGATGACAAGTAAACACACAGTAAAGTACAATTTCCCTTAAGAACACACAGAGATCACAGTCAGTCTGGGTCTGGTTTCTCCCTCTCTCTCCAGATCCCCAATAAGACTCCCCACTGGCACAGCTATAAGGTTAAGCTATCAGCTGAGTGGTCAAGCCAAAATCTTCAGCACCCTCTCTGTCCAACCAGTGCTTCATGTCCCTGCCCAAGTAGCTGACACACACACACACCCTTTGAGATTTGATTTATATACAAACACACACTCCTGGGAAAGGCTGGCACAGGTTCATTAGCTATGCCCCTTCTGCCCATACTTTAAGGTAGAAATCCCTGCCAACAACCACCCTTACTTATCAGCTACTATAAGACCCTTCCCAAAGATGACCAATTCTACTGTGTAATGTTACTGTTATCCAAATGGTAAGTGTGACCAGACCTTTTAAGGCTATTTAGGAGTGGCCTACACAGTATCACCAAAGACATATGCAAGTACTCAAAGAGCTTAAATATCTCTAACAAGCCAGCCACAATTAAAGGGTTTAAATATATTTAATAATAAATAATAAAAGCACAAGACAATACTTAATAAATCAGTGATAACAGAGTTCAGAATCACAGTAAATACTTTAAAACAACATTGCAGGCCAGTCTTACATAAATACAGAAAACATCTAAATTAATCTTACTGTATTCCTATCTATCTGTAAGAGAAATACTATGATCTAAGTCTTACTTATGGATACAGGCAAATGCAAGTGCTGAATGGATGTTTCTAGGTCCAAAGACAAATACAAAATGCACAGACTTTCCCTCTGAGATAGTTCTTAAGTTAGCAAAAAGAAACCAAACCACACTCCGAGTCTCCAGAGAAACAATGAAACGTGAAGAAACCAAACACTGGAAGACTCACCACAGCACAAAATCCTGTAACAATCCTATAAAGATTCGAAAATCCAACTTGTAAAATTCAGAGTCTTTTATTGAAGGTATAGCACACAAAGAGATAAGCGCTTTCGCGTGTAGTAACACACGCTTCTTCAGATCTATTTTAACAATGAAACAGTGAGTTTAAATACCCTAAGAAAGCTCAATCAGTATTTTAATGCAAATTAATTAAGCAATTAAGCAATTAAATGCTGAGTGAGAGCTCTAGCTTTAAAGACACCATACATACTTTGATGTTATTAATGAAATGCTAAACATTAGTAGCACAGCCACAAAACCTATAGAAATGCATATACTGTACAGAACTATAATATGTGTAACCTACAAACAACAGACATAATATATTTAAAAGATGAATGATAAAATGCATAATTTATATAAAAAACATGATGAAATCTACAAATACTTAATACAAAACTATCATACACATGATAAATTGTGTAGGCATAAAAATCATGGTTGCAAAAACAAATAAGAACCTTCTAATCCACTAAAGACCTGAAATGTGAACAATGACTAGAGCAGGTACTACCTGCTCTTAAGCACTGATCTAAGGGATACATATTGATTAATGCCCGGTGGTAAATGGGCCCTTAACTTAAAAATCCACTGTAGTTCAATGCTCTCTAATAAATTCATATGGTCACCCCCCTCTATTGCTGTGTTTAACTATTTGTAGGACTCTGAAATTAAACATGTGTGTAGTGTATTCCATGACATGTTTCGCTAACACATTCTGTTCTTTATGTTGTCTGATGTCATAGATATGGTTGTAAATTCTTTGTTTCAATTTTTTCTTAGTGAATCCTACATAGAACGCCGGGCGTGTATTACAATTTGCCAAGTATATGACGCTCTCAGTGTCACAGCAAGCATAAAATCTAGGAATGAACGTGAAGTTCAAATAGGGATGCACAAAGACCTGATCTGTAGTTACATACCTACACATATTACATTTCCCACATGTGTAGGTGCCAGCTTTACCTACATTTTTTATTAATGTTCCTACATTAGTATCAATTCTTGGATTATTACATAACAATCTTTTAAGATTCTTGTGATTCCTATACGCAAAGTTAGGTTGATCACCTACTAACCTCCTGGTTTGGTCATCTACAGTCAGCAATTTCCAATTGCTGCATATAATATTCTTCAGTGACTTATTGTCATTGGTATAAGTAATGGTGATCCTGATAACATCTTTGTTATCTTTCAAGTTCATCTTTGATGCATGACTGAAAATTTTATTAGACATAATAGGTCTTGCCTCATTCAAAACTTCAGACCTAATTCTCTTTACCATGTTGGAATCATAACCTCTTTGTACAAATAAATCTTGCATTGAATTAGCTTCCAAATACCTTGATGTTTCATTCTTGCACAACCTAACTATCCTGGTAAATTGACTCCTGACTATACCAGGAACGTGTGTCTGGGATGCATGCTGTTAAAGGATAGAAGCGTGTTTTTCCAACATGCTTTCCTATATAAAGTTGAGACCAGCCTACCTTCCTGTATGGACAAGGTTACGTCCAAGAAATTAATTTCAGTGGGGGATATCTCTGAGGTGAATCTAAGAAAATCACTGGTACTTTCTAAATAAACAAGAAATGTTTCAAATTCATGTCTAGATCCATCCCATACTAACAGTATGTCATCTACAAACCTCCTGTAGATGACAACCTTTTGGAATAACTCATGACTGAACAGAAATTGTTTCTGCCAGTGATACATCATCAGGTTGGCATACGTGTTGGCACACGAGGTGCTTATTGCCACTCCCCATTTTTGATGGTAAATGTTGTTTCCGAATGAAAAAAACATTGTATGATAGGACTAGTTCTAACAACTGACATATCAAAATATGTCTATCATTACTAAAAGCAGTGTTGGTAATCAAAAGTTCTCTAATAGCTTGTGTTCCTGCGTCATTGGGAATACAAGTAAAAAGATTTTTCACATCAAGTGTGATCAAAAGATGTTTGCCTATCATGAGGGCTGTGTCCATGCTTTCTAGAGTCTCTAAAAGCTGGTACGTGTCCTTCAAAATAGTTGGTATTTGATTTACCAAAGGTCGAAGGGTCTTCTCTAGATAGAAGGAGATGTTATCTGTGGCCCAACCATCCCCAGAAACAATGGGTCGCAAAGGTGGAGGATATATATTTTTGTGCATCTTGGGGAGGCCTTTTATTATTGGTATTTGTACACTCTCTTTATGAAAAAAGTTGAATAGATCTATATCCAGTTGTCGACACATAAGCATGTCATATACGCAATCATCTATCACTTTATGGAACTCATGCAAAATATCAAGAGAAATCAGTCTGTATGTTTTATCATCAGCAAGCATATCTAACATATAGGAAACATAATCTTCAGTATCAAACAATACAAACCCCCCTCCCTTGTCAGCTGGTCTAATGATTATTGAATCATTCTCTATTAAAGATTTCAATGCCAGACTTTCACTTTTGCTCATATTATAGTATGTGCATTTCTTTTTGCTACCATAAAAATAACTATAGAGATCATGTTCACATACTCTAACAAAACATTCTAAATGAGGTGGAAGGGGGGGGGGGACACTTTTAGCTTTGAACAACGAAGCAGCACATTGCTTACTGAAATCAGCACCATCTTTGTTGCCAAACATCAATTTAAGAGCCACATTTCTTGCAAAAAGTCTAATGTCCACACATACTGTATGTAAATCACTTCCTTGAGAAGGTATAAAAGTGAGTCCTTTGTTTAAAAGAGATACATCTGAATGAGACAATACTGACCTTGACAAATTAAAAAACAAACAATCTATTGTCTGCGACGCTGCCTGTGTTGTATTCCTTCTTCGGAGTCTTTTCTCTTTCTTTTGTCCCAACTGTTTACTCGCCCTCTTCTTTCTCCGAATTTCTTGATAGGGTAGGGTAAAAAACGGCTCTGCTCATTGTCCCCTTTTAAAGGCAAAACTTTGGGTATGGCTCCAGTCCGTGCAGAGACACCTAAGTTCTTGTATTCTTCCTGGTTAGGAAGCGGAGTGGGAAACGCGTTCTCACTACCAATAGTTGAAATATCCTCAGGTGGTGTAGCAAAAACAGCATCAGAACTTGCATTGGAAGCAAGACTCTCAGGCTGGACGCCAGATGATATCGCGTGTGCAGTTTCAGTGACAGTCACTTCCGTTGATGTAGAAAGGGGCGGATCCCTTTCATTATTGGGTGCCGAAGGTGTAAATCTCGGCCAAATGAAGACATTCCCTGCAGAAAAATCACGGAAGTCCCTCTGTAATTTGCGGTGCTTCCCCAGTTGTAGCCTGTCACTAAATGCCCGTATTTGAGTGTAAAGATGATCTAATTTATTAGAGCATATTTCCTGCTTGAATCGGTCACTCAATTCTTTATTTAGTTGTTCAATTTTACTTTTCAGTTCATTTTCAAGTGGTGTGAAGTAGCTTATAATAAGTTGCATATATTTAAAACTAAGATCCAAGTTAAGATCCTGCCATTGTTTAAGAAGTAAAGGATGACTATCCCCATACGTGGGCATGCAAAGGATGCGCATGCCCCTAGGAACAACCCTGAAATGTACGCATGCCTCGAGGTGCTTACGCTGCCACACATAGCGTTCATACTTAAACAAGTCATTCTCAAGTTATTTATACAGCGCATTGAACTGCTCAAAGTCTACAGCATTTCCATGCCCTCGGTCCACTGAAGGCATTTGAAGATCCAAGGTCAATAAAGGGTTTGTAGTGTGATGGATTAAATGATTCCATTTGTCAATTGCACTCACCCTCGCCTCTGGATTATAGTCAAGCTCCAACTAAACATTAGCCATGGTTGGTGGTTTGAAGTTACAAAAAGGCAGAGTCAGCAAAAAGAAACCAAACCACACTCCGAATCTCCAGAGAAACAATGAAACGTGAAGAAACCAAACACTGGAAGACTCACCACAGCACAAAATCCTGTAACAATCCTATAAAGATTCGAAAATCCAACTTGTAAAATTCAGTCTTTTATTGAAGGTATAGCACACAAAGAGATAAGCGCTTTCGCGTGTAGTAACACACGCTTCTTCAGATCTATTTTAACAATGAAACAGTGAGTTTAAATACCCTAAGAAAGCTCAATCAGTATTTTAATGCAAATTAATTAAGCAATTAAGCAATTAAATGCTGAGTGAGAGCTCTAGCTTTAAAGACACCATACATACTTTGATGTTATTAATGAAATGCTAAACATTAGTAGCACAGCCACAAAACCTATAGAAATGCATATACTGTACAGAACTATAATATGTGTAACCTACAAACAACAGACATAATATACTTAAAAGTTCTTAAGTTGCTAACAAACATTTCTGCTGGGGTATCTAGATGACATCACTATTTGACAACTGCATCTAGTTCCCAGGCTAAACAAATACTTAAAATTTAACATGTCTGTGAAAAATACTTATCTCTCAGTTGTACATCTTCTAGGAAGCTACAAAGCAATACAAAAACACTTTACATGTGAAACCTAGTAATTTTCTCTGTTTTAAGAGAATAGAAAGAAACCCCTAGCACTAGACATCCTATCTCTTAGCTGAGATAAACTAACTTTATAGCATGTCGTAAAACTCTTTACTTATTTTCTTAGAGTTTGCAAGTTAACTCTGTATATTCCAGCCTTTACCATCAACACATACATTTGCATAGACATGTAGTTTATACACATTTCTGCTCTTTTCCAGCAGGGTGCACTGTAGTTACATTCTTGAAGCTCAGTACAGAACATATAGTTTTCTTACATTTGCAAGGCAAGCATACAAATCATATTACTATTCACAAATGACACAGAATGATTTACAAAATTCTAACTAGCTGGGCTAGCAGCCTTTACACCCCATAGTGACTTTTTTAGGAAATGTCATAAGAACCAACTTCCTGACATAAAAGTATCCTCAAAAGACAAACTCAAGGTTAGGCTGCTTAATTAATAAAACTACACTCAATGAAGACGCTTCTTTCCTGGGAAGATGCCAGTGTCTGTGCAGTCACAGAGACAAGGTTTAGGGCCACAGAGACTACTTTGGACATGAAAGGCTGTAATGCCTTCCACATGCTTAGACAGCAAAATGAACATGAAAGAACCAACGGAGGCGGTATATCCATCTTCATAAAAGACAGGTACTCCTCAAGACTTGTTCAGCAGTACAACTCCCTAGAGTTACTACAAGTCCAGCTAACTGTAGGAGAAACCCCCTCCATGTCATTGTTAGCTACAGGTCCACCAACATGAACCATGAAAACCACAAAGTGTCTTCTTGGACCTACTTGAGTCACTCATAAAACAGCTAAAAACCCTAGGCATGGGTTACTTTAACTATCCTTCCATCAACAGGAATACATATATGAACTCAAGTATGCTTGCCCTAAGGTTCTTGCACTTTGTAAATACAAATGCTCAGGAACAGTCTGCACCCCCACAAGGGGCTCAAATGTCCTTGACCTAGTACTCACCAACATCGGAGATTGCTGCACCACTTCATGTCTGAGACCCTCCCTTAAGGTCTGACCATAAATCAGTCATGTTCAATGTAACAATCATACCTGATCTCCACTCAGGATCCAAAAGGTGGAAAAAATCTCTGCAAAGCAAAGTAAAGCCTCCTAAGCGATGGTATATATAGTTTCAAACCTACTGCCACCACTGACAGTAAAGACACCTATACAGAGGTGTACACAAATGCCCGGTATAAACACCTTACAAGTGTATAGACTTAGATGTACCAGAATGGATTAAAACTTGCTCACAAAAAAAGCTACACTGGTGGACATCTAGCATAAACAGATTATACAACAAGAGAAAGAAACTGATGTCCAGGAATACGAGGGAAAAATCTCAGCAGAAGAACACCCTCCATAGCTTTAACAAGCAAATTAGACATCTTGTAAAGTCCTCTAAAGCCAGTTATGAAACTAGATTAGTATCCATACCTAAGGATAATCACAAGGCATTATTTAGCTATTGTCTGTAATGTAAAATGGAAGGGCTGTTTTAGCACTAAATCAGAGTGGACAGTACCACTCATACTGAAACTGAGGACATAGACAACCTGTTAGCAGACTGGTTTGGCAACAATTTCACACCTCTGCCTTCACCGATCATACCCCACAGCATATCTTTCAACAGTTCTTTACATATTATCTCTGAATCACCAGTCATAATCTCACTCAGCAATGCCAAAAACACAGCCTCTATAGGACTGGATAACATCCCAGGCTGCTTTTTTAAATAGTCTAAAGCAAGAGTTAGCAGAATTACTGAGTACTCTCTTCAACCACAGTCTTAGTACTGGCTTTGTCCTGGTAGAGGAGAAAACAGTAATAGTAATACCCTTGAAAAGAGGGGGTCCCTCAACCAACCCAGGGAAGTATACACACATAAGTCTGACCAGCCTTGTCTGTAAGGCCATGGAGATGATCATCTTGGACCTTATCAGCAAGGACATTGGTGACCTTCAAACTCTTCACCTAATCCACTTTGGGTTTGTCAAGTGCAGATCATGTATGCTAAATCTAGTGGAATTCTTTGAGTTTGTCACCAAAGCCCTGGATGAAGGCAAATTAGTACATACTGTCCAAGGATTTTGACACAATCCCCCACTGAGGCATCATTGCATAACTCACCCACCTGGGGATTAACCCATACATCATTAGATGGGTAGCCAACTGGCTCATCAACAGAAAGCATTCAGTCATAGGTAGGGATTCCACCTCTACTAGCAGACCTGTTACCAGTGGTGTTCTATGAGGGTCTGTTCTGGGTCCCCTACTGTTTGGAATGTATTCCTCAGAAAATCAGGTGGAAAAAGATGGCCTGTGGCTCCACAAGTTCACTGACAACTGCAAACTCGGCACAATCACTGAATCCCCAATGATTTCAACATACTACAAAATGTGCTTACATACATAAATGATTGTTACCAAAGCCACAGACTTACAGTTAACCCAAAATAATGCACTATTATCCCTTTCAGCAAAGGAGATGTCTGTGCAAATATACAATTAATAATGCCCCCCTATGTTCTAACCCAGTGCAAGAGATTTGGGAATGCAGGTTGATGGCAACCTCACGTTTCATCATCATGTGTTCACAGTGGTAATGAAGGCCCTTTACACTGCACACTTCATAAGTGAGGGCATAGCATCCAAGACAAAGGCTGTTATAACTCTACTGTACTCCTCCCTCAGACCAATAATAGAGTAAAATGCTCCCTTTTGCATGTACATCACCATACACCTGCAACAGCTGAAGAGACCTCAGAGGGTTTTTCACAAAAAAAATCCATGGATTCCAACACACTACCTACATGGACAGACTGAAGGCCTTGCCACTGTACTCTGTATCATATAGACTGCTGAACAGCGACTTGTGGCTGGCCTACAGAGCAGTCCTGGACCCTGCCTTAATGGAAATGCTGCACCTCCGCAAATCACATGGTACAAGACTCATTCACTCTAGGGATGTTAACCCAGCCTGCAACATCAACAGGTCATGCTAGAGATACAGATATGTCTCCCAGAGATTGTCACTCCTATGGAACAAACTCACAGTTCACATGAATGTGAGCTCTTCAATGACCCTGTTTAAGTGTAACTGAGACAATTGGATTGGAAAGCATAGATTTACCCCTGGGGTTACACCTATGTCACTCTTAGACAGGGTCAACCAGTGCTGATCTTGGTCTGTAAGGGAACAATGGTACAACCTATCTAGGCTTCACAAGGCCCTAAGGCCATTAGCCTAGTAATCGTCTATGAACCTTAGGTCATTATGGTGATAGCCTTGTATGAACCTATGAAGCTATAAACCTTTGCAGGCCTGCCAACATCATGTCACACACATGGGCTGCTGATATCATGTACTATAAGTTCAGCTGCAGTCTTACAAAAGTCAGACTTGTGCCGTGATGCATGCAACATGTACTGTGTTCTGTAGTCTGTGTACTCAGATAGGTAGGGGTTCTATTCTCACTGCAGTCAACTGTGTGTGCTCTTGCTTGACATAAAGTGTGATCGCTAAGTGCACTATGTCCAGATATAATAGTAAATAAGTTCATAAATTAGTACTAGGCTAACTGCCGTTGAGAGTCATTTTCAGCCTAGCCAATTAACCCATGTGAGAATCAGACTCTACACCTTGTGTCTGGCAAATATCTAAACAATTATGCCACCCTCTCTCTGGTGGTTTATAGTTTGATATCAGTGTACATTATATTGCAATTGGTTTGTGATGAATGACTTCAGTTCTTTGCTGCAAAACTGTTTGTGTGGCAAATAGGGATAAGGCACTCATCCTGTTTTCTGAAGGTGCATTGGAGTGAGAGTTGAAATCCAGACGTATATGGACATATCTCATGTGTACTAACATTTCCTACTGTGTATGTTATAGATTGATTTTCCATTTTGCAACTATTCCCCCTTTTTTCTTTTCTTTTCTGTTATGCTAAATAATACTAAAAATATGACAGAGAAAATGTGCAACCAAATAAAGTGGAGGTTAGATGTTAATGAAACAGAACATGTGAACTGTGCACTGCTTGCTTGCATTTCCAACCTTGACAGACCTACATGTAACACTTTGTAAGAGTAACCTGACACACCCACCTGATCATGTAAACAATCACAGCTGCCATCCCTTAAACACAAATACTGAGGGAGTGCCTACACAATGTGAAGATCCCTACATGGATCCAACTTTTTGGGATTCAGCAATTCTAATGAGTTCAGACATCATTTGCACCTTCACTGTGCTGACAGCCCTGAAGCTACACAGCTAGCAACTATGTAGCTAGGGAAATTGAAGGGGAGCCGAATGTTGAACATAGAAGGGAGGGTATTACATTTAAAAAATGTTCCTATATTGAGCCTTTGTCCCCTGTATATTTTAAGCTTATCCAGATACCTTGATATAGCACACCTGTCACCTGTACAGATGTTTTGCAGAATGCCCAATTTCTGTCTCATATTTTTGGTCTGTTCCTCATAAATACGTGTTGTTTGATAAATCACTCGGATGATCTAAAGATTAAAGTCGCTAAATAATTACATGCATTTGAGTCTCAGACTTCATAACCTTCAGAAAATGCATGCTAACACAAATCCTGTTATTCTATCAACTTTCTAAGTTAATAAGACCAACCCAGATTTCTTGTGCTAAGAGGCTGAGAGGTATGTGGAAGAGGATGAGAGGTACCAAAGCTGTTAACTGCTGCTCTTCCTGCA
>NC_056747.1:1147516761-1147581761 GCF_019279795.1 Protopterus annectens | reverse complement strand
CACATTCAGACCTTCACAGAAACATGCACGTTTTTCCAGCTCTCCCCACCACACACACACACACACACACACACACACACACACATGCACACACACATGCACACACACGCAAACACACGCAAACACACACACACACACACACACACACACACATGCTGACACGCACACTCTCATACACAGTTTTCTTTGGAGACACAGTTCTACATCGTTGCATTCTAAACATGGCATATATAAACACAAGGCAGCTGAAAGTAACAAAGCAAAAGGAAAAACTGACACAGCTATACAACGTCTAGTGTTCTAAGTCAGGAAGTTTTTCAGTAGGAATTATTATACAAGGAACAATGTACTGAAATGTAATTATTTCTCTGAAAGGCTCCTTCTCTTTTTCTAGTAGCTTATCCAGACTTCCAAGTGTATGCAGCTTGTAAGAGTTAAGTATTTAGGCCTGCCACTCCCTTAGGCAGTGAAGTGTTAGCAGTGATGCATGCTTCCTCTCACTGTCTTCCACGACTAATCATCCTGTGCAGGTACAGGCCAGGTGGGAATGTGCCAAGACTTAGTTAAAGTATGAAGCTAAGCAGCCAAGAATACTTGGGAGTATTTACAGATGGCCAGCCCAACAGGTTAAAGAATTCAGGCTGCTTTCACTTTATGTGTGATTGCAGCAGTTTTCACTGTAAAGCATTTTTGCCTAAGCTTTTACTGTTACATGAAGTAAGATAATCACTGCATTATCTAGGATATAGGTATGCTTCATGGAGTTTCACAAGGCTCTCCAGAGTTGCCTAACTGTATGAAAATGGACAAATATCTCATTTACTTACCTGCTTGTTTACCAGGTAACTGTACTCAGTAAGCTTTAAATCCATTTACATGCATAACTTGTAAAGATACCTGACACAGAAGAATGCTACGCTTTAAGAAGAGCACAGGCGTGCAACATCTGTAACATAGAACTCATACATTCAGCTACTATATTAAATATGTTCATTGAACCCATGAAATTTAAGTTATTCACTAGGCAATCAAATCGTCAGCTGACAAGCTTCATCAACTGAACATAAAATGCATGCACTGCTCTGTAAGTAAGTTCGTAGGTTCATAGATTAATACTAGGCTAATTGCCCTTGCGAGCCATTTTAAGCCTAGCCAATTATCCCTTGTGAAACTCAAACCCTACACCTTGTGTTTGCAAGGTAAACACCTTAAACATTAGGCTACCTTCCCAACGAAGTTTGTCAAGCACTTGCTATGCCATAATTAAATTAATTTCCAAGGTCTTAGCAAATCTTCCGCTGCAAACATTTAGGAGAAGTCAGAGATATACAAAGGTCACCATGCATGCAAAATGCGCAGTGGGCCCTCTCTGTGTTGCAGTATCGCTATGAGCGGGATTAAGGATTCGAATCTCACTTATGGTAGTTCTTGATTTTTAGCCACTGAATGGAAATGCATAAAATACTGAGTACACTCATTATGTCACATGTTCCTTCAGCATATAGTGTATTGTCAAGTACAGGTCACTATACTGAGATGTGAAGGGTGCCCACTTTGGCAACCTGCATTATTGGTAAAACCATAGAGCCAGCTAGGCTATTTGGGAAGTGGTGACTGCTTTAAAGCTGAGCATCAGGCAGGAGAATGTGAAAATGTAAACCTTTATTTATTTAAGGATTTCTGCTTGGGGAAATACATGGATCCAGAAGGGTGTCTACTTCAGACTTAGTCAGGATACATAGCATAGGGATTCACAAATGTCAAAGGGTCTGTTACAGTTAGTTAGCAGTTTTGAAAGTCAGTTTCTTTCACTAACATCTATGGTAAACAGTTCATGCAGAATAGATGATACATTGCAACTCATAACAATTGATATGTCCTGGCGTAGTTCAAATTATGTGAGTCCGAGTTAGCTTTGGAGAAGCTGGCAGAATTTATACGTGGATTGAAGTGCAAGGGGGGAAGAATGGAAAGGATTTAAATGATCAGTAAAGGATTAAAACAGTGCCAATTTCAATGAGACATCTAATGTGAGATTTTAAGGACTTATAATTACTTTGATACCTTAGAAATAGAGAAAAGGAATATCAGGTTTTACTTGCACTTATGGAGAGGGTATGGCTACTCAGCCCACTAAGTTTGTTTTTTTGATCTTCTGAGAGACAAACATCCTTGGCATAAGACCTTAGCTGGTATAACAAGCTATGAGGAGTTAGCTAACAAATAAACTCTCTTTGATAGAAAGCTGCATTGTGTAGACAGAACAGTGATGTTCTTATCAAGGGGCTAGTGAAATAAAAATGCATATTTGGTTGGTGTTTGTTGGAGTATATATTTTTGAGAGGTAGATGTAATGAGAGGGAGGCTGCATTCTAGTTGTGTTGGGAGAATTTCCTTTTCAATTGCATATTTAGTTGGAAGAGCTAGTGGGTATTTTCCAGTCACAAAACAAAACTTTGTTCTTATATTTATGCTTATTTTTGCTGCCAAACCTGCTTGCCATTATCAGCTTTTTCATTCCCCCATCCCTTGCCAGCTTGGAGGATGTTGGGGGCAAGAGAATTACATGTAGGCATGTGTTTACAGGGACTTTGGTATCAAACCCCTCCCTTTGGCAGTTTATTGAGTATTCAGCCAAGCAGATGCCTATGACATCACTCCAGTGGTGCATGCTTCAGATATGGCTATGGAGCTGTGTGCTGCTTTACAGACCAAAGTACACATCCAGGCTCAAATACTGCATGGTTTACACTTGGCCTCCATTACGTGCCAAGTATCACAGCAAGCTAAGCCACCTCCCTTCATCTAGAAGGGGTTTTGATCACTCATTTTCACCCTAACAGGCGAGTACCTCATATTCCCTGATCCATATATGATCCCTGGTCATTTAGACTAAAGTCAGGGATTTATCCCTCTTCTCCATGGACTCAGCGGAAAAAAAAATCTTTCTTTTTGATTTAACTTGTTTAATATGTTTAAAAGGCAGAGTTGGCTCTAACCAATGGCCTAAGTATTTGAAGTAAGTGTGTGTGTGTGTATGTGTGTGTGTGTGTGTGTGTGTGTGTGTGTGTGTGTGTGTGTGTGTGTGTGTGTGTGTGCACGTGTGCTTGTGCGTGTGTGTGTGTGTGTGTGTGTGTGTGTGCGTGTGTGCGTGTGTGCGTGTGTGCGTGTGTGTGTGTGTGTGTGTGTGTGTGTGTGTGTGTGTGTGTGTGTGTGTGTGTGTGTGTGTGAGTGTGGTGGCGGTCAGTTGGCTCCCTGATGGGTGTATGGCTGACTCATTGACTTAACAGCCACTACAGAGCTGCTTTATTTTTGTGAGGGGATTATTACAGAGTGTTAAGGCTATGGGTCAGTAACCTGTCTATACCTTTTAGCTCAAGGTTTGATTCCACCAGCATTCATTTACCTGTTGTGCGACTCTGAATCTGTCACTTACCCAGAGAGCTCTTTAGTTGCCCTTGAAAAAGACCACATTTGCAACGGGCTTACCAGACTAACAAATAAAAGAACTGATATAAAGGACATGCTTTTTATTTTGTTGAAGCTGCTCAGCAAGTTATAGTTGTAGAGCCAACATCAGAGAGCTTGCAGTTGGTGTTCAGGCTTATTTTTGGTTAAGTGTTTAATGACTGTAGGAGAAAAGGAGGCTCTGCTGGTAGACATGTCATCAGAACAGTGATCTTTATGCCAGGGACTGTAGCTCAGATGAGCTTGAAACACAGAGAGAAGAGCTGAGAAGCTAACATTGAACCTTCAGGTATAAAAGGAATGTAAGTGAGAGGGGGACTCAGTTGTTCCTTAGAAGAATCTGTAGTAAAGGAACATAGCCATTATTAGGCATCTACAAAACCCACAGACACGGGGGCACCCAGCTGAATTACTAGTTGAAGGACTGAGAAAAACAAGGGTAAAAACTGGCCATGGGGAAGTAACACATGGATGCCTTTCTGTTACCCCTTACACTATCAGGCTATCAACCTAATTATAATCCCTGCTTCTATGTTTTTTTGTTAGTAGGGAGTAGAGCAGATGTTCTTCTATGGATGCAGTTTTTTAGGTGCATTTCGTATAAGAAGCAGACATGATTGCTTTGCAGCTTTTCCTTCCTTTCTACTTCCATTTTGTTCTCATATGGGAATAGGGTAGACTTCACATAAAGCTGCAGCTGGGAATAGGGTAGACTTCACATAAAGCTGCAGCTGGGAATAGGGTAGACTTCACATAAAGCAGCATCTGGGAATAGGGTAGACTTCACATAAAGCAGCATCTGGGAATAGGGTAGACTTCACATAAAGCTGCAGCTGGCTTAACGCAAAACCAAGGACCTGATTGGTGCAACACTTGTTGCCTTCATCTTGTTTTTTTTTTTTTTTTTTTTTTTTGTTACACGCAGAAATTTGTTGGGGGGGGGGGGCAAAGCTAACAAGTATGGGGACCATACTTCTCAGCTCTCATTGATTTGGACTCATGTTTTTGCTCTTTCACTTATAAAGGTTTGGATTTTTTATTAAACCACTGAAGATTACAGTCAGTCAGTAACACTAGATATTAGAGTTTCATGGTTCTTATTGTTCTGAAAAATGAATGATGTTGCAAAAAGTGTCATTCTATTATTTTTTTTTAAGTGAATTAGAGTAATATTTAAAAAAGTACTTGATTTGGATTTATATCTTTCAAGAAAGTTTCTGGCTGCAGAGCATTTATTTGATTTATTTGGGATGTCTGGTATTCTGAACTGAAAATAATACATAATGTTTTGGAGTTCTAACTAGTACAATCTTTTTTTTATTCTAGTCAGTAATGATTTTTATTTGAGTGGTTAGCTACAGATTTAACTATTTTCTTGCTGGTTTGTTCTAGTGTGTGTAAATGATCCCTGAAATTCAATAAACACCGTGTAGGCTTTGCACAAATCCTACATGGAGTTGACACGTGTGCGCGATGGTGTGTGGCAAGCAGCTGTGCACAATGCATATTCATGCTATTCACCGCATTTAATCGAGATTTCATGGCTGGCAACAGTATTGCCAGCCAGGAAGCCATGTAAGTGTACGTGGATAGCACTCCTGTTTAAATTAGAGCACTGACAGTTTGTGGTTTTGCATGGAATGCCACAATGATCACTAGGGCTTCACAGATAGCTCTCAATTCCTTATTGTAAGACATCTGGACAAAGGCCAGCATAATGCTGGGACAATGACGCAGAAATAGGGAGATATTTGACATATAGGTGCCCTATAGAAATGCGCTAGAATAACCAGGGGTTTGTGTTAAGACGCTTGTTCTGAAGGATTTGAAGAATGAAACTCAAATGTATGTAATATTGATTCACATCTGTCCTGAGATCATCCCAGTGATATGGCAGAAAGCCACAAATTTGATAAGAACACATATGGACACCATGTGAAAATCTGGACAGTGGAGAACTATGAATGTTAAGTATCTGCTCCCATCACAGTACAGGACAGTCTATCTACAGTGCAGAGTATTGTGATATCCCATTCCTGGCATTCTGTACTGAAGTTGTGTAAATGATCTGTAATGTTACATGGACTGCCATGTAAAATAAACAGGGGAAGTGTGTGTATTGAATAGGGACACACAAATGAATTGCAGGAATCAAACAGGGAAAGAGGACAGGTGAAACAACCTAATATACAGCAGATGAGGGCATGTCAATGGAAGATGGTTGTAGCAGTAACACCAATCACATATCTGTATGGTACAGTAGGAACTGTACAGTGAAAATATGTATTATGTGACTGTCACACAAGGTGACATAACAATGGGGACTATGTCTGTGTGAGATAAGCTTCCTTACATGAGTAATGCATAGGACATCTATCAGGGATCTGGCATACAACTGGGGTAGGGTGCATATTGTGAAGCTGTGCAAACTGATACATCTGACTATGAGTGTAACCTTAGCAGAGTTCTCCAGCAATTGGGATATAGGTAAAGGCTCATGGACAACATTATAATAACCAACCACAATCACGGACAAAACCAGAATAATACCACCAGTAATCCCATGCCTCTGACATAACATATGTGATTTAGAGGGATAAAAGATGATTCTGCACAAACACACTTGTACAACTATTATGATACATACACACTCTATGGGGGTAATCATGAAAACTGCCCTGGCACTGTAACATCTGCTGGAGGGTTTAGGAGGAACACTGCTACACCTCTATGTGATGTTATGAGCAATATAGGCTAGCTATGGCACAATCCACACTGCCACAAATTATATCCATGCCATTTATGTTGTCAAACACCTATGTATGTAGTGTGTGCATCACCAGAACAGATAGCACACGTGCATTGCATCTGGTCTAACAACTTGATTAGTGTTCCACACCATCAGACAGTCATGTTTATGCCACAAAAAAAAATACATAGGTATGGCCAATAAGCCCTGTGACAGCTCACTGTGACAAAGGTGGTACACTGCAGTTACACATCACTGCAAGATATGTAGGGAGGTACATGAAGAAGGGTGCATCATAGTCAGTTACTAGTGTGATGTAGGCTGGGAACTATGGAGGTTTTATGGCCTTTGATGTGGATGTCCTTCACATACTCTACTCAGTATTTGTGTTACCTACAAGGGAGTAGTCAGCACTGTGACCACATGCTGGTAAACATTCCACTTAACATCTATCCCAGGACACAGGTCATATACCTATTGGCCTGATTACAGGGTGTGATGTCCACATTATACTTGGGTTGTGTGTTTGTTTTCCTGACTTAACAAATCCCACCATGTTTTCTTGTCATTGCAGGTGTTGTCTTGGCTGTGGCAGCAACCTTTGGTATGTATTGATACCATCTGTATTATACTAATATCTCAGTTGGAGTTAATGATTGCTCACAATCTGTGGTCCTTCAGGCAACTGTTTCGACACAGGATGTATATGTCATCTATGATGTCCATCACTTAAATAATGGACAGGAAATGGCCTAGCAGATAGCCCTAATGTACGGACCTGATCACTAGACCTGAAATATAGGTCACGTCACACATTTCAACACAGTGAGATGCCAGATATGTGATAAACTGGTTTACACACTTGGTGATATAGCTGTTTATGGCCACATCTGACAGTGTCGATTGAATACCTCAGTGTGGATTTGTGTCATATGCCTTGACCTGGTCAAGTGCCACAGGATGATAGTGTTGTCATCATGCATGCCCTCGATGACCTCTTTGAGGATATCTATCAGATATAACAGACATGCTGTAGCATTAATAACACAGGGGCCCAGATGGCTTAGCGGTTAAGTTCTTTGCCTCCCATGCACAAGGTACAAGGTTCGATCCTGACCTCCAACCAATGCCTGCTTGGAGTCTACATGTTCTTCTTCTGTCTCCGTGGGGTTTCTCCCATGTCCAAAAAGCATGCTGAGTATTTCCATCTCAAACTCACCAAAGAATGGAGCTGTGGGCAGCAGCACAGACTCTACATGGTGCCCTATAAGGGGAAGAGTTGTACAGACCGACCGCTTTGGGCATCTATTGTGGTGCACAGTCTCCTCAAGATAGGAGGACATGGATCACAGACTGTACAGCATAGCAGGGCTAGCCAAATTGATGGTGTAAAATATGGCTCTAGGTGATTCGGTCATGTTGACTAATGGGCATGGGTAGTTACTGGTGATAAGTAGGTTGAGGACCCGGCTTACTCTGACCCATGCCAGGGACCCTTGCTAATGGTGGGAGGGGTATATGTGCCCCTCGTAGCCAGTGTGGCCAGTGTCTAGATGCCCAGCCTAGGTTACCTGGCATAGTTCTGTTGAGCAAAAGCTGGAAGTAAAACCAACCAACCTGCCAAACATAAACTGAGAATTGCTACGCTTAATGTAGGTTCACTGACAGAATGCAGCTTGGAAGTGGATGACATGATGATATGGAGGAAGCTTGACATCCTATGTATCCAAGAGATGAAATGGAAGGGCAGTGCAGCAAAGCCACTTGGCTTGGGATCCAGAGTCTACTACTCAGCTGGAGGCCGGGCTAGAAATGGTGTAGGAGAGAGAGGCTTCAGAAGGCAGTAAGAGATATCATCAGAATTAATGACAGACTCATGGCAGTCAGACTCCAGTGAAATGATAGGGCAGTATTCATAATCTCAGCCTATGCTCCACAGCAGGGTTGTGATAGTGAGGAAAAGAGTGCATTCAGACAGCAGTTGCAGGACCTACTAGATAAAGCAGGGCAACATGAATTGGTGTTGATAATGGGTGACTTGAATGCACATATCAGGAAAGACAGAACAGGATATGAGGACTGCCTGGGTCCACATGGGTGGGGCAACAGGAATAAAGAAGGAGAAACCATTCTAGAATTCTGTCTGGCAAATGGCTTGATAGTAGCCAACATATGGTTCAGAAAGAGAGACAGTCATAAGATCACATACAAGAGTAGTCAACATGCAACTCAGGTAAACTTCCTCCTAGTAAGGAAAAGGCACTGGCGTAGAATCCATGATTGCAAAGTCATCCCCAGTGAAACAGTCGGCCCACAACATAGACCACTAGTTGCCACAATCAGCTCCAAGCAGTGGTCAGAGAAGGCTCTAAGGTCAACAGAGACTAGGCTGAAGACCTGGAAGTTGACTGGAGAGAAAGTACAGCAGTTCAAGGAATTACTCAGAGCTCTAGCACCCCAAGAAGAAGAAGAGTAAAGCATATGACAAGGTCCCAAGAAAGCTGATCTGGGCAGTGCTACGGTGGTTTGAAGATCCAGAAACATTGGTAGAATTAGAGCAGACTATGTACAAGGACCCAATGACTCAAGTATGAACAGTGTTCGGCCTCACAGAGTAGTTCTCAGTGGGAGTGGGTATACATCACGATTCAGCTCTGAGCCCACTGATATTCTTACTTTTGATGGACTACATTAGCAAACAGGTTGGAGGGGATGGATCAACAAAGCTGCTGTATGCAGATGATGTGGCAGTACAGGCAGATGATCAGCTAGAACTTCAGCAAAGGATAGGAGAATGGAATGCAAATCTGAAGGCACATGGGATGAAACTAAGTACAGATAAGACAGTGGTAATGGCAGCAAATTGGGGAAATCAGAAGAAGATAGTGGAACAGGTAAACAGCTTCAAGTGTTTGGGAGCGGTAGTTGAGGAGAAGGGTAGTCTGAATGAAGAGGTCAAAGCTAGAATCAGAGGGGCTATAGCCAACTGACATAGAGTATCTGGTGTAGTCTATGACAGAAGAATGCCAAAGAAGCTGAAAAGTAAGGTGTACAAGACAGTGGTGTGACGATACTACTGTATAGTACAGGAATCTGGGCAGTAAAGGTGGAACAGTTGAAGAAGCTAGAGGTGATGGAAATGAAGTACCTGAAAAAGGTGATAGGATCACACTGTGGGACAGATGAAGAAATGACAACATAAGGGCAGAAGCCAAAGTAGCTCCAATTGTAGAAAAGATCAAAGAGAACAGATTACGGTGGTTTGGGCACATGTGTAGAAAAGTAGAATACAATCTGGTGAGGAAGATTTGGGACAGACAGGAAAAAGGTAAGAGGAAGCTAGGGCATCCAGCAAAGAGGTGGATGGATTGTGTGAAAGAAGATCTGTGACAGTCAGGCATGAGTGTTGAAGAAGGCAGGAGTGTGGCACTGAATCGACAGAGTTGGTAACAGTTAACATGATACCCCAACCCCATGTAAAAAATGGGAAAAAAGGGAGCTGATGATGATGACTGTAGCATTAACAACTCACACAGGTCTGTTGCACATACCCATGATATTACTATTCCATTTAGAAAAGGTCCATGACAACATGTTGGTCTACCTCACAGTTGTGGAGTGTCAGGATGTGTCTATACATGCATGCATCAGGTGTTGTCCCCCCCATCTCAGATGGATGCATGTTGATGTACTCCCTTTCATGGGAACATAGTCTATGTGGAGGGTGTTTTGAAGTGTGTATTAAGCCATATCAAGAAGGTGTATGTGCTGAGTCTTGCCATAGGCAATCTGTGATGTTGTCACAGCCCATTTTTTCTGTGTGATAGGCCTGGATGAAGGTAAGACAGTGTATACTGCCTATCATGATCTGGCCTAGGGGTTTGACACAATCGCTCATGCAGGTATCATTGAGAAACTCTCTCAGCTTGGGATTAACCCATACATCACTAGATGGGTAACCAACTGAATCACCAACAGAACATGTGCTGTGAAAGCTGGTGAATCAACCTGTACCAGTAGAGCTGTCACCACTGGCAAACCACAGGGATCAGTGCTTGGCACTTTACTGTTTAGACTCTATTTCTAAATAGATTATGCTGAAGTATATAGCCTTTGGCTTACCAAGTTTGCTGACTCTTGCATATTAGGTGCAATCATTGAGTCCACCAATGATGAAAACATACTACAGGAGGAGCTAACACAGACAAATGATTGGTGGCAAAGCCACATGATCTATAAATGAATGCAGAAATGTGTCTTTATGTTGTCTTTCTGAAAAGTGGAATTCCATGCTAATTATAGCATTGACAACATTCCTGCTATGTAGAAACCCATTGATGCAAGCACTGGTAACACATATAGATAGCAATCTGAACTTCGACCACCAAGTGTTCACACTGGTATTGAAAGCCTATGTTGTGCACATCATAAGTCATGCTATCATATTCTGAATATTTGAATACAATCCTAGTATGACAGCATTGTATTCAAACCTCATCAGAACATTAATAGAGCATAATGCTCTATTTTGCATGTACCTCACCAGACACATGGAGCAGCTGGAGAGACCACAGCCCATTCTCATCAAGAAAACACACAGCCTGCAAACCATGCTATGATGTATGTGGATAGGATGAAAGTCATGTCACTGTAATCTGTCTCATATAGGATGGGTTGACTTCTGCCTTGCTTTAAGGCAGAATGTACCCTGGTGGGAATAGTCCATATCCACAAATCAGATATAGCTGATGACATCAGCAGTGTCTGTTGAGGGGAATATGACAATAACAGTGTCCCACATGCTGCTGTAAAAGGCTCTGTGTAATGTCAAGCAAGAGCACAAACATGCACAAACACACACACACACACACACACACACACACACACACACACACACACACACACACACACACACACACACACACACAGTTGACTGCAGTGAGAATAGAACCGCTACCTATTTACTCAAACAGACTGCAGAACTCCATACTTTACACAGTTCTCACAGCACAAGTCTGACCTGGAGTGTCTCAGACAACACTTTATAGCTGATGACATCAGCAGTGTCTGTTCAGAATATGGTAATAACAGTGTCCACATGCTGGTGTAAAAGGCTCTGTGTAATGTCAAGCAAAAGCACAAACATACACACACACATTCACTTGGCTGCAGTGAGAATAGAATCCCTTCTTATTTAAGCAATAAAAAGAATAATCCACTGGTAAATCACAGTGAAAACAAGTGCAAACAGCCAAAAAAAGAGAAAAATCCACTGTAGACCATGTAGCACCAAACTGGAGTCAAATACTTTAATATGCCCTATACCCCTACCTATCAAATCACACAGTGTACAGAACTCAGTACTTTATGCAAGCACCATAGCACAAGTCTGACTTTTAAAAGACTGCAGGTCAACTTATGGTGAATGACACAGCCAGGGCATATTGGGGAGAAAATGGGTGTCCTGCATGAAATGGATGTGTAGGCATGTGCAAGTATCAAAATACTGTCAATCCATGGCATTGGAGCAGTAACTGTAGGATGCACACTTCTGCTCTTCTGTCTAGACACACACACACACACACACACACACACACACACACACACACACACACACACACACACACACACACACACACACACACACACACACACACACACACACACACACACACACACACACACACACACACACACACACACGTACCCATTGACTGCAGTGAGAACATAACTCCTACATAAGTACACAGACTACAGAATGCAATACTTTACGCAAGCACCAGGGCACAATTCTTTTACAAGACTGCAGATCAGCTTATAGTAAACGACATAATCAAGCCATGTCAGAGAGAAGATGTTGGGTGGCCTGTATGAAATGGATGTGCAGGCATGTGCAAGTATCAAAATATTGCCAATCCAAGGCATTGGAGCAGTAACTGTAGGATGCACACTTCTGGTCTTCCGTCTACACACACACACACACACACACACACACACACACACACACACACACACACACACACATAAATGCACGCACACACAGTTGACTGCATTGAGAACAGAACCCCTACCTAAGTACACAGATTACAGAACTCATTATGTTATGCAAGTGCCAATATACAAGTCTGACTTTTACAAGGCTGCAGGTCAACTTATTGTAAATAACATCACCAGGACATGTTGGAGAGAAGATGGAAGGCCTGCATAGGTTCATAGCTTCATAGGTTCATAGGAGGTTACTAGCTTAATGGCCCTAAGGCATTTACAAGCCTAGCTGCATAAAAGCACAAGTATAGTTAGATAATCTTTGTAAGCAGAGCAATTTTGTGAGCAGAACCAACTGGCCCTGTCCATGAGCGACATAAGTGCCACACCAGGGGTAAATTTACAATCACCCATCCAGCTGTAAAGGTTACACTTGAATAGGTTCATTGAGGAGCACTGCTTCACATGCAGTGGGATCCTATTACAGAGGAGTGTCAATCATTGGGATATATATCTGTCTTCTCAGCATGTTCTGTGTATGATCCCTGGAGCAAGTTATTCTTGTCCCATTTGATTTGCAGATGTCCAGTGTTTCCAGTACGGCAGGGTCTGAGACTGCTCTCTAGGCCAGACATCGGTCACCTCTCAGCAGCCTGCATGATACTGGGTACAGTGACAGATCATTTTTCAATCTTTCCATGTACGTCATGTTTTGGAGGACCTGGATTCTCCCGGTTACAACCATCTGTGTTATATCCGGTTGCTGCAGTTGTCTGCTGAGGTACAGAAGGAAGGGAGCATTGTACTCAATTAGTGGTCTGATAAGGGTAGAGTACAGCAGAGATATGACCTCCCTGGTCTTGGATCTGATGGCCTTGTTTTTGAGGTGTGCAATGTAGAATGTGTTTTTCACAAATTAATTTTTATTGTGTGTTCCCAAGTCTCGCAATACTGTGTTTGAGCTTAGAGGGGGTGCTATGTATATTATAATTAGCAGGAGTACTTTATTGCCAAAGGGGACAATGATGCATTGTTTGCTTTAAGGTTCAGTCTGTGAGTTTGGCACCAATCATTTGTCTGTGTCAGCCCCTTATGTAATATGTTGCCATCATTGGGGAACTCTATATGACTGCATCTAGGCCATCTACCTTTGCCTGGGTTTCATAGAAATTGTTTCCAAACAGCTGAGGACCCAGCAGAGATCCATGGGGTATTCCACTGGTAAGTGGTCTAGTGGTGGAAGTGCAGTCCCCAACTTTGACAGTGTATGTTCTGTTGGTCAGCCAGTTAGCTATCCATCTAGTACTGTATGGGTTAATTCCCAGATGACAGATTTTCTCTATGATACATGAATGGGGCATAGTGTCAATGGCCTTAGATAACTAATCATAGGTGGTATGTCCTGTTATCCCTCATCCACGTCTTTGGGTTCAGTATCAAAGAAGTACACTTTGTTTAATAAGCAAGCTTTAACCTTTCTGAAACCAAAATGGGTCAGATCATGTGTACCGAAGGTCACGTATGTCCCTGTGGATAAAGTCCATGCTGATGGCTTCCCTAGCCTTGCAGAAAAGGTTTTTTAGACTTATGGGTCAATAGTACTAGTTCTGCATGTTGGCAGCTTGATGTGCATTACATATCATACAACATTTGATATTAATGTCTGTAGTGTATGTGCTACATGTGTAAAAAATACTTAGACACCAGGGTTACAGTGCTTGGGGGAAGGCAACACATGGCTGTATTGCAAATATGTGATGTATCGTTAGACTGGACCTTCAGTTTGTTATGTTTTCACATGTAATTTTATGTTATAGACAGGAAATGGACAGTAAACAGCAGTAATATGTAATAATATCTACTTTTCCATAGTGCATCAAGCAGCAGGTTTGCGCGATGGTTGGCAAAGCGTTTGTGCATGCAAGATACACATTTCCAATACTATTCATGTTTGCACATAGCTATGCAGTGCACAAACATGTGCTGCATTGCTAAAGTCTGATGTTAGTGCTGAGTCTGTGAAACACACCTGCTGCGTAACTGACTGTGTGGCAGTAGGTATAAATATACTGACACTTTTCTTTTTGAGCTCAGATAATACTCGGTTTGAATCCAGATGTATCTAACACTTTTAAATACTTTTAAACACTGATAATGTAATTACATAAATTCTTTATAGTACAGGTGTTGCTGTGCGTTGGCATAATGCAGCAGGGTAAAGCGAAATTCAGCAGTGGTAACTGTAACATTTTGCCACCACTCACCATCGCTGCGCATTGGTGAGAGATGCACACCCCTTGTAAACATGGAGCCTAAAAGGTGAAGGGATCCATTGCTTTTTCTGTTACTAATGCATGTTGTGTATGATTCTGTTTTTTGACCGGATTAATGATGTTAAAATGGGGTAGATAAGATAGTGGTGAAATGGGGAGCAAGCAGGGGAAAGATAAAACGGGAAAGCAGTAAAGGAATTGTGGGAGGGAGGGAGGAAAAAACATAGCTTAGCTATCCATTTTTTAAACAGAGTAAACTGAAAATATGTGCAAATTATTAAAAGAATTTGGACTGTCACTTCCACAAAGAGGTGTGATCACAACACCATCATGTTGTATAGCCAACTGGACTGAATCAAGTGTGTCAAGATGACGTGTATAAAATGGAGAGCTATGTATGGGATGATTTTTTTTTGTGGGACAGGTGCCTTTTTTATTTCAGTAAGAGAGGAATGAAGGGACATAGGTATGTCTGGGTCAGGTAAGTTGGGTAGGTGAGGAAGCGATTGCAAACACACAAGACAACCAAGACAAGAATCAGGGATGGTGATGGACACAAAAGTTTGAGGAACCCCATGATTGGGGTGAGGGAGGGGACAACCCAGGCCCATGCCTGTCAAGCTTGGAGACGTATGACTCAAGTCCTCAGCCACTGGAATGTCATTGCCCTCACCTAACTCCACTGGTGGCTGGAGTGCTTGATGTCCCCTCCTGCTATGGAGTATGAGGGAGAACAGCCTCTACATCCAGAGTAGGCATGCACCAATGGGGAGGTGCATGACCCTACACATCATACCTGACAGCTCACTGTGGGTGATGAAATCACTGCCTCTGCCACTGCTCCTGGAGAGTAACGCTGCACCAGCCTCCATGGCAGGGCTACCTGAGGGTGCAGGTAGTGCAGGGACAACAGAGGCAGTGCTGCCAGGATGGCTCCCAGACATGCTGGGCATCAGTACTGGAGCTAGTGGATTGGGGGCAGGCTGATCCATTGGGGCTGGCCTACCTCGCTGTGTTGTGGAGTATTTAGTGATGTGGTACACATGGATGACATGGAGACATTTTGAAGACACATAATAGAAAATAAAAAAGAGAGATAAGGGTTGGTGTGAGAGATAAAAAGAGATACAATTAGTACTATCATAGTTGACATACAATGCATTAATGCAATTATACCACTCTTTTATCTTAAGTATTACATTTAAGTATACCTCCTAACACATGCACACTATACTACAGATTGCTGAATGTAATCCTTGAAATGTGCATATATTGCACATATGAGTATTCCAATTATACAGATCACAGTTTACAGCAAGGCATTTGTGCCACTGGTATAGAGTTTTTAATTTAATATAAATATCATTGAAGAAATAACCATATTGTATAGTTGTGAATTGTGGTATTTGAACTCACAACCTCTGACTACAGTCTAATATTGGACTCTTACAATTGGTTTGTGCTACAGACTAATGCATGCATACTTGATTTTACAGTTGGCATATGCATGCTTAATTTGATACAACGCTACAAAATACAGAAATGCTATCTTTAACTTTTAATGCTACAATAACACTTCTCTTCTGCTGTATGCATACCAGTTGTTTCCCTCAGTCTTTCCAATTTATCAACATGGGCCTGGACATTGAAATCATGCTCCCTGGCAGTTGGGGAAAGAACAGAAAAGAACAGAAGAGCATTATGTATACCAGTCTTGCCTATATTCAGCTTTCTAAGTCTTACAATGGCTCTCTTTATTTAATACTAACACAGCTGTAAGATGTCCATAGCCTCAAATTCCTCCAACCAACAGCTGAGAATTTCCCTTTTTCTCTTTTTAATTTCTCTAAATATTTTGGGTTTCTAATACTATGATGGGAATGGACCCCATTCCTAAGTCAAAGTATGATTAAAATTAATGAAATTAGTATTGTTTCAATCTTTAGTGTCAGCCAGAAGTGTTCACAGCTCTCTCAATGTGGCCAGTAATGGCTCCTTCTGCAATTTGTTTGGAGTTACATGTATCAGTAATATATCTAAATTGTAGATTATTTTTTATAAGACCCATTGCTCCTACTACTATTTGAACTATCTAGATATATTTCTTCTACATTGCTCTCATTTCTGCCTTCAAATCTTGATATTGTATGACAGCGTGTCTCTCTGTACACAAGACACTGTAGTCAGTGGGTGTAAGTCATTAAAATTATGCCTACATTGCTCTCCAGAGAGTGGAATACCAGTGGTACTGGATACAGCCGGAGCCAAACTATTCTATGACTCAAACTTGTACTGGGAGCCAGAATATTCCCCCTCCAGAAGCCTTTGGCTGTGGTGCTTTACCGGGAGTCCAATAAATGCTACTGATGTAGCCTGGAAATATGTATTGGAAATTGGAAGGTATGTGTTAAGTGAGGTAAGTTTGCAGGCATGCACTGGGGGCATAAATGTAATGACCTGGCACATTTATGTTTACCTTTATACACTGAAAAAATTGATTTTTACACTGTGGGATTCAAATGTAGGCATAAGGGACAAAACATTTTCTTCCACAGCATTAATTTTCCATTTTTGCCATTGAAGAAGTACTGCTTAGACCTAGTTAGGAATCACACATAAATACAGGTAACAGTATGAGTTGAAATGAGGAAAAGTAATCTATGAGATACATGCTAAAATGTTGGTATACATGACATATTTCTACATAGTTCTGGGTTTGAACTGTCACTCCAATGAACCTTCAGAACACAGGAAGGGTATCTTATCCCTCTTTGCCACACAAACAGCTTTGCAGCAAGGAACTGAAATCATTCTGCATGCAACCAACTGCAGCATCATCTACAGCAATATGAAATCATACAACTGTTACTTGTACATATGTTATTTTTGGATGTAGTGCACTAAGTGATCACGCAACCATTTATGACAATTGCTTGCAAATATACAGCTCTGTCTTACCTCTCTGTGTTTATTGGTCATTCTTCTCTTATCTGACCAGTAATCTGAGACATGCAGTCTGTAAGCTATTCTATATCATTGTCCTTAAAATGTGTGAAGATACTAAATGGAAAAACAATATCATATGCATTTTCCAACAAATGAAGGGGAGGTTGGATGTTAATGCACAGAATCTGTGAATTGTGTGCTGCTTACTTACATTTCCAACCTTACATCTAACACTTTGTAAGTCTAACCTGACATACCCACTGTATGTAGAGTAACTGGGACTGTATCATAAAGATGAAACATCAAAAGAGCGAATGTTCTTACATCGACCCAAAATAATCAAAGCTGCAAAACCTCGAATGGCCACAACAGAGATTTTTTATCCCAGGGAAAAAAATTGCTGGGACATTGTTGGGGCTTTGCAGTTTCCTCCACTGTAGTGCAATCTCAGAGTTGCTATATTTAAGTAGGGGAGGTGTGTGGGGGGGCAAAGCCCCCCACTTTATTTTATGTTTAGATTTTTTTTTGTTGGCCCAGTGATTTTTTTGAGGTTTTGCAGCTTTGATTATTTGTGGTCGATGTAAGAGCGTTCGCTGTTTTGAAATTTCATCTTTATGATATAGACCAAGTGTAACATGCAGTGCTGTTGTGTTTTCCTTCTCTCAACCATTAACCATTTATAGTTGCAATCCATTAAAAACAAACACTGAGGAAGTGCCTGCACTATGTTTACATCTGATATTTGGAACTAAGTAATTGGGATTCAGCAATTCTAATCAGTTCACACCTAATTTGTATCTTTATCATGCTAACGGTCCTGAATCTACACCAAATGAAAGGCATATGTGTAGCTGGGAAAACTGAAGGTAAGGAGACTTGTTTATGTGGATAACAAAGAACAGAGGCTACTACTTTGGGATATAGCTGCACAGATGATTACTGAACTTGAGAAGGTATGCTTGCATTTTGTCAGCTACACACTGTATATGCTGGAATGTAATTAAAAAATCTAAAGCAAAGGCTTTTACACTTTTATCTGTATGCATTAGTTAGAAGTGTATTGATGCCATGGACATGTTTGTCCAGGCATTTCACAGGTATACATAATTGCCAATACCATAAAATGGAATGTTCTGGCTCACTGACAAAACCCAGACTTTAAAAGTTGCAGACTCCAAATCTGACTTCAAACCAGTGACAAGTGGAGTACCACAGAGTTCAGTCCTGGGACCTCTCCTCTTTGGTATATACTTCTCTGAAGTACAGGCTAACACAGAAGGCCTCTGGCTAACGAAGTTTGCAGATGACTGCAAACTAGAAGCCATAGTCAAGTCTCCAAATGATGTGGACATCCTACAGAAGGGCCTCACTAAGACAGATGCCTGGTGTCAGAGGCATGGCCTCAAGCTCAGTTCCAAAAAGTGCATTGTCATCCCCTTTGGTAAAAACTCTGTATACATGAACTACTACATATACAGCAATCTACTTAACATCGAATATGTGATAAGAGACCTTGGGACCCAGGTGGACAGTAGTCTTTCCTTTGTTATGTGGCACACCTCATCACAAAAGGATTCTCATCCAGGAAAAATGAGGTAATTGTTCCCCTCTACTCGGCACTCATTAGACCCATTATAGAGTACAATGCCCCTTTTGGAATGTACCTCACAAGATATCTGCAACAGCTGGAAAGGCCACAGAAGTACCTCACAAAGAGGATTACTGGCCTCAAACAGATGCCTTACACTGACCATCTCAAAAACCTCCAGCTTTACTCTATAGCATACCACCTACTCCGAGGAGATCTCTGCCTAACATATAAAGTTATGTTAAACCCAGACCTGTTGGACATGCTACATCTAAAGAAATCCCAATCCCTCCAAGCTGCACGCTCTAGGGACCTAAACCTTGCCACCACAATAAACACTACATGCTGGAGGGATACAATCCTGTCCCAGAGACTTATTTCAAATCTTTAGACTGTTTTATGTTTGTCTAGTAGGTAATACTGAGATGCTACCTTTTTTCTTTTATCTGGGAACAGGTATTTTGTAGTTATATGATACTTATGTTTATTATTCTTCTGTTGTCTTTTAGGACACCTAGGACTATGCTACCCAGGTATCCCAATCCTCAAACACCACTCTTCACTGATGCTGAAAACCAGGTTATTGTTGATGCTTTAAGGCAACATGGTGCCTTCCTGCTTGAAAGGGGACAGGGAGATATGTCACACAGAATGCAGATTTGGAGGCAGATTGTCGACGATGTTAATGCCGTGTGTGGCTATGACAGGACATATGAGCAGGTATGCCATAGGGCCACTAATATAATCACATCTGCATGGAGGGGAGCAGCTGCAGTGGGCTATAATTTGATGGGTATCAGGGGGCCTGCGACAGATCCACCACTTACACCTAATGTAAAGTTCCTGTCCACTGTCAGGGATCCAGACAGCTCCCAGGAAAGTTGCAGAACAGCAAGTCCTCAACATTGGTGTGACAGTTTCAGGGAAAGCAAGCATTTCCCAGGAAGAGTTCTAGGTAGGCTTTTGTATCTCATTTGTTAAATACTGTTGTATAGTGAAGCAATTTAAATCAATGTGTTACTTCTGTTACACAAGAGTTTTTTGGGGGCAGATTGAAGATTGCTATAGTTAACATCACATTCTGAAGGATTAGCTTAAGTTGGATGCTATCGTCCAAGTTCTGGTTGAAAGTATAGTTAATAGACATATAAAGAGATAAAAGTATTACCCATTGTGTTACTGTTAATTGTCATGAAGATGTCCTCACCTTTTGCTTAACTTCTTTCAGGATCAACTGGCTTGAGTGGATACCCTCTTCTGCAGGCCAAACATTTTTATGTCAATACTGTTGAGCAATTCAAAGAAATATTTTAGTGTGTGATGTTGATGCCAGGACTGTTGTATGCATTGTTGTATTGTCTAATAGTGGCAGCACTGTTATTTTGTTAGCATATACTGGAGTATAGTAGTTTAGGTATTCATTTTTCCTGAGTTATTTGTTTAGTATCAAAGCTGATACTGACAGTGGAAGTGTGGGGTTTCTACCACCTGATGCAAGAGTATCAGCAGACGCTGATGATGATAATGGTGGCCAAACAGAGGCACAGTCAGGGGATGCAGAGGTTGAATCTGACACTGAGGTTGAAATATAGCCATCCCCTGTAATTCCATTGGACACAGCCAGTAGGCCTAGGCCTACCCATTCCAGTGAGCCCACAGATATTGGACAGGTGTAGGCTGAGACAATTGATCAGGGAAGTGTGGTTACTGTGGTTTCAGTGCCTGTTGACTCTGGCCATAGCCAAAGTGTGGGCAAGGTGCCATGCAGGAGGGTTGTTAGGGGTGCTTAGAGGAGGCTTGCTGCCCATCCTCCACCTGATCCAGGTGTCTCTTCCCATGCCACTCAGTATATGTTTAGGGTAATCATGGAGGCACAGACATGTTCCCATAGGTGCTCCAGAGAAATGCTTAGGGTTGTAGATGTGGTACATGCTGACATCTGACTGCCTCCACTGTGTTACTGGTTCAATAGATTGGATGTTGGAACAAGAGGTGTCTGTGATGGAATGTCTGCTGCGAGGGGGATGGCATCCTCATGGGCATGTCAGCCACATCACCTGCTGTTAACTAATGTAGAAGTGCCCAGTCATGATCCCATAGTGGACGTACATCCACTGCTCCATCAGTGGGTGAGCTGTCCACTCCACACCCAGAAGTGGAAGGCCATGGGGTCATGGACCTGGGCATACTCATGAGGGGAGCTCATCCAGTAGCAATCAGTCACATTCAGGTAGTAGCACTACATCTGACCATGGGTGTGGATGTGCCAGTGCAACTCCTGGCAGAGCCAGTTCTCATGATTGGGGATGACAGCAATGAACTGCCACCTCTACCATGCATGGCTCATACCAAGATGTAGAAGTAACACAGAGCTTGGCTATGTTCATGCAGACATTCACACTCCAATTCTACCTGGAACCCCCCTACAGACACACACACACACACACACACACACACACACACACACACACACACACACACACACACACACACACACACACACACACACACACACACAGCAGTTACATGGTTCAGATGTCCAGCTTAAAACTCATTTTGTCTCACTGGCCATTTGTTGGTTCATCCAAATGTCTGCCTGCTTCTCTTTCTTACTCACACACACAATGACCTTTTGTGCCCCCTCCCCCCCAACACACTCTGCAAGTGATAATATCTGTGCCATATCCCTGTTTTGTATCTTTTGGATTCAGGGATACATAAACTTTGTATATGATGCTCGGGGTGCATAGCTGACTTAGTGCTTAATATGTCTACATTTGTGATGTTGAACTGGTAATTGTACGTTTGACTTATATTGGTCTTAGAAAGTTAGACAATTTTTTTTAACACACCTTTATTGAATTATCACTTGTGACATAGGCAAATTTACATTTATACAAAAGTAATCAAACTGTATTAACATATTAACAATAACAAATATTATACCTCCCATATATTGCTATACATCATATAACTTAAGCAACATTACATAAATTATTCAACTCCTGACCCTTATTTTTAAAAAATGAAACATCTTTATTAAACCACCACTTAAGACATAAACAATCAAACCTTTATATAAATGAAAACAAACCACCCTGACACAATCCTAATTGCAATCATTTACATCACAAACTATACTGACACACTCCAGTTGTAAACATTATACATCACTTATAATCTGCACAATCATTTTCAGCCAAAAATTACATAGCTCATTTAAGTCCTACCTTCTTTTAAACCTCATTCCTCCCCTCTGTGTATTGTTTCCACAATTACTATTTTTCCTATGTAGTTTGCTTCTACTCTTTTCTAAAGATCTCGGTTACAGTTGTTTTATCACTGTTATTATATTGACTAAGTCTAATATAGTTGGCTTAGATTTTGATTTCCATTTTCTAGTAATTGCTTTTTTGGCAGCCACCATAATTAGACACAGCAAGGCCTTACCATGCCTAGGAAATTCCGATTCTGTATCATAGCTCAGAAAAATCATCTCCCTTGTCACACCAATCTTCCCATCCAGCATTTCCGACAGTGCATCTCACAGGGAATCCTTAAATTCCACCACCCCACTGCACTCCCAGAAATATGTTCCCAAGTACCTTTTTCTTCCCTGTCACACCTTCAACATTTGCTGTCTACCTGAGGAAAAAATCCTTGGAGTCTACTTGGGGTATAAAAAAATCTATGTAAACATTTTCAAGCAAAAATTCTAAATCTTCTAGATTTTGTTGCATATTTGGGAGACAAATATATATCCTCCCATTAAAACACAGCAACAACTGTCCACAGATACTCAGGACCAGCAAAAACTGTTAGAGATGTTTAATATGACCACATCCACCGACTAAGCGCTTTCACCTAAAAAGGCATCATCAGAGGGACATATTAAACATCTCTAACAGTTTTTGCTGGTCCTGAGTATCTGTGGACAGTTGTTGCTGTGTTTTGTTGGTTGTTTCGTTGAGCGTTGCCCTTTTTGTGGGGTTGCATCATTCTTATCGATATATCCTCCCATTGATTCTTTGTGAATTGTTTATCCAGTCTCTCTTCCCAATCCTTTCTAACCTCCTCTGATTGATTCTTTATCATGAAATATTTTATATGCTGTACTAATTATCCCTTTTTTAATGGCAGCTTCTGTTCTAGATTCTACTAAAAACTTTACCAGTGCTGGTCTTTCATTTAAGACATCCCCTATTTCTTTCTCCTTGCTATACTCTGATATCAATCCTTGATAAGGATGGCAATCTTTAACTTGCAGTCCAAATAAATTATTGGCGTCTTCCTATTCTATTACATTTCCCTCTGTAGTTATTTGCTCCCAATACCCTGGTTCCTTGGCCAGTTTTCTCCAATAAATCCCAGCCCCCTCTTGATGATTGTTTATATCCCTAATCGCTGTCGTCCCTATCAGCAGAATCTCCTTCCTGCATTCCGTGTTGAATTAGTTCTTAGAATGCTATTATTCTCCTTAAAGTTCTACAGCCAAAATCCCTATCTCTCCTTGTTTCTTGAGCTTCCCCCTGTTTCAACATCATCCCTTTCCACTTTGAATTATAGTTTTCTGCTTGTGCTATATATAGGAACATTAACTATGTAGCTCTGAAATACCCCTTAAAATTCTGTAATTCCAATCCACCCTGTTCTGCTGGAAAAATCATCTTATACCACTTGACTCTTGCTATCTTACCCTCCCAGATAAAGTCCTTCAGCTCTTTATTAATTGCTATCCACAACTTCTCCTCTGGTTGATAAAAATGTGCTTGACCTATGTATAAAACTAAAGGGACTAAAACGGTTTGACTGTTTGTATCTTACTATCCATATCCACATAGCAAAGAAAATTAGACAAGTATTAGCATCAAAATTTTCCATCTTTATTGTTAATGATTTTGTGAATGTTGTCAAGTCTGAAACTGCAATGTGTATCATTACTTTATAACTTCTCTCTTTAATGATTTTCCATTACAAACGTATAGTGCTAAACTGAGGGCATGCAGTGATCATCACTACTTTTGAGAGGTATGACTGTGTGAATCTTTGATGCCTGAGGCCTACTACTTAATAATGGACACATATAAGGCAAATAAGTCACTGCTGTCATACGTTAAGGTCATTTCTGTACAGATCACCTACCTTTTACTTGCTTACAGTACATATTATTACACTATACACTCCAGGTTCAAAGCTTACTTTGTAAATCCAGTAGTTGCAACAGTTTTAGTTCAGGGCTGACTCTGTCTGATGCAAGCAGTACACAGCTTATACATCAGTAAGTAAAGGTTGTGACAGTTGCCTAGCATCAATGTTACTATATGTATGTGAGCAGGAAAATGTTTTAGGCTCTTAGGTAGTGAGTGTGTGTACTAAGTGTTGCCTCTTAGCTAGTGCGAGAACATATTAAACATGCCTATGTCTGCCTACACCCACAGCAGCTGCTGCTTCCCCCTCTGCCTCCTCACCTGTGTGTGGCTGTGATGACCTTGCCATTAGTGGTGGGATGTGTGGTCCTTCCCCCTGTTGATCCTGCTGAAGCTGTTTTCTCAGGATGATGTTGTGTAGCATGGCACATACTGTGAATATTTCAGTACATGTCCATTGATTGTACTGCAGGGGTCCCCCAGATGTATCTAGGCACTGGAACCATGACTTCAACAGTCCAAACATATGCTCTATGATATTTCTGGTTTGAACATGTGTCTCATTATGGCATTCTTCAGCAGGTGCGTTTGTGCATTTCTGATGGGTGTCATCAGCCATGGTTTCAGTGTATAACCTACATCCCCCAGTAAATGTGGGCTATCCCCCCTAGCTATCATCTGATACAGTTGGGAGGTGTACCAGATATGTCAGTCGTGGTAACTGCCAGGGTTGCCTGCACATATATTCAAGATGATTCCCTTGGCATTACACATGAATTGGCAGGTGATAGAATGAAAGCCCATTCTATTACTGTAGCGCCTTCCCTGCTCCCTGGGTGGTTATTTAATTTCTATATGTGTGCAATCTATGGCACCCAGTACATCAGGGTAGTGTGCTACAGGGTAGAACTCCTGCATATTTCTTGTCCGCTCCTCAGGAGTATGTTGGAACATAGCATTCAGGAAATGATGGAGGATCCTGGATGCTGCCACCTGTGACATCCCCAGCATGTCCCCTATTGGTCACTGAAAGGTACCTGTAGCTGTGATTCTAAGTGCTACACATACCTCCACTGGGATGGGTTCCCCTCAGTTGACCTGGCTCTGAGTTGAGGATGACAGAGGTTGCAGAGTTCCTGTAGTATGTCTCTATCCACCCTGTAGCCCTCTACAATTTACACGTCATGTAGGTTGTGATAAGTTACCTGGGGTCTGAAAACTCTTCTCCTTCTTGGCCTAGGTGTACTAGCAGCAGCAGCATAGAATTCAGCCTGTTGCACATACAGATGAATTAAAGCAACAGCAGCTCCTGACACTGTTTCTGTGTAGACTCCTTTTCATGGCTGCATTCCAATAGATTTTGGAATTCACACAGAAAACCAGCACTAAATCTACACAGTTGCTTTATAGCCTATTGAAAAGCTCCTCCATCATGGATTGGATGCTCAGCTATACGCGAATGCGTTTAGCTTTCAGGTAGCGCTACATAAGTGGGACCCCTCTGATACTGATACCGATACTGCTTAAGCTGGTATAGGAACCCTTTACATCTCACGCAAATGCTGGTTTTGTATGCTGTGCTGTTCCAACCTATGAGTACTTACGGGCTGTGCAAACGTGAATAATTTTAGATAGTTTGGCTAGCTTTTAAAGTGACTGCTCTTGACTTTGTTGCTAACTTAGAAGTGAATGCGTTTAGTTATTAGGTTTGCCTTACATTGGGACTGCTCCTATCCTAGTCCTCACACCTATTGCTTTCACATATCATATTTCTGTATACGCAATAGCGTTCCGTGTTATGACTTGCTATTTACACCATCTACACCTCTAAAGAGACTGGAAAGTGTTTCAATTGAATTGTTTATGTTAACGTGAATGTGTTCACTGCATTACTCTGGTGTGTGTGGTGATTTGCTGTAACACTAGGCTCTATATATTATTAGCTATACAGTTATTTATTTGAAATGTACTTTTCACCATTAATATGTACATCCTAAAGAGTTATATCAACTATGTGTAACGTTGCTTTGCTTACCAGTTGCATAACCTGTCTTTTATTGCATTTTGACTCTGAATTGTAACCCTGTATGTTAATATTGTACTCTAACATTATCTTTTTGTCCTCTCTCCCTCCTCTAACAGCTATCCCCTCCATGACCCTGTGTCTTTGCCTGGGTTGTATCCCTCTAATTTCACTATTAGGGTGTTCCCCACAGAATACCCTTGGACTCGGTCAGGACATTGTCTTCTTCTACCACCCTCTACCACCAGAAAAAGAGAGTATGTCTACCTAGTCATGCTATATTACGTTTTAACTAAATGTTCCTGCTAAACTTTCAGACTGCCACTAGCTAAGCAGCCAGCAGCTACCCCTCCTTACTCCTTCATTTCCCCTCACAGTCTCCTCGGATGGCCACATAGGCTATCCTCTCTCCCGATTCTAGTACAGCTCCACGCCTGGTAGCTCCCTTGTTTGCTTACTGCACTACTACTTTGTCCACTAGATGTTATACTTTTCTCATCCCTATTTGGGATATTAGTACTGACTTCTGCCTTACACTTTTATTCTCCCCTCCTTATACTAATCCTTTTCCTCCTTTACCTCTCTGTCTCATCCTCTCCCCCGAGGATACTTTCTCTTGCCTTGATTCCCCCTTCCTTCCCTGATACTTTTTCCACTCTCCTCTGGTCTACTTTGTGTGCCCCGCTCCGCTCCCCACCCTACCCCCATATCCCACCCACTCCCAGGGGTCCTACATTTATATTTCTACAAGCCACAACTCCTACTACTGCTATCCTATCCAATTCACAGTCTCACAGATTGTGTAACTTCCTTCACTTAGTCACACCTACATACCACTTTAATCAACCCACCACTATCTCACTAAAGTCCTACACCATTACAGCCCCTTCCACTCTACCCCCTACTCCCACCACACACCCCTCTACAACATATCAGGAAACCCTACTTCACATACAACTATCTTATCATGTCTACAACTATCCTCCACTCACAACTTAAACTACCTATCACCTTCTTACTATTATTCCTTCTCATTACTACCTACTTCTTAACCTCCTATGAACACTCCTTAACTATTTCTCTCTCACTTCCCTCAAAACATACTAGTACACCTACAACATACCTACCTTCATCCTATTTACCTACCTCATCACAAACCATATATCTACTTCCCAAATACCATAGACTATTTCATTGTAAACTACTAAAAACTAAATCAAAGAAAGTATTTGACACATCTCTAAAACACATATCCAAAAACTATGGTCTACTACTCCATCTACTTCAGGACGGTGACATACACCCCAATCCAGGCCCTCAACCTACAACTACTGAAACACACAGTCACCATATAAAAGCTCTCCTTCCTCCATCAACTATAACTACAAACATACTATCCTTGGCCCACCTAAATATACGCAGTATCTGTAATAAAGTTAGTCAAATACATGCCCTACTAGAAGTACACAACTTTGACATTCTATGCTTATCAGAAACCTGGCTAAAACCATCTATTAAAGATATTGAAATGACCCCACCTGGATATAACATTGTTAGACTTGATCGCACCTCCAAGAAAGGAGGTGGAGTAGCTATCCTATATAAATCTAACCTGAAGCTTACTCTTCTTGACCTTGCTCTTACCCAAAACAATAATGTCGAAATAATCTGCTCTAGAGTTCAAATTAATACTACTAAATCAATAAACATCATTTGTGCTTATCTGCCTCCAGGAAATAATATCCCCACATTAGAACAACTTCTTGAACAACTCTCAAATTACCTCCCCCAAGAAACACTACTTCTTGGAGACTTTAACATTGACTGGAAATCTTGTAACAATGCTAACCCTACTTCCCATTTAAACCTTTTTGGTTTCAAACAACTAATTGATAGTGCCACTAGAATAAATAAAACAAGCAAAAAAGAAACCAGCTTAGACTGGGTTCTTACAAACTCCCCCTCACAAAGCTACAAAACTGGCATCCTTCCTGATGACCTTAGCGATCACTCCCTCACATATGTCATTAGAGCTAAAACTCATCAAAACTTACCTACCTCACATAGAACATTATATTCAAAGAAACAATTTAATCCCCAAAGATTTCAAACAGAACTCTCACAATACAATTGGACCCCTCTAAAGCACCTCTCTCTCAACAAAGCCATAGAATATTTCAACTCAGCATTCCTTACAATCCTAAACCACCATGCCCCAAGTCGTACCATTAGAATAAAGACCAGAACAGCACCCTGGCTTACCTCTAATACTAAACAAAAGATCAGGCTTAAAAATAAATCTTGGAAGAAATGGCGCTCCTCTAGAAACCCAACAGACTATCAAACCTTTAGAGAGCTGAGAAACAAAACCAAAATGCTATTATTTCAGACAAAAAGAACTACTATGTAGAACTTCAGCAATCCACAAAAAGAACCAAAAAGGTTCTGGTCTACTATCAATCATCTACTTACCCCAGGTAAAATAGTAACACCTAACCCACAGAATCTAGACCCTGATAATCCCTCTTTAATAGCCAATAACTTCAATAGCTTCTTTACTACTTCCATACAAACACTAGCAAGCCATTTATCCCCTGATGCTTCCCAACTGATCTTAAGTAACACCAACAACGTCATTCCTTCCCTTCAACTTCAACCCATACCCACCTCCTACATACAATCTCTTACAAAAACTTAAACCCACTACCCCCTCAGCAGATAAGCTTCCTGCTGAATTCCTTCAGGTAGCAGCAAAAGCTATAGCCTACCCTGTTTCGATCCTAATAAACAGATCCATAAAAGAAAGTGATTTTCCAGCAATCTGGAAGATATCACACATCATACCCTTACATAAAGGAGGCAAATCCACTGACCTCTCTAACTACCGCCCAATAGCACTGTTATCTCCACTAGCTAAAATCATGGAAAAATGTATACACAAACAACTACTTAACCATCTCCTTCAAAATAACCTACTAGCAAACACTCAACATGGATTTAGACCCTCACATAGGACGACCACTGCACTACTTTCCTTTACTAACACAATAAACTGTAACCGTAATAATAACAAACTAACTGCTTCTCTTTTCCTAGACCTGTCAAAAGCCTTCGACATGGTCAACCATAAACTTCTCCTACACATACTAAACTCACTTGCCTTGGATTTTTCCTCCTTAACGTGGTTCTCATCCTACCTTGAAAACCGACAACAAGCAGTACTCTGGAAAAATTCTCTATCTGCTCTACTACCTATCTCCTTAGGAGTACCTCAAGGATCAATATTAGGCCCACTCTTATTCTCTATCTTTATTAATGATCTTCAATCATCTATCCATAACACTACCTGCATACAATATGCAGATGATTCTACCATCATCTGTACCGCTCCCACCCAATCTGAACTCCAGTCACTCACACAATCTACCTTTTCAACCGTTGAACAATGGTTCTCAAAAAGATGTCTCCTTCTCAACTCCAAGAAAACAAAACTATTACTATTCTCACCTACCCACAAATCTCCTCAACTAAATTTTACTATTACTGCAGCTGACAATTCTCTTATCTCCCCAGACTCTACTACCAAACTGCTTGGTGTTACTATTGATAATAATCTTAACTATGATTGTCATATCAATAACACTATAAAAGCAGTAAATAAAAAGACAGGTTCACTGTACAGAATAAAACCCTTCCTTACTCCAGAAGCACGGACCACCTTAGCTCAATCACATCTTATCTCCACCCTACTGTATGCTTCCTCTATTTACACCGATCTCTCTAAAGGTAACCTGAAAAAACTAACTACATCCTATCATAATATAGCCCGTTTTGCCACAGCATCCCAGTACAGAACTCACCACTGTAATAACTTAAAACAATTACAATGGTTAGAACTACCTAACAAGCTTATCTATCAACAACTCTTAATTACACATAACATTCTTTATCAACCAACAAAAACACCAGCTCTCAGTAACCTCCTTACTCCCTACAAAAACTTGAAACAGTTATGATCTGCGAAAAGATACAAGTCACCACAACTAGAATTACAAATTCAGCAGGTAACTGTCTATTTTCAAACTCCATAGGGAAAATATGGAATAACCTCCCCACACATTACCTCACTAGACTCCTTTCAACTTTTCAAAAACAACTTCTATTACATCTTAACAACTTCTGGCTCTGCTCCTGTACCAATCCAGACTAAATGACTTCTTCGCTCTTCAGCCATACCTCCCTACGTAAAAATCACTATCTTTCCCTGCTATTTCAAATGACTAAATTACTGTACTGTTCTAAAAAAAAAAAAAAATAATATGAATATATAGCTTAGGCTATTTGTTTTTTACCTGTTTTTTTTTCGCTGTGTTTTCTACTACACTAAAATGTATGCATTGTTGCTTAAATGTTTAACCTTGTTTTAATTGTGGAGCTTTTCTCCCCGGGCCTCCACTGAAAATGGAAATTATCCAGCTGGACTAGCCCGGTCAACAAATGTAAAATAAAATAAATAAATAAAATAAAAAAATGATTAGCATACAATTCAGCTGCTCATGTAATTAGCATGCCACAATGTTGACCTTGCTTGTGTGGCGGTGCACTCCACTTGCTGAATCTAAAACAGTGCGCTACCATGTACGCAATGTGGCATCAGACTATGTAGGCTTCATTAAATTTGGCTGGATGTTTTTCTTTGTTTGCAGCTTAAAGCATATAAGAGGCTTGGAAACAGACGTGTTCTGCCTGTTGCTAACAATGTTTGTTCAGTTAAATATTTTTAGGATTTAAATAGCATAACGAAATTTCTATATGTTGTGAACATGATACATTGAATACATTGGTCAAATGTCAGATATGATCTGTGATGACCCCTAATAATTTAGTTTGAGATACCTAGTCGGTTATAATGTCTTGATTAGATGTGATTTTTAAAATCTGTTATTTTATATTCAGAATCTGGACAAAAGAAAAGTAACCTTTGGGCATAAGTTAATATCTAAACAAAACATTAAAGGGGTTAATATAGACAGAGGAAGAGGAGAGCTGATAAAGAAAGGTTAATTGTCTGAGAAATTTATGACAATAATCCTTTGCATACCCATCAACTGTATCTCAAACTTCATCAGTTTATATCATATATTCCACATTGTTCTGCTCTGAGCTTTTTGTAAATATGATTAAAACAGTTATTAACCATACTGTGAGCATCCTATTCAAATATGTCAGAAAGTGTTACATATTTTATTAATTTGTTCCACAATATGGGTGAATATGTTCCACATTTTGATGATGGAAGATCATGAGCTGTCCTCCTCTGGTATGAGGCCACCATTTTTGTCTCATTTCAAACCACCGAGTGCCAGTTTACTGTCATGTTTTTCAGTCTAACCTACTTGTATGGGGTCTGACTGGGTGGGTATACACTTCTATTTGTGTGTTTACATGTATCTCTGAAAGTGGCTGTCTAGGTATTCAAGTGGGTGCATATGACTGTGTGGGTTTGCAGGTGGTCACATGTGGCTGTGTGAGGGTTCATATGCAGGTGAATATGACTATGTGTGAAATTGTATAATACCTTGTGAATGTGGGTGAGTACGTCTATGGCTGGTTGAGATTGAGTGCTCCTCTGTGGGACTTGCTTTCTTGAAGTGGTGCAGAGTCTTTTAATGTAAAAACATTTCTTCTTAACACTAGTCAGTGTCTTTGGGTGTGTGTGAGTGATTCTCTATGGGACTGGCTACCTGAATGTAATACAGTGGCTTGTTGTATCAACACTGTTTCTACATGCCACAGTCAGTGTGTCTGTATGAATGACCCATGTGATGCTACTAGCTACCCTGATGTGGTGCAGGGGTTTCTCATAGTTTATATATTTATTTATTTTATTTTACATTTGTTTACCGGGAAATTCCGACTGGACGCAGGTCCTTTTTCGGTGGATGCCCGGGGAGAAAAGCTCCACATCATGTACATGTTAAATAGAGATACAAAGTTGCAGCAATAGTAAACAACATTACAGGTTGTTGGCTTTAATACAATAACAAGATATTGATTATCAACAGTATATACAGTAAATGTTGCAAGTTAAGATAGTTTCTTCTTAGGCTTCTCATAGTGTAGCAGAATTGCAGCTAAATGAAATAAATGCCAGTCAGTGTGGATGACACTGGTCTTCTCTGGAATGTCGCTACATAATGGAACATAGGCATGGATAGCCTTAGGCATAAGTGACATAGGCACCCTCTTGGGGCACCACTCAGTCAGTAGTGCTTTTCGAACTTCTGCTAAATTAACATTCTGATTGTTTGAAGTAGCAGCACCCTATGCCTACAAGTAATGCACTTACTTTCTGGGTTTTCTGCTCAATCCTGCTCCTGATCTATGCAATTAATCATGCAACCTTTATTCTGTGATTTGTTTTCTAGATCATGGTAGGTGAGACCACCATACCTCTCAACTTCTTACAGCAAGAAATCTGGAGAAAGCCATTAAGAAAAGTGGTACAATGGACAATTTTTTAAATATTGCTCTTACAAACTTAGAAAGTTGATAGACTAACAGGTTTTGCATTAGCGTGCATTTTCTGAAGGGTATGAAACTCAAATGTCTGTCATTATTTTCTAACTTCAGTCTTCAATTATTTGCCTCTAATTTGACAGAAAACCACCATTTTATGAAAAACAGACCAAATGAATGAGGCAAAAATCTGGATATTCTGAGAAAATCTGTACAGTTGAGAGGTATGGGGACCACACAGAAAGCCAGGATAATCTGAATGATGGAGAATGACAGCTGTTGGCTGCAGCAGCATCAGGAGTTTGTAGCCAGTGGTACTGTGAGGGTCTGCTGGGGGTCTTACACAGAATGATGCAGGTGGAATGAATCTATGCAGCATAATGTGGTTTGCTGCAGGCAAGATTTTTATTTTATCCCAGCCATGCAATCAACCAAATATCCATACATCTCAGCTGTCCCTGATTTCACAGAATATCCTTAAATTTGCATTCTATTTTAGATTGGTTCTGAGTAATGCTTGTGGTTTCTTGTAAATCAGTAAAGGTTGCAGTCATTAAATAATGAGAAGCATTTGAGTTTCAGACTTTTCACCCTCCAGAAAATGTTTATAATAGCATTATATTAAAAAAAGCAAGTGGTTGTCTTTGAAAAAGAAGGTATAAAATGCATCACAGAAGACCCAGACCCTTTGAGTTTATAGGAGTCGGGTGGTCCCACATTCTAGATTATATAAGTGGATTTAGACATGGACTTATTGGTGGCCTCTGACCTGAACTTGCTTGGTGGCATACACAGAACATTGTTATAGCTTATATGGGTGCTAAGAACAGTGTGGTAATTATTTCCTGGATTTTCCTCACAATAGAACCTCAGAGGTTTGCAAAGAAAATGGTGAAGCTTGTGTTGAGGTTGAGGACAGTATGGTGTTTATTTCTTTAACTTTTCTCATAAATGTCAGAAGCATGCATAGAAGGTCCCTATAGCTTGTGAAGGGGGCACATAATGTTTAGGAGCAACAAGTTGGAATGCCTTATTGTGATCATTATTTTTCACTTCCTTACAATTAAACATTAGATGCATATTAAGGTCCTTTGAGGTAGGGATAAGGAGGCATGCTGTTTACATATGTCTGACAACAGCAAGCTGAAATGTGTCACTATGTTCCATTTGTTGTTTCAGTTTCATCTTAGCTATTTGGAGGAAGGAGCAAGGTGGCATGATGCATGCATGTATGACAGTAACACTTGAAACATATGATTCTGGCTACTGGTGCATTCTTTTTCATTCCAGTCCAACACCAGAGGTATATGTAGCAGGTGATTGTTTTTTTTTTCTGGGTCATACAGAAGCAGGAGTAATTCAAAACTATGATTTATTTGCCCACTCAGTTTTTTTGTGAACTACTACTTTGTCAACTTTAAACATCAAGCCTTGGACATAACTTATTTCTTCCTTGACATAAAAAAATATATATTTTTTCTTTACTTGCGATTTTTTCATACAGTTGTTCAATTAAAAGGTTAGAAAATGCTCAAAAATGCATATCAAGGCATCTATAACCCCATGGCTTCTGGGTGCCTGGTAGCCCCCCAGACTTCAGCTTCATTCAGTTATTTTCTACAGAGTTATTAAAATGTGCTCCTAGCACAGTTATGATGTGCTGAAAGGATGCAAGAAAAAGTTAAGTCAACAAATATAATTAAACTTTATTTCTTAGTCATGATATCATAATTTTTGTTCAGGACACCATTGGATGAAAAGATTGTTTAAACGAAAGAGCTCTAAAATATACTGCTGGCTTAATTCAATTATTTACTCCTTAATTATTACAAAATTAGTTTTACCCACCAGGCTGGGTGTGTTGAAAGTATGCAAGAAAGAGTAGTAGAGTAAGACAGAATGTGAGAAAAGGAAGAAAAAGTCATCAGGATGGGGGAACCATGGGGGTAGCACTGGGAATGTACTGGAGGGCAATGGTCAGTAAGGAGGCACCATGGAGTCCTTGTCCCTACAACATCTTTTCACCTAAGACCAGACCTGCAACAGGGTCATTGTAATGCAACATCATTTCAACTAAATATCAGTCACTGTGAATGTCTCTCTGTGGACTTGGCCTACATGGTTTGGTACACAGGCCTATTGTAACAGCATTGCAACTGCAGTTCTGTCTGTGTGTATTACTCCTAAAGCTTTCTAGCCTGAGCTAAATGGATGATTTAGAGGGGTAGAAGCAACAATATGCTACTTAGACTGGAAGTAACCAACCACCCATCTTGAAACTCTCAGGCAACCACAAAATACTAACACTGGTCCTGTAAATGAATATGGAAAACCAGTAAATTACTTCAGTGCTGATACCAGTTATGAGAAGGTAGTGTTAAACTAGCTATAGACACAAAGTATTGTGGGGGGAATGGGGGGCATTATACACTGCAACAGTTATGTGCGGATTGCTTTGTTGTATACCCAACACTGATTACCTCCCAAAGAGTGTGGTGAGACAAATATAACTGTGCTTGCAGTACAGAATTAGGTAGCACTTGCATAGGGATATCATAAGTGTTTTTCACATTAAATTTATGGTGCTCTAACAGCAGTTCAAGACTCTGCAATTTGAGAAAAAAAATGAAGTGCAAATCTATACATATGACACTGAAGGGTGATCCTTATTGTTATACCTGCATGCACCAATGTAAGGCTGTATCCCTCCATACCCCCAGTAATTATAAACACTAACCCTGAAATTACTATAGCTCAGAGAAGGGGAAATTGTGTGAGATACAGCAGTTTTTGGACATAGTATATATTTCTGCTTAATCTTACTTAATTTCTTAAAGTTTTGGAGCTTTCACTGTTGGGTCTCACTCATATAATAAACTGACATTCATATACATGTGTGTATGCACACACACACACACACACACACACACACACACACACACACACACACACACACACACACACACACACACACACACACACACACAAAAGGTCACCCATATATGTGCATGTTCCTGTGACTATGTTTGCTAATGCACAAAGCAAATGTGGAATAACTAGTACATGAGAGCACAGGATTTTTTCATAAAGTCTAACATTGTACAATGCTCATGGAAACATATACATCTCATTAGGGTCTGGTTCTTCATGTGTGACACTACTAGGTTAAAACATTTTAAGCTCCTTTTGGCTATTCCTGTATGTAATGTAGCCCATGTTACATGCTTACTTACAAGGTCAACTATTGCACAGCCTTACTTCAGCTACATGGTTTATGTCACATATATGTATACAGCCATGGTCTGTGTTAGGTATGTGTATACAACCATGGTCTGTGTTTGGTATCTGTATACAGCCATGGTCTATGTCAGGTATGTGTATACAGCCATGGTCTGTGTCAGGTATATGTATACAGCTGTGTTCTGTGTCAAGTATATGTATATAGCCGTGGCCTGTATCAAGTATGGGTAAACAGATATGGTCTGTGCTAGGAATATGTATACAGATACATGGTCTGTGTCAGGTATATGTATACAGCCATGGTCTGCATCAGGTATATGTATACAGCTGTGGTCTGTGTCAGGTATCTGTATACAGCCATGGTCTGTGTCAAGTATGGGTATACAGCTATGGTCTGTGCCAGGAATATGTATACAGCTACATGGTCTGTGTCAGGTATATGTATACAGCTATAGTCTGTGTCAGGTATGTGTATATAGTCGTGGTCTGTGTCATGTATATGTATACAGTCATGGTCTGTGTCAGGTATATGTATACAGCTGTGGTCTGTGCCAGGAATATGTATACAGCTACATGGTCTGTGTCAGGTACATGTATACAGCCATGGTCTCTGACAGGTATTTGTATGCAGTCATGGTCTGTGTCAAGTATGTGTATACAGCTGTGGTCTGTGTCAGGTATGTGTATACAGCCATGTTCTCTGTCAAGTATATGCATACAGCCGTGGCCTGTATCAAGTATGGGTAAACAGATATGGTCTGTGCCAGGAATATGTATACAGATACATGGTCTGTGTCAGGTATATGTATACAGTCATGGTCTGCATCGGGTATATGTATACAGCTGTGGTCTGTGTCAGGTATCTGTATACAGCCATGGTCTGTGTCAAGTATGGTTATACAGCTATGGTCTGTGCCAGGAATATGTTTACAGCTACATGGTATGTGTCAGGTATATGTATACAGCTATGGTCTGTGTCAGGTATGTGTATATAGTCGTGGTCTGTGTCACGTATATGTATACAGCCATGGTCTGTGTCATGTATGTGTATACAGACATGGTCTGTGTCAGGTATATGTATACAACTGTGGTCTGTGCCAGGAATATGTATACAGCTACATGGTCTGTGTCAGGTACATGTATACAGCCGTGGTCTCTGACAGGTATGTGTATGCAGCCATGGTCTGTGTCAAGTATAGGTATACAGTGATGGTCTCTGCCAGGAATATGTATGCAGCTACATGGTCTGTGTCAGGTATATGTATACAGCCATAGTCTGTGTCAGGTATATGTATACAGCTGTGGTCTGTGTCAGGTATCTGTATACAGCCATGGTCTGTGTCAAGTATGGGTATACAGCTATGGTCTGTGCCAGGAATATGTATACAGATACATGGTCTTTGTCAGGTATATGTTTACAGCCATGGTCTGTGTCAGGTATGTGTATACAGCCATGGTCTGTGTCACGTATTTGTGTACAGTTTTGTATATGTATGTCTAGCCACAAACTGTAGAAAGTCATTTGCATTCCATTCTGTGTGAGATCATGTATTTGTGGAGCTGTATGTTTTTTGGGACTGTGTTGTATTTTAAATGCATTTATGAAGAAAAGACACAGGAAACGTTGTCGAACTTTCCTGTGTCTTAAACCGTGACTCGTCTGTGTTGCAATTCCATATTGGGTGATAACCTTTGTACTCAGTAAAGCAAACTGGGAATTGCATTAGCTGTGATAGTCATGTGGGCTGCTTATTTCATGTCAGCCAAACGATAACCAGACTTGGTGTCCTTTACTGTCGGACTGATCTAGATGCAGAGCTTTGCTTTTCCCAGAGTTCTAGCCTTCTACAATTCATGCATAGTTTATTCATTTCACTCATTGTTTATATTGTTAATCTGAATAAAAACACCAAAACAAGCCAAAACAAGCCATAAAACATAAAAATGTTAAAATTTAAAATAAGCCAAATAATGAATACACACATTTAAATAGTGTTTATCAGGTTATCATAGCCTCCTTCCTAAACAGTTGCAAAGTAAAATCACAGGTTATTGTAATTTGTCCTTCAATGTGCACAGAATTTTGAAACAGCAGCAATCCTTTTAACAAAATTTATCAGAATTACAAAGTTGCATTCCTCGGTAAACAATGTCTGATCAATAAAATAGGCTTTCAGTATTAAGAACAAAATAGATATTAATGTGTTATTATAAAGTAACAGAATTATAGGGAAAACCAGTTACTTAGGACAGACAAGCCAAAACCACCCAACCACTGTTATGATAACACTTCTTCAATAACTACTGTGTCTATCACTCATTTAGACTTATGGCAGTGGAAAGTATTTTTTAAACACCTTTATTAAATTATCATTTAAGCATAGGCTCACATAAATTAATAGAAAGGAAAAGCATATTAACATGTTCCATGCATTATACATTAAATATATGTTTTCATTCTTTATAACAACTGGTATTCATGCCAGCATCACATGAACTGCTCGGTTTCTGTCTTCCCTTAAACCTTACTCTTATCCTGGACGTTATTCCGCATGTATCGATCCCACAAACTCCAATTCTATGAGTCGCTCTTTTCCTTTACCAAAGATCTCATTACGGTACTTCAGTTACAGTTGGTTAGGGTTTTGATTAGCATTCCTAGTAATTGCGTTTTATGTCAGCCAATAGTATTAAACATAGTCAGGACTTATTATGCCTAGCTAATTCATATCCCATGTTCCAGCTCAAAAGAATAATTTCCATAGTTATGACTACTTGCTCCTCCAACATTTCTGACAGAGTACTCTGTAGGGAAGCTTTAAAAGGTGCAACAAATATCACAACGAAACCTCCAGAGAAATGTAATGTGCTCAGTAAATCCAAATATCCCAAACAAAAAATCAGGACCACCACCATGTCGAATCAGTCCAAAAAACATTTATTATGGCAAAGACTGAGACAATAATGAAAAAAAAAAAAGAAAAAAAGAGACGCCTGAAAAGGCCCAACACAGGCAAAAGACAGGTTTTGCCGGTTTTAGCAGGTAACCCTGCTTTCATCAGTTAATCTCATTTTGCCTGTGTTTGACCTTTTCAGATGTATCTCTTTCTTTCTTTTTTTTTTGCATGCTTATCTCTTCATTTGCCATAATAAATGCTATAAATGCTGTCCTAGAACTCCCTTTACTCCATCACTGTTGACGTCTTGAAAGCATAACTCTCATGGTGAATGATAGGGATACTGTTCTTCTTAGCTCATTGATTTTCAAAGTGCTAAAACAAGCATATCGCACACCATTAAAAAGGACCCTTCCAATTCAGGAGATTATGTATGAAATTAGAAATTCACAGGATAACTACTTATCAGTTGTATGCCCATCATTTAAAAACCACAGTAGGTAAAAGGACTTTTTTTTAAATTAGGACCAACAACTTGGAACCACTTACGCCCAAATGTCAAAAATCAAGATTCTGCTGAAACCTTTAAAAGCCCTTAAAAAACATCTACACTCTTGAGTGCACTTGTAAATGCTTTTTGGATAATGAGTAATACTGCTAAATTAAATACTCTTTAGCTGCATAGATATCATAATATTATTTGCTTTACTGCTTTGACATCTTTGTACATTTTTACCACATGCTGGTTAAGTATTTGCACATATGTAAATGCATTTACTAATGTTTTAGTATACTAACTAAATGCACACTTTTGAACTATGGTTTATACTTGTTTACCTACGTACTCTGTCTTTGTGCATTAAATTGTTTGTTTTATATTTTGTACCACTTATGTTATCCATGGGCTGCCATGGTGGTGCAGTAGTTAGCATTGTCACCTCACAGTAAGAGGTTCTTTGGTTCAATTCTCAGTCGGGGTGCCTTCTATGCAGAGTGCGCATGACCTCCATGCAGTCGTGTTTGTTTCCTCCAGATGCTCTGGTTTCCTCCCACGTTCCAAAGACATACTGCAGGTCAGTTGGACACTCTAAATTGGCCCTAGGTGTGCATGTGTGTGCCTTCTGTGGAAGGTTGGGTGCCGGGCTGGCAACTTAACACTGTAAAACTCCACTGCCAATCATTCTGCAGACTCTTGCTCTGCTGTGGTGATCCCTACTGGGAGAAGCCAAAAGGAGAAGAAGACCACTTATGGTATTCATGCTGTGACTGAAAAGGGTTAATGAACTAGTTCACCCTCATGATTATCAATTGAATAATACATAAATAAATTTTTTTGTATTCCCCCTTTTGGAATCCCCCTTCTTTTGCCCAACTGCTTCTTCATCCATATTGAACTACATTCACCTATTTCTTCTCTTTACTTTGATATGACTACCCACTCCTCTGTTCATAACTGCCTGTAAGCTTAGCTTAATCCTATCAAACATGGCATTTTACACATTGGTTCTCAGTGACCATTTTCACCTCAGAGTTCTCCCTGACTGCTGTATTCTGTCTTTCAATAACTCTAAACTTTGGTACTGTCTGTCTGTTTAGCTTCTTCTTCCATGATGAACCCTAAAGTATTATTATATGATCACTGTGTTCTATTTCTTCGCTAATTATTTATTCTGTTAATTCAGCTTTACATTGTCTCTGTTTTTTGTGTCTGGTAGTCAATTTGCTGCATCACACCTTAAGTTTTCTCCCTTTCTTCTGTTATTTGTGTGCCTGGGGGCTAACACTGGCCAGGCCTTCAGGCCCTCACTCGCCTATTCTTAGTTTTTGACTCAGTTTGCAGTTAAAGCCTCCTCACATACAAATTGTTACTTCTACTCCACTTATCCTGCTCTTTTGTACTGCCTAAATAACTGATATCATGGTCTTCCATTTCCAAGTCCTTTTATCATCTGATAAAGTTTCAGTGACTCTTACTGTGTCTTACTGTCAATCCAGTGTCACCATTTGCAGTTCAATTCTGGCATTGCTACACATGACACTCCACCCCTCCTGCCTGCATTGCCCAAATTGACCACAGTATTGATTCTCTTTGTGCCTTTTTACCACAATGTGGTCTTTCTCCTATGCCCTTTGCCCTATTTGTCACAGTGCATCCATGTTGTGTTTTTGACCCTTTCAGCTGTCTTCCGTACCATCAGTTTCTGCCTTTCTTTCTCAAGCAATCCACCTTAATTTAAAGGCATACTTGATCTGATATACCTTTGTAGCCCATCATCATCAAGACCTTTTTACCCAGAACAAGGTGGATTTTGGCCATGTTGTAGAAGGTCTCCCTTTAGCATACTACATCCTAGCCATCCACTTAAACTAGGATATTTTCCTGGTCCACTCTCCAAGCCACAACTGATCTGGTCCTAACAACAAGACAATTTTTCAGCCATGACCCAGTCCATAAGTCTTTAACATAATTTATACAATAAATACAGAGTTAAGTACTGTTTAATCCATGATTTGAGATGTAAACAGACACAACGTGACAGAGAAAATAACAAAGTAGAATTCATTAATAACAATCAACATCAGTCTCTGTAACAAAAAACACATCGTAAGAGATGTCATTCTAATACATAAATAGACACCAAGGTTTTGATTCAGTAAGTGCTGTGTGGAGGCATGCACCCCAGTGCAAACAAGGTAAACCCTGTGGCATGCTAATTACAACATAAGCAGCTGAACTGCATGCTAATCAACCAATTCAATATGGTGGAGCTATTCAACAAGCTATAAATCAACTGTGTAGACTCCGTACTGTTTCTTCTTGTGAATTCCAAAACTTTTGGAATATACAGCCATGGAATGGAGTCCACACAGAATGTTAGAGGCTGCTGTTGCTTTAGTCCATTTGTATGTGTTACAGACTGAAGCCAATGCTGCTGCTGCTGCCAATAGGCCTAGGCCAAGAAAGTGAAGAGTTTTTAGGCCCTATTTAACTTTTCACAACCAACATGATGTGAAAATTGCAGAGTACTATAAGGTGGATAGGGACACACCACAGAAACTCTGTGACCTCAGCCATCCTCAACTTAGAGCCAGAGCCAACCGAGGGTAACCCATCCCAGTGGAGACAAAGGTATCTGTAGCACTTAGAATCTTATCTACAGGTACCTTTCAGACACTAACAGGGGACATGCTGGGGGTTGTCACAGGCATCAGTATCCAAGATCCTATACCATTTTCTGAATGCTATGCGCCAACATGCCAGTGACCACATATATTTTCCCCGTAGTTCTGAGAAGATGGCCAGAAATATGCAGGAGTTCTACCAAGTAGCACACTACCCTGAAGTACTGAGTGCCATAGATTTCACAGACATATAGAACTTAAGGTACCACCCAGGGAACAGGGTAGGCTCTACATAAACAGAAAGGGCTACCACTCTATGAACTGCCAAGTCATTTGTAATGCCAAGGGAATCATTTTGAATGAGTGTGCTGGCAACAATGGCAGTTACCATGACACACATATCTGGCATACCTCCCAACTGTCACAGATGTTTGTTATGGGGGATATCCCACACGGTCATTTACTGGGGGATGCAGGCTATGCACTTGAGCAGTGACTGATGGCACCCATCAGAAATGCACCCACACCCATGGAAGAATGCCATAATGAGGCACACTCTCAAACCAGAAATATCACAGAGCATGTGTTTGGGCTGCTGAAGTAATGGTTCCAGTGCCTAGATACATCCAGGGGAGCTCTGCAGTACAATCCATGGACATGTACAGAAATATTCACAGTAAGTGCCATGCTACACAACATCATCCTGAGGAAATAGGTTCAGCAGGATCATTAAGGGGAGGGGGCACACTTCCCACCACCCATACCAAGGTAACCACAGCCACAGTCAGATGAGGAGTCAGAAGGTGAATAGCCAGCTGTTGCAGGTGTAGGCAGACATAGGAGTGCTCGGTATGCCCTCGCATTGGCTAAGAGGCAATGCATAGCACACTCACCCACCACCTAGGGGCCTAAAACCTTCCTCTTACACACATGCATATAGTAACATTGATGCCAGGAAACTCACATAACCTTTACCTCCCCATGTACTGCCCATGCCATCAGTACACTTCTAACTCATGCATACAGATAAAAGTGTAAAGGTCTTTGCTTCAGATTTTTTATAAATGCATTCCAGCATATGCAGTATGTAGCTGAAAAAATGAAAGCATACCTTCTGAAGCTCAGTAATCCTCTGTAAAAATATATCCTGCAGAAATAGTGTATGTGCAGTCGCCCAACATAAGCAAGTCTCCTCACTATCAGTTTTCCTAGCTACATGGTAGCCTTTTCATATGGTATAGATTTGGTGAAGATACAAATGAGGTGAACTCATTAGAATTGCTGAATCCCAAATACTTGGATGCATGTAGGCGATGTAAACATAGTGCAGGCATTCCCCTCAGTGTTTGTTTTTAATGGATTCCAACTGTGAATGATTACTGGTTGGCAGAAGGAAAACACAACAGCACTGCAGACTGCCTTGCTTCCACTGGGTGTGTCAGGTTAGATCTACAAAGTGTTAGATGTAAGGTTGGAAATGTAAGTAAGCAGCACATAGTTCACAGGATGTGTTCCTTAACATCCAACTTGCGCTTTATTTGCTGGAAACTGCATATGATATTAGTTCCACTTAATAGCCTCACACATTTTAAGGCCAGTGATATAGAATGCTTACACACTGCATGTCTCAGAATACTAGTCAGATAATTGAAGAATGAACAATAACCACAGAAATATAAGACAGAGCTGTATATTTGCAAGCAATAATCATAACAGGTTCTGTGATCACTAGGTATATTACATCAAAGAGAAATAAATGTACAAATAACAGTTGTCTGGTTTGATATCACTGTAGATGCTGTCACAGTTGGTTTTGTGCACATTGAGTTCAGTTATTTGCTGGAAAGCTGTTTGGGTGGTAAAGAGGGATAAGGTACCCATCCTATTTTCTGAAGGTGCATTGGAGGGAGAGTTCAAATCCAGATCTATGTAGAGATATCCCATGTGAGCCATCATTTTCTTGTGTGTATATCATACATTGATTTTCTTCATTTCAACTACTTGTCTCTTTTTTCTATTTCACCTTTTTTGTCCTTTTTATTATTTTTTGGGGGGGGGGTCAATATTTGCATGATGAGGCACTTAGAGCAATCACAGGAATGGAGAAAATGAATGACAGGTCTGGAATCTGCTTATCTCATTTGCATGTAGAGTGACAGTGTGAAAACTGGACAACTGGACCATCCAGGAAGCAGGCAGGACCCAAGCAGCCAAAAATAGAAACCGGATGCATCCAATTAATACTGTTGGGCATTGTGTAAACCTGCTTAGCAACGTTGTGAGGTGGTTAACAGTAAGACCTTAAGAATGATTAGTAAAATAGGGAATATGTTCATAGGTGTGCACTAGGCTAATGGCTCTGGAGCCTTTACAAGCCTAGCTCAAAGGATTACCCTGGCAATGCACCACCCAACCTTAGTTTCCAGTGCCTCTGTCTAGAAGAGCCATTGGAGTGATCCCCAGGGTGAATTTTCTAGTTCCCATCCATTCATCAAGATTTCTCTTGAAGAGGACCACTGAGGTGCTCTGTTTGACATGTATGGGAAGTCTATTCCATAGCATGGTCAATCTCTAGGTTATGAATCTGTCACATTCTGTTGATTGTGGTAATGAGGTTGAGGTCTCTGGAGCATGGAGTGCGGAGGGACTGGGATTTCTTTAGATGTAGCATTTCTAATAGAGGTGGGCCAGTTATGGCTTTATAAGTCAAGCAGAGATCATCTCTAAGTAGACAATATGAGACAGAGAATAGTTGGAGGTTTTTGAGTCTGTCCATATAGGGCAAGTGTTTAAGGCTTAGGATCCTCTTTGTGAGGTACTTTTGTGGCCTCTCCAGTTGTTGCAGGTGTCTAGTGAGGTACATGCCAAATGGGGCACTGTACTTGATGACAGGCCTAATGAGGGAAGAGAACAGAGAGACAATGACCTCTTTCTTCCTGGATGCAAAACCCTTAGTAATGAGATGTGCCACATAGAAGGACTTTCTGACTGCAATGGCAGTGTGGTGGTCAAAAGAGATGTTGCTGTCAACCTGTGTTCACAGATCTGTTATAACGCCTTATGTGTTCAGTGGACTACCATAGATGTGGTAGTTCATGTGAACTGGGGTTTTCCCAAAGGGGATGATGACACATTTTTTGGCATTGAGCTTAAGGACATGGTTCTGGCAACAGTTGTTGGTCTCAGTGAGGCCTTTCTGTAGGATGTCAACATCACTTGGAGAGTTAATAATGGCTCCCAACTTCCAATTGTCTGCAAACTTTGTCAGTCATGTTGGACTGGAATTCTGAGAAGTAGATACCAAACAGGAGAGGACCCAGGACCGATCCCTGTGGGACTCCACTCATGACTGTTCGGCAGTCTGACTTGGAGTCAGCTACTTTCACACTGTGGGTTCTATCTGTGAGCCAGTTTGCAACCCACCTAGTGATATAGGGGTTGGTGCCTAGCTTAGTGAGTTTTTCTATAATTCCTGAGTGGAGAATGGTATCAAAGGCCTTGGCCAGATCAAGGAAGGCTGTATGAACCACAGCTCTGTTGACTGACTCAAAGAAGTTGATCAAGTTGAGCAGGTATGATCTACCCTTCACAAAACCAAACTATGTGGGATCCAGAGTTTGGAGATTCCCTATATCCTTGTTTATTAGGGCCATGATGATGCATTCCATAGCTTTGCATACCAGACTTCTCAGGCTAATGGGGCGATGGTTCACAGGGTCTGTAGTCCCTCCTCCTTTGTGGAAAGGGATGACTATAGCAGCGTGCCATTCAGTAGGGACAAAGCCTGTGGTGAGGCTGTGATTGAACAGGGCACACAGGTGAGGTGCCAGTTCATTCTGTAGTTCATGTAGAACACAGCCAGGGATATTGTCAGGTCCCATAGAAGCTGTGTTCTTGGTTTTGGACAATGCTTTAACCTGTGCTGCAGTAATACTGGGTGCCTGGCAATCTACTGGAATTGTGATTGGTCCTTTGGGGGGGGGGGGGAGTTGGCACTGAATCTGTCAGCCAGTATATTGGCAATATCTGTTGGATTGGTATAGGAGGTACCATTTTGCAGTAGCTTAGATCAAATCTGGGTATTGCTGTGGAGGTTCTTTACATAACTATATAAGGCCTTGTGGTTGTCTTTACTATTTGCTTCAATTCTGTTTTCATAGCTAGCTTTAGAGGATTTGATGAGGTATCTCAACTTTTTGTTGAGGCTGATAAGGGAGTTTTTCCAGTCTTGGGACTTCACCTTATTCTGCATCAGTTTCTTCCTTCTGTTGTAGAGTTTGTTTATGGCAGGGGACCACAAGATTGGCTTCCTTTTTTTGGAGGAGAGCATCTTGGTTCTATTGGGTATGGTGAGATCCATGCATTTGTGTACATGTTCATACAGTGCATCGGTGTATGATTCAGCAGTCATGCAGCTATTCTCCATTTTCATGGGTACTGTGAAGTTAGCCACCTCTGTTCTTAGGAGCCCAAAGTTAGCTTTGGAGAAGTTTTTCATGGTGGTTACCTTTGCGGAGGTGGGGTGGGAGGGATGTGGATTTCCAAGGTGATTAGTTTGTGGTCAGATCTAACCAGGGAGGAGTTGACTGTTGATGTAGAGCAACAGTCCCCCATGTTAGTAATGACCAGGTCAAGGGTGTTGCTATCTCTAGTGGGGGTAAGAACGAGCTGGTCCAGGGAATTAGAATGAATGAATTCCAGGAAATGTCGGGCAAGTGTATTGGTACATGAGTAGTTTTTCCAGTTAATGGAGGGATAGTTAAAAGTCTCCCAGTATTAGTGTGTTAGGTTGGAGCCTAATATTTTCCAGGGTGCTTAGGAACATGGAATGAGTGTGTAGGGACATGGTTGGGGACCTATAACAGGACACCACCTGAATCGCTATCTTACCCAATGTTAGCTGCACCTGAAGTATCTCTGATGCATTATGTTGGGCTACCAGTCTGGAGGTGTGTGCATCCTTTATGAATATGGAAACACCACCACATTTGGAGCTTCGGTCCAAGTTCTGGGGCCAAAAGGTGTGGAATGAGTTATAGCCTGGTAGTGCAGGGGTGCTTTCCGCTGCCTTGAACCAGGTCTCTGTTACAGCACAAATGTCAATGTTCTCCATTTTAAGGAGTGGTTTGAGCGAGTGCATTTTCAGATTTAGACGTCTAGCATTGAACAGCATGACTCTCAGGTTGCATTTGTTTGTAGCTGTTATGGTGGTAATTTGGTCTTTGGAACACCACCTAAAAAAGGCACTATAGGGGTGGCAAAAGTCATGGCCAGTATCCAGAAGCCCAGGGGTGACAGATGCAGGCCATCTCTGGCAAAGCATTGAGGTCTGCCAGTCATGTCATCCCAGGCAGACAGATACTAGATCTCCTTAGCATGATACCAGAAACTTAGCTAGTTGTTGAAATCAATAATTTTCTGCTTGTACTGTGGTATCATTCTGGGCAATGTTAGGATGCTGCTCAGGGCTAGGGTCATACTCAACTGAGCTACATAATCCAAGAGCTCCTCCATGTCTCTTTTCATGTAGTCCAGGGAGGTACTTCTCAGGTCATTCACACCCACATGTACAATGACAGTGTCATATATGTACCTGTTGTTGAGGGACTTGATTACATGTGTTATATGGTGGATCCTGACACCTGACAGGCAGCTGACTGTTACCTTCTCCTTATTTAACCTAGTGAGTGTGACAACAGTGTGCCTCACTATCGAGTCACCTATGACTAGTGTGCTAGGCTTGCTTTTTTGCCTTAGGGGCTTTGATTGAGTGGCACACTGTTTAGGGGAGTTATGCGTCTCGTGATTACTGTTGTGTTGTGGTGGTGGAGTGCGTTTCTGCTTCGGATGTCTCTGCTGTTTGAGTAGATTTTTATTGAGAGCCTCTGCGAAGATGGGTGTGTTGTTTGTGTTTTTATGTGAAGGCAGTGCTGGTGCATGTTTTGGAGGACTATGTGTTCCACATGGTGTGGTGCAAGTGTTGACCTTCTCCTCTTGACCAGCTATTCCAGTCTTGGCTGGAGGGTGTGTGGTTTCCAATTTGGATATATAAGTGCATCTCTCACACATCTGAGTGTTGGGAGGTAAAAAGAGAGGGTTGTTGGTGTACATGAGGCAGTTGCTACATTGCCTCAGGATCCCCAAGTTCACCAGGTTAACAGGAGAAAGCACAGTGAACTGACCTTTAAACATGCCTGGAGGGGTGGGCATTAATAATAAGTACTAGAGCTGTTTCCTTGTAGAACATTTAGGGCTGTTAGCACTTTTGTGTGCTACAATAATTGCTACAAGAAGTCTGGTATGGTAAAGTGCTAGACTAATAAGCTAGTAAAAGTGCAGGAGAGGAGAGAATGAGCAGATCTAAGGGAAAAATTGAAGAGCAGACTTTGATACCTCTCAGAAGCTTACAAACAGTTTTGGATACAGCAAATCTGTATCTGGTCTAGACTAGTTACAGGAAAGACGTGAAACAAGTGCAATGCGGGCTTTAAAACCAGAAAGTTGAAAGAGATGGAAAAATTCCCAAACAGCTAATAAACTACAAATTCTGGGCAAGAAAGCACTCCTCTTGTGGTAGATAGGCTACCCAGTGCTTACCACTCGCACTGAAAAGCTATAAGCCTTCCCTCCAACACAGAAAGGCTTGGGGGGCTCAGAAGCTTACATACATCCCTGGATACAGCAAATCTGTATCTGGACTAGACTAGTTACAGGAAAGGTGGGAAAAGAGCAAATGCGGGCTTTTAGACCAGAAAGTTGAAGGAGATGGAAAATACTGCCCAAACGGCCAATAAACTACAATTTCTGGGCCGGAAACTGCTCCTCTTGTGGTAGATAGGCTACCTAGTGCTTACCACTCCCACTGACAAGCTAGAAGGCTTCCCTCTGACACAGAGAGGCTTGGGGGGCTCAGAAGCTTACAAACAGTCTTGGATACAACAAATCTGTATTTGAACTAGACTAGTTATAGGAAAGCTGGGAAACAAGTGCAAATGCGGGCTTTTAAGCCAGAAAGTTGAAGGAGATGGGAAAAAAAGTGCTAAAACAGCCAATAAACTACAATTTCTGGGCCAGAAACCACTCCTCTTGTGGTAGATAGGCTACCTAGTACTTACCACTCCCACTGATAAGCTAGAAGGCTTCCTTCAACACAGAAAGGCTTGGGGGGCTCAGAAGTTTACGTACAGTTCTGGATACAGCAAATCTGTATCTGGACTAGACTAGTTACAGGAAATGCGGGAAAAGCCCAAACACAGGCTTTTAGACTAGAAAGTTGAAGGAGATGGGAAAAAACTGCCCAAACAGCCAATAAACTACAATTGCTGGGCCATAAACCGCTCCTCTTGTGGTAGATAGGCTACCTAGTGCTTATCCCTCCCAATGACAAGCTAGAAGGCTTCCCTCCAACACAGAAAGGCTTGGGGGGGCTCAGAAGCTTACAAACACTCTTGGACACAGCAAAACTGTATCTGGACTAGACTAGCTACAGGAAAAGGCAGGAAACAAATGCAAACAGGAGCTTTTAGACCAGAATGTTGAAAGAGATGGAAAAACTGCCCAAATGGCCAATAAACTACAATTTCTGGGCCAGAAACCACTCTTGTGGTAGATAGATTACCTAATGCTTACCACTCCCACTGATAAGCTAGAAGGCTTCCCCTCCAACACAGAAAGGCTTGGGGGCTCAGAAGCTTACAAACAGTCCTGGATACAGCAAATCTGTGACTGAACTAGAATAGTTACAGGAAAGGAAGGAAACAAGCTTAGAATTATTATTTTTTGAATGTGATTTAACTACTCCTGTGGCAGCAGGTGTAAGTGTAGGGCTAGAGTAGAGATGGTCCTGGGATCTAGCACAGGGTATGCAATGTTTTTTTAACTGTTGCGACATTGCAGTTTATAGCAATGAACTGCAACATAGACAAGTGTTATTTTGACCTTCTTATGGCAACAGATGTAAGTGTAGGACTGCCATACACATGGTTCTGGGTTCTAATACAGGATATTCTATACGTTTACTGTCTTTCCATTTCCCATTATATTCACTCAGTTATAACACTTCAGATAGTTATTTATTTATCTGGCTATGTATTATCACATTTAATATGAGATGTATGCCTGTGAGTATAATGTGTACTAAATTCCTGTAAGTATAATGCTGCTTTGTGCTCTTGCATGACCTTCACATTTGCCTAAGACATATGCACAACTACCTGTATATCCAATAACTTTGCAATTGCAATTACAATTATTTAATTCTCACTGTTTGCCACTTTTGCTCCCTGCGCACCATCATGCAAAGTTTTTGTGCGATGGTGCTCCGTCCAGTAAAGTGTTGTTAATCCACAAAATGAAGAAACCAAGGTACAGATCCACACAAGAAATTTATTATGAGTGCTTTCATCTCTCTAATGGAAACTTCATCAGAATCGTCTGATGAAGTTTCCATTAGAGAGACAAAAGTGCTCATAATAAATTTCTTCTGTGGATCTGTACCTTGGTTTCTTCATTTTGTGGATTATCAGTTTGTGTGGTGTTCTGTTCCTAATGATTGTGTTGTTGTCATCCCTCTCTCTCTAGAGGTGACAGTCCAAATTCAGTTAATATTTTGCATGTATGTTCAGTTTACACTGTTAAAGAAATGGATACCTATGGTTCTTTCCTACCTGCCTCCTGCACATTCCTGTGCTGCTTTGTATTTGATCTTCCCCCTGCTTGCTCCCCATTTCACCACTTTCCTATCTACCCCATTTAAACAACTTTAATCTTGTCAAAAAATAGAATCACATACAATTCACTGAAAAAGCAATGGATCCCTTCACTTTTAGGGCTCCATGTTTGTGCGGAAGTGTGCATTGTGCACCAATGTGAGTGTTGGCAAACAGTTGGTGTTACCCCTGTGCAATGATGCTTAACACCCCTGCGCTATGCCAACACACAGCAACACATCTCATATAAACAATTCATATCATTCCATTATCACTGTAAAGAAAATATTTTAAATTATTACATACACCTGTATTTGAACCCAGTACCCTCTGGCCAAAAAAAGGAATGTATCAATGCATTAACATGTGCTGCCACAGAGTCAGTTAAACAGCAGGTTGATTTCATAGACACAGTACTAGTTGTCAGACTTTATCAATGTGGCTCTCTTTTGTGCACTGCTTAGCTACATGCAAATATGTGTATCTCGCATGCATATGCATTTTGCTAACTGTCACGCAGCCCCCTGCTCGCATTGTTATGGAAATGTACATATTATTCTGAATTACTGCTGTTTACTGTCCATTTCCTGTGTATGACATGAAATTACATATGGAAACATTACAAACTGAGGACCCTATCTAACAATATGTCACATATTTACACCCCTCAAGCACTGCAACCCCGATGTCTCAGTACTTTTTCCACACATATATCAACCACACTACAAAATGTAATATCTAATGTTGTGTGCTATGCAACACACATCAATCTGGTAACATGCAGAACTATAACTACTGATCCATATGCCTAAAAAGCCTTATCTGTAAAGCTAGGGAAGGAATCATCCACAGGGACATAGGTGACCTTCAACACACTTGGCCCGATCCATTTTGTTTTTCTGAAGGGTAGATCTTGCTTATTGAACCTTGTGGACTTCTTGGATACTGACCCCAAATACCTGTATGTGGGTTAACAGGACACACCACCTACCTCAAGTTATCCAAGGCCTTTGAGATTATCCCCCATTCATGTGAACTAGTGAAGATCTCCCATGTGGGAATTAAGCCATACAATAGTAGAGGGATAGGCAACTGGCTCACTGACAGAACACGCACTCTCTAATTTGGGTACTGCACGTCCACCACTAGCAGTACCATTAGAATACCACAAGGATCTGTGCTGGGCCCTCAACTGTATGCAAAATACTCCCCTGAAGTACAGATGCCAATAGATGGCCTGTGGTTTACCAAGATTGCAGATGAGTGGTAACTGGATGCCATAGAGTCCCCCAGTGATGGTAACATATTGCTGAAGGGGCTGACGCACACAAATGACTGGTGACAAACTCAAGAACTGAACCTTAAAGCATACAATGCCTCATTGTCCCCTTTGTGAATGAAGTACCCCTGCTAATTATGATATACATAGCAACCCCCTAAGCTCAAACACAGTGTTGTGAGACTTAGGAACACTTGTGGATAGCAATCTACACTTTCATCACTATGTGTCAATAGTGGTGACACACACATTCTGCATTGCGCACATCATACATATGGACATCACATTCAAGACCATGGTGGTCATACCTCTGCTGCACTCTACCCTTATCAGACCACTAATTGAGTACAATGTTTTTATCTGTCTGTACCTCACCAGCCCCTGCAGCAATTAGAGAAAACACAGGTTTGTGTCTGGGACACTTCAGAACCTCCAAACATGACATACATGGAAAGGCTGAAAGACCTGTCACTGTATTCACTATCAAGCAGGCTGCTGACAGGTGGCCTATGCCTGCTCTACAGATCAGTCTTGGAGCCTGCCCTTCTGGAAATGCTGGACATCTGCAAATCAAATGGGACAAGAATAACTTCCCCCAGGGTTCTCAACCTAGTCTGTGACATAAACAGAACATGCTGGGGAGACAGACATATTCCTCAGTGATTCATACTTCTTTGCAATAGGCTCCTACTGTGTGTAAAGCAGTGCTCCTCAATGACCCTGTTCAAGCACAACCTTGACTACTGGTTGGGTGATTGTAAAGTCACTTTTTTAATTTCTTCAAGTATTTTGGGTTTCTAATACTATGACGGTAATGGACCCCATTCTTAAGCAAAAGTATGATTAAAATTCATGAAATTAGTATTGTTTCAATCTTTGATGTTAGTCAGAAGTGCTCTTTGCAGCACCCACAATGTGCCCAGTAATTACTTCTTTTGCAATTCATATGGAGTTACATGTACCGGTAACATATCTAAATATGATTGTAGATTCTTTTTTATAAGACCCATTGCTCCTACTACTACTGGAACTGTCTGGGTATTTTTCTTCCACTTTGTCCTCATTTCTGCTTGCAAATCCTGATATTTTAAGACTTTGTGTCTCTCTGTATGCAAGACAATGTAGTCAATGGGTGTAGTGATTTCAATGATTAATGCTACTTTTGTCTTCTTTTCATGGATCACTATGTCTGATTTTATTGCATCTATTTTTTGAACTGTTGGTAATGCGTGATCTCATGTGATATAAACCATCATTTTCTATGATGCTTTGTGGCTCATGTTTCTAGTGTTTTTCAGCTACTTCAATATTATAATGTTTGCACAATCCCCAGTGCAACAATCTTGCTATATTATTATGCCTTTCAGTATACAGTCCTTCTGCCATTAGTATGTCACAACCAGCAACAAGATGTGCAACTGATTCCAATTCTGCTTTACAAAACCTGCATTTGTTTGTTTCTCCCACATGTTCAATGGACTTTGTAAACCAATGTGTACGTAGTCCATTATCTTGCACCACCAATATTAACCTTTCATCTTTTGGTTTGAATTTGCCTCTCTTTAACCATTCCTGCATTTGATCCTGATCAACATGAGTTTGTTCCAGGAGTTTTCTATACTTACAACTATATGTATGCATTTTCCACTTTTCTTGCTTTCTCATCCGATTCTTCACCTTATATTTTTTCTTTTGTTTTTGGCACATTCGATTGCTGCCTGATTTTTATCTACTGGTTTAATTTCCATTCCCGCTTGACACTGATATGCTTCTACTAGACTAAGCAGGGAAGTCATCTTAGATTTATTCTCTTCATGTTTCAAAACTTTCACTATGTTTGTGTCTTGTGAGGTCAGCAGACGTATGCAGTCCCATGATTGCAGATCTATCTTCTTCTTCTGGCTTTTCCCGGTTAGGGGTCACCAAAGCAGATCACCTGTCTGCTCATGATTGGCAGTGGAGTTTTACAGTGTCGTGTTGCCAGCCTGGCACCCAACCTTCCACAGTAGGCACACACACACATGCACTCATGCCTAGGGCCAATTTAGAGTGTCCAATCCACCTACAGCATGTCTTTGGGATGTGGGAGGAAACCAGAGCACCCAGAGGAAACCCACGCAACCACAGGGAGGACATACAGACTCCACACAGAAGGCACCCCAGCTGAGGATCGAACCAGAGAACTGCTTGCTGTGAGGCACCAATGCTAACCGCTGCACCACTGTGGCTGTCCACCATGATTGCAGATCTATACATGTAATAAATTTTAAAGAGGCTCATACCTCCTTTGGAACGAGGAATATATAATCTTGGTATGCACTGAATTTTATAAATCATTTGATGAGCATGAAGCATCCTTCTTGTTTTCCTGTCTAATCTATCCAACACCTTTTGGGGATAGTCAAACACTCCAAAACTGTAAGTTAGAACAGGAAGAGCAAATTGGTTTATAGCTTGAACTTTGTTCCTAGATGTCAACACTGTTTTCAGGATTAATTTAAGTCTTCTAAAATATTCCTTACTGAGTTTTATTCTCATTTGTTCATGTTTTATTGTTGATCGTTCATCAGTTCCCAAATATTAATACACTCCTTCTTGTTCAAGTTCTTTTATATCACATACTTTTCCCTAACTGATGTTTTTTTGCTGCTGCAGCTTTCCTGCTTTAAAGGTTGCTTTTGCACATTTATTAAGACCAAATGACATTCTTATATCATCTGAAAAAGTTTTGATTACTTGCAATTGCGCTTTCAGTTCCTCATCTGATGAGTTATACAGTTTTAAATCATTGACAAAGAGAATATGAGTGGCCTTTACACTTAGTTGCTTTCTGGGAGCTAAATTATAGGCATGACCTAATCTGTTAAGCAGACAGCTTAATGGGTTAAGGACAAGGCAAAAGAGCAGCAGTGACAGAACGTCACCCTAGAATATCCCCCTTTGAATTTTTTTCCCTGGAATAATAATTTGTCCTTTATCATGGCTTAACTGCAGAGTGGTTTGCCACTATTTCATAGTCACTGTGATATAGTTAGTGTAGGGTGTATCTTAAACAGTTTTAAGCACTCTTATCCATTGACGTGGGATACTGTCAAATGCTTTTTTTGTAGTCTATCCATACCATACTTAGATTCTTCCCCTTTTTACAGTTCTCCATTATGACTTTATTTAACAAATGATCATTTTTTTTCCATATGGCTTTCTTTTATTACCCTTTCATTCGATTGCCATAATTGCATTTTCTTCAAAATGACTAGAAACTCTGTCAGCATCAGTTCTGGTGTATAGTTTATACGTCTTTGGAAGACAAGTTATTGGTTTATAGTTTTTAGGCTAGCTTGAAGGTTTACTCTTAAGTAGGAGCATTGTTTTTCCTGTCATTACCCAGACTGATGTCTGTTCAGGGTGCGCATATAAATAGTTTTTACTCATGGTTAAATCTTTGTGCAAAGATACTAATAATTTTAGCCAGAAGTTGGGTACTGCATCTGGGCCTGGGGTTTTCCAATTAGAGGTTTTTCTTAACTTTGTTTCAATCTTTCTGGCTGTTACTTCATCCCATTTTATATCCTGTACATTTGAACTTCTTATTCTTTCTTTTACTTCTTCTATCCATTTAGCATGTTTGTAATGTTCCACAGGATCTTCATAGATATTTCTTCAAAATGTATATATTTCTTCTTTTTTTCGTGGTCTTTCAATTCCTTTTACTTTGTTTCCAAATTGTCTGTCAAACACAGTCATCAATACATTGCTTACTTTGTACTTTTCCTTTATGTTTATCTATGTATCTTCTAAGTTTTTCTGACTGTGCTGATATTTTTAGTTTATTATTTGCTATAGTACACAATAAATCCTGATCTGTTATAATAATGCGGATTGCTTTTACCACGTCTATCTTTCTAAGGAATTTTGTTGACCTGTTCCCTCGTCTATACTCTTCTAACAGTGACACTTCTTGTCTTAATTGCTTTCTAGTTTTCTCTGTTTGATACTTCCATAATGGCATTTGATTTCTCTCTGTCCTTTCCCTTACTACCCTGTGTTCTTGTGGTAGGACTTTATCTGTTATTAATTTGACTGCACGATAATGTATCCTATTTACTTCTGTTATATCGCATGAATCTCTATGAACAGTTCTACATACTGTATTCATTTGTTTTATCACACTTCTAACTTTTTGGGTTTTATTGACCTTCTGCAGTCTATTTCTTTCATTGATCTTAATATGTCTATCCATCTCTATTAAATGAAGCAACTCTTCTCTTAGATCATTGTCTTCTAAACTGAGGGCACATTTTTTGTTTTCCATTTCTTGTGGGTATTCTGTAAAAATATCCAGAGCATCTTCCTGTGCCACATTCTTTATAGTTTTGCCCTGTGTCATCGACTGCTCTTTCATATGGGACCTCACTAGTATATCACTCCAGGACATTAACTGTGTCAGAGTTGCCACATTTTCCTGTTCTTTCCCTTGCTGTATAGCTCCAACTGAAGATTTCTACTGGTTTTGCATGGGAGGCTCCAAAGTATCTTTATATGTCAACTGATGAGACATTTCCCACTCCACTGGTTTCGCCTTAATTTGAGTGCCCATTGCTGTATCCTGTTATGTTGTTATCTGTGTTAAATTTTCTACACTAAATCCTTCACTTTGCAGGTAATCCATAACCTCAGTTTCTATTTCTTTAACTTCTCCATTATTAATTCTCTTTTCTACTTTTCCTCTTTGTTTTCTTATTTTTTGTACTGTAAAATTTTCCCAATCCGAATATCTTTGCCTGTATTTCTCCCAAATATCTTTGGTGCTGCCCTTTTTGCATTGATTAGTTTTGCTTTCTCCTTTGCATAAATATTGCACGATATTAAATCTCTTTTTCTTTCCCTTGTCCATATTTCTTCTTGAGATGTCTCCTGCTCCTCTTGTTTCTCCTTACTTTGGGGAATAGTTGTTCCATCATGCTGAGAAATAACCTGTGTTAGACTTTCTATACCAAATCCTTCACTTCACAAATATTCCGTAACTTCAGCTTCTATTTTATTAACTTCTACTTGACTGATCTTCTGTTTTACATTCCCTCTTTGTGATCTTGTTTTTTTATTATGAGATTTCCCATAGCTGGATGCCTCTGCCTGTATTTCTCTTTGAATATCTTTGGGGCTGACTTTTTTGTGTTGATTAATTTGTTTTTCTTCTTTGCATAAATATTGAGCCATATCAGGTCTTTTTTTCTTTTCCATGTCCATATTTCTTTTTTATACCCTTCAAACAACTCTAAATTTTGATCTTTAAATTTTCGCACTTCCTCAGTTGCTTTATTTTCCAAATGGCACAAGGTTTCTTGGTCTATATAGTGTTTTTCATGGATCTGTCATATTAATGAGTGCACATTTTTATTTGAAGCTTTCGACAGTTTATCTTGTGGAAGCATTTTTTCTTTCCTCTAATTTCTCTCTTAATCTTTTCATATATCTTTTGTCTGGAAGTTCTGGGATTCTTGCATAATAGTAGCTATACATAATTTATTTCTAATCCTCAATAGTCTACTTTATCATCTGTATGGCTCTTTTTTGGCCTATCAGTTTTTGTGGTTCTGAGGACTGCTGCTTCCTTCTACAACAATCCTCCCCCTGGGCCTGGCCCACTGTAGGAATATTTTTGTATCTTGAGGATTCTACACTGTCATTTTTTCCAGTCCTGGTACCAGTGCACCTAACAGGACTGGGCACTTTTTTATCCTGGTACTTGTGCACCCAGCTATCTTCTTTATTTTTAACCTACTTCTGTCCATGATATATACAATATAAAATACAGTCTATATATCAGTGTTGTCTCTTTTGTGAAATACAGGGTCTACCTTGTGAAGGTACTCACCAAGGCATGAGGATGAATTTAGTTCCAGCAATATTTCTCTCCTTTTGCTGATTTTGCCATCTCTCCATTTGAACACATCTGGGGTGCACCTATATCCCTCATGGACAGGGCCCGTTGGTGCTGCTCACAAAATGTCTCTGCTAAAAATGACCATCCAGCAATGCTCAATAAGGGTACTTTTTTTTATACAGCTAGGCTTCTAAACACCCTTGGGCCAATAGACTAGTAGCCTCCTATTAACCTATAAAGCTATGAGCCTATGCAGGGTTCCCAACATCTTGTCTCCCACATGGCCTGCTGATCTCATTGAGTATAAGTTCATCTGTACTCTTGGAAAAGTCAGACATATGCTGTGGTGCTAGCATAAGGTATTGTGCTCTGTAGCCTGTGTCCTTAGATAGGTAGGGGTTCTGTTCTCACAGCAGTAAACTGGGCATGTGTGTGTCTGTGTGTGTGCACCTAGACAGAACAGCAGAAGTGTGTATCCCACAGCTACTGCTCCAATACCATGAATTGAAAGTATTTTTATTCTTGCAGATGCCTACACATCTATTTCATGCAGGCTACCTAACATCTGGCCCACTGATGTCATGTACTATAAGTTCAACTGCTTGCTTATAAAAGTCAGACTTGTGCTGTGGCATTTGCTTAAAGTACTGTGTTCTGTAGTCTGTGTACTTAGATAAGTAGGGGTTTTGTTCTCACTGCAGTCAACTGGGCGATCATGTGTGTGTGTGTGTGTGTGTGTGTGTGTGTGTGTGTGTGTGTGTGTGTGTGTGTGTGTGTGTGTGCGTGTGTCTAGACAGAAGGGCAGAAGTGTGTACCCCACAGTTACTTCTCCAATGCTATGAATTGGCAGAGTTTTGATTCTTGCAGATGCCTACACATCCATTTCATGCACCCCACCCAACATCTTGTCTCCCACATGGCCTGCTGATGTCATCTACTATAAGTTCACCTGCACTGTTGTGGCACTAGCATAAAGGACTGTGTTCTGTAGTCTGGATCCTTAGATAAGTAGGGGTTCTGTTCTCAATGCAGTCAATTGATTGTGGATGCAAGCTCTTGCTTGACATTACAGAGAGCATTTTACACCAGCATGTGGGACACTGTTATTACCATATTCTCCTCATCAGACACTGCTGATGTCATTAGCTATATCATATTTTTGGATATGCAGTACTCCCACCAGGGCAGGGTCAGACATTGGTGTCGAGGCCAGGCACATGCCACCTCATCCTATACCAGACAGATTACAGTGACATGGCTTTAACTCTTTCCACATACATCATGGCATGGTTTGTAAGTCCTGTGTTATCATGCTGAGAAAGCCCTGTGGTCTCTCCAGCTGCTTGAATGTGGTTGGTGAGGTACATGCAAAAGAGAACATTATACTCTAGTACCATTCTGATGAGTTTCGACTACAGTGCTGTCATACAATCCTAAGATCTGAATATGATGGCATGATGTATGATATGAACAACATAGGCTTTCAACACTAGTGTGGAAACTTGGTGGTCGAAGTTCAGAGTGCTAGCTATATGTGTTACCAGTGCTTGCATCACTGTGTTTCAGCATAGCAAGACTGTTGTCAATGCTGTGATTAAAATGGAATTACACTTTTCAGATGGACAGCATAAAAAAGACACATTTCTGCATTTAGTTGTAGATTGTGAGCCTCTGTTCCCATTTAATTTTCTATATTAGCTCCTCCTGTACTATGTTATCATCATTGGTGGACTATATGCAAGAAATCAGCAAACTTGGTAAGCCAAATTCCATATACTTTAGCTTGAACCATCAAGAAATAGAGTCCAAATAGTGAAGGGTCAAGCACACACCCTGGAGTTTGCCAATGGTGACAGCTCCAATGGTACAGCTTGATTCACTCACTTTCACAGTGTGTGTTCTGTTGGTGAGCCAGTTGGTTACCTATCTACTGACATAAGGGTTAATCCCCAGTTGGAAGGATTTCTCAATGATACCTGTGTGAGAGATTGTGTCAAAACCCTAGGCCAGATCACAATCTTACCTTCATCCAGGCCTATCACATGGAAGCAATATCCTGTGACAACATCAAAAGTCACCTATGGCCTGACTCAGCACGTACACTTTCCTGATATGGTTGAATACACACGTCAACACATCCTCCACAAGGGCTATATTCCCATACAAAGGTGTACATCAACATGCATCCAAATGAGTAGAGGGGACAGCAGCTGATACTGCACGTATACAGACATCCTGACTCTCTTTGACTGTGAGGTAGACCAACATGTGATCATGGGCCTCTTCTATTTGTACACTAGTCATATTCTGGCTGTGTGCAACAGAGCTGTATGAGTTGTTAATGCTACATCATGTCTATTACATTTGATAGATGTCCTCAAGTAGGTCATCTTGTCGAACTTGATGAGGTCAAGCATTTGACACAAATCCACACTGAGATATTCACTCAACACTGTTATATGTGGCCATAAACAGGTGTATCACCAAATGGGTAGACCAGTGTATCAAATACATGGCATGTTACTATGTTGACATGTGTTATGTGACCTATATCTCAGGCAGAATGAGCAGGTCCATACATCAGAGCTGTCTGCTAGGCCCTTTAATGTCCATTAGTTAAGTGACGGAAATCACAGATGACATACACATGTTGTGTCCACACAGCTGCCTGAAGGACTACAGAATGTGAGCAATCATTGACTCCAACTGTGAGGTTAGTATATTACAGACAATAGCAACACATAAACATTGCTGCCAGAGGCATGACAACAACCTGTATTGACAAGACACATAGGGGGATCTGTTAATTCAGGAAACAAACACACCACCCACATATAATGTGGACATCACACACTATAATCAGACTGATACCTATGTGATCCATGTGCTGGGATAGGTGGTAAGTGGTACATCCACCAGCATGTGGTCACAGTGCTGACTACTCCTTTGAATAGCAGAGACCTCCAAAGCAGACATCCAAGCAACCCCCACCATGCAACAATACCCACGTAACATATAACTCACAAAGTCAGTGTGCCACACAGTCACAGCCCTTAAGGCTAAACAACACACTGAATACACTTGTAATAGGCGACTCTATTGTCAGACACACTGATGTCCCACTCACCAGACTGAATAAGGAGAAGGTCACTGTAAGCTGCCTGTCGGGTGCCAGGATCCGCCACATAACACATGCACTCAGGTCACTCCAAAGCAAGTACAAATATGACTCCATCATTGTCCATGCTGGTGTGAATGACCTGAGATGTACCTCCCTGAACTACATGAAAAGAGGCATAGAGGAGCTCTCTGATCATGTAGCCCAGGCCGGTATGACCCTGACCTTGAGTAGCATCTTGCCCTCACCAAGAATGATGCCACAGTATAAAGACAAAATGATCAATTTTAACAATTGGCTAAAGTATTGGTGTCATTCAAAGGGGATCCAGTGTCTGTCAGCCTGGGATGACATGCTCGACAAGCCACATTGCTTCACGAGGGACGGCTTGCACCTGTCACCCCTGGGTTTTCGAAAATTGGCAAAGGGTCTTACCTCCCCCATAGTGCTTTTTTTAGGCAAGGCTCAAAAGACAAACCCTCCTCCATAGACAACACAAAGAAAAAAACTAAGGGTAATGCTGCTCAACGCCAGAAGTCTAAACCTCAAGATGCATGCACTCGAGACTCTCCTCAGTATGGAGAATATCGATATCTGTGCAGTAACAGAAACCTGGTTCAAGGCTCCTCAAAGCACCCCAGCACTACCAGGTTATACTTCATACCATGCTTTTCGGCCACAAAACTCGGACCGAACCACAAAAGGAGGGGAAGTATCCATATACATCAAAGATACCTACACCTCCAGGTTAGTGGCACTGCACAAAGCATTGGAGACCATCCATGTGCAACTAACAGTGAGCAAAACTGCCTTTCAGTTTGTAGCCTGCTACAAACCACCCTCCCAAACACAGGATCCCCACTCGGCTTTCCTGAGAACACTGGAAAATATGAAGGTCTCTCCAAACACCATTATATTGGGTGACTTCAACTACCCAAACATTGATTGGGAAAACTACTCAAGCCCAAACACCCTTGCCCAATGGTTCCTAGAATTTATAAACTCAGATACTATGGAACAACTGGTCACCACTTCCACAAGAGGAGAAAACATATTGGACCTGGTCATCACTAACATGGGGTCTCTATGTTCCACACCAGAGATATACCCCTCATTGGTAAGATCAGACCATAAATTCATCTCACTGGACCTCCATATTCCGTCCCCACCCCCAGCCAAGGAAACCATGGTGAAGAACTTCTCAAAAGCAAACTTCACACTTCTCAAAACTGAGGTGAAATCTTTCAAAGGCCCTGGGCCAGTGGAAACTACAAAAGCATTCTATGGACACCTACAGGAATGCATGGAGCATGCTATCCCAAATAAAACCAAGACTCACTCCTCCAAAGGCAGGAGACCTGTCTGGTGGACCCCGGCCATAAATAAGCTATATAACAGAAGGAGGAAGCTACTACATGATACAGCAAAATCCCAAAAAGGGAAGGCTTCTCTGATCGGTACTAGCAAGAAACTACGATCCCTCATAAAATCATCTAAGGCAAGCTTCGAAAAAAAAATTGCACAAGACACTAAGGATAATCACAAGGCCTTCTTTAGTTATGTCAGGAACCTGGGAGGCAACTCCCAGATATGCTCTGAGTTAGTGCAAAATGACAAAAAATACACTGAACCCACAGACATTGCCAACATCCTGGCAGAAAGGTTCAGTGCAAACGTCTCCCCCCCTTCCCCTCCAAAAGAGCAAATGTCTATCCCAACAGAATGTAGCCTCCCTGTGATCACAGATGCAAAGGTGAGAGCTGCCCTCTCCAAAGCAAAAAACACAGCATCAATGGGACCAGACAGTGTCCCAGGCTGCGTCTTACATGAGCTCCAAAAAGAACTAAACCCTCACTTAAAGACACTGTTCAATCTCAGCCTTACTACAGGATATGTACCCAAGGAATGGCATACAGCAACAGTGGTCCTGCTCCACAAAGGTAGTGCCACAACAGACCCCGGAAACTATCGCCCTATAAGCCTGACCAGCCTGGTCTGCAAGGCTATGGAGCATATCATCATGGAAATCATAAAGAAGGACTTTGGGAAACTCCAGACACTGGATCCTACCCAATTTGGCTTTGTTAAGGGAAGATCTTGCCTCTTGAACCTGGTTGACTTCTTTGAAACTGTTACCAAAGCCATAGATGAAGGGAGGGTAGTCCACACTGCCTACCTGGACCTCGCAAAACCTTTCCACACAATACCCCACTCAGGCATCATAAATAAGCTCACCAGCTTAAATATCAACCCTTATGTCACAAGATGGGTTGCAAACTGGCTCAGGGATAGAACCCACATGGCCAGAATTGCAGGTGCCATGTCAGACTCTAAACCAGTTACAAGTGGCGTCCCACAAGGCTCATTCTGGGGACCCCTCTTGTTCTGTATATATTTCTCCGAGGTACAGGCTAACACAGGTGGACTATGGCTGACAAAGTTTGCAGACGAGTGCAAACTGGGTGCCATAATCGACTCTCCGGCTGACACGAGCATCCTCCAAAAGGGTCTCACAGAGACGGATAATTGGTGCCAGAGCCATGGCCTAAAGCTGAATGCCAAAAAAGTGCATTGTCATCCCCTTTGGAAAAAACAAAGTACCCACAAATTACCACATAGGTGGTAATCCATTAAGTACGGAAGAAGTAATTGGAGACTTGGGGACCCAAGTAGATAGTAATCTCTCCTTAGACAATCACATTGCCAAAGTAGTTAGAAAGACCTTCTATATAGCCCACCTTATCATGAAAGGGTTCACATCTAGATCAAGAGAGGTCATTGTGCCCCTCTACTCATCACTTATCAGGCCCTTAATTGAATACAATACCACATTTGGGATTTACCTTACCCGACACCTGCAGCAACTGGAAAGACCCCAAAAGTACCTCACCAAGAGGATCAAGGGACTCAAACAGATGCCCTGTGCACTTCGGCTAAAGAAACTTCAGCTCTACTCAGTTGCATACCGCCTACTCAGAGGCGATCTGTGTCTGATGTATAAAGCCATGTCCAACCCAGAATTAATGGACATGCTCCACCTCAAGAAATCCACATCTCTTAGAGCTACATGCTCCAGGGACTTGAACCTCAGCACAGAAATAAATAGGACATGCTGGAAGGACAGATTCATATCCCAGAGGCTCCCCTCACTCTGGAACAAAATCCCAATCCATGTTAGGCAGAGCCCCTCACTGACCCTATTCAAGAGAAATCTTGACTAGTGGATGGGAGACCATAAGTTTACCCCTGGGATCTCCTCTGTGTCCTTGCTAGACAGAGGTACAGTAAACTAACCTTAATATGGCTACCTTCTGTGACCCGCTATACAGAGGGACAGTCAACTAATCTAAAAGGGTGGCGAAAGCCAAACACACTCTGGATAGGCTTATAAGTGCCCTAGGGCAGATAGCCTAGTATCAACCTATGAACCTTTGAATGCAATACAACTACGGAGTATGTGAAGGACATCCACATCAGAGGCCATAATACTTTCATGATTTCCAGCCTTCATCACACCAATAACTGTGTACAATGCACCCTTCTTCATGTACCTCCCAACACATCTTCCAGTGATGTGTAACTGAAGTATATCATCTTTGTCACACAGAGCTGTCACACAGCTTATTGGCCATACCTAGGTATTCTTTCTGTGGAATATACATGACTGTCTGATGGTGTGGAACACTAATCAAGTAGTTATACCAAATGCATGTGTGCTACCTGTTCTGCTTATGCACACACTACATACATAGGTGTTTGACAACATTAATGGCATGTATATCATTCATGGGAGTGCAGATTTTGCAATATGTATATATATATATATATATATATATACACATATATATATATATCTGTATATATCTAATATATATATATATATATATATATATATATATATATATATATATATACACATATATATATATATATATATATATATATATATATATATATATATATATACCATGTATACAAGGCAACTAGCATGTACTGCCCGTACTGTCACATTCAGGTATAGCAGTGCCCCTCCTATCACCTCCAGCAGATGTT